>NC_134357.1:55321066-55678404 GCF_048569485.1 Anomaloglossus baeobatrachus | reverse complement strand
AACAGGGGTAATGAGCACCGGCCCATGGCAGCAAGCAAGTGTCATGCACCCCGCCCAAAATCATGTCTGCACAATGAGTCTCCTTGGTGAAGGAGAGTGGCGCCCATGCGGAGCCGGCTCTTTCCTTCACCTTATGCAAGCCCTTATGTGGCAATGCCTTCTGTGATAAAGTACTGGATGTGCTTCCCTTATGGTATATCATATGGTGCCCAAATTATGCAATTATACAGAACCCAAACAATCATGATATACACGGCTGCCTCAATAACATTTTCCAATCAATGTCTTTAAGAAAAGTTTGGATAAGTGTGATATCAAGTTTCCCAGGCAGGATCAGATCGAGGTTTTTGTGGGCCCCAGGGGAAAGAGTCTCAGTGGGCCCCATGCACACACAGTCACGCACATACACTGATATGTACACATACATTCATACATACATATACGTATTTGAAGACAAATTGACAAAAATACATAGAAACAGACATAAGTATACACAGTCATATACACTAACATACATAGATATAGACATCATACATACGCACAGACATATTGGAGCTATTTTTAAAATGGGGAAGCCGAAAGCAGGGCATTAACATTACTGGGGGAAATACACATTATTGAGAGGTATACATAATAATGGGGGGGCCCATAAAGCTCTGAGGGCATATACAGCTCTAGGGAGGTTCTATACAGCTCTGGGGGGGGGCACATACAGCTCTGGGCGGCGGGGTCACATACAGGTTGGTGGTGGCACATACAGCCCTGGGGAGGCACATGCACCTCTGGGGGGCACATACAGCTCTGGGGGACTCGTAAATCTCGAAGGGGCATACAGGTTTGGGGGGCCCATACAGCTAGATGGGAGGAGACGGGGGGCTCGGGAGACGATGCCTGGTGCTTCTCTCTCTCTTCATCTGTGGGACAGGAGCGCAGTATATCACATGCTAGCTCCACCCACACATTAACTTCAGTACACGTACAAGCACACAGTGTTCAGTATTGAACGCTGGTTGCAAGTGCCAGGTTTAAAGGACCGGCATCCAGGAAAGTGTTGCTGCCAGCCCAAGCACTGCAGTCCCCAGAACTCTTCCCAGGGGACACAGAACTGTTCACTTCCCCTCAATGATGATGAGTGGGCTCCTCCAACTTTCCAGGGCCCTAGCACTTGCCCAGGTGCGCCGAGTGCTGACACTAGCCCTGTTCCCAGGTTGGTAGCGCTCTCATCAGTAATGACAGCATGCCTCTGTGAGGTTTGTATTCTACCTTAAAACAATTTTTCTAAGGTAGAATCGCACCATAATAAGATATGCAAGAAAGCCTAGCCCACTTAACATGAAACCCATAAGAATCAGCACATTTTACAAACAATTAGGGTAACGTGTTTATTTAAGTATAAAAACAATATATATTTCTTTTTCTATCACAGATCTCTATGGAAGAGTTACTTTAAACCTCCCTTTAAGTGCAGGTACTTCTAAGATTTTCCATGTTCTAGTGTACATCATTCTGCCTAATGGAGAAATGTTAGCCGACACTGCAAAATTCAAAATTCTTAAATGTTTCAGGAATAAAGTAAGTAGACTTTAAAGTCTAAATTGTGTCAAAATATATAATACTAGCTGTACTACCCGGCTTCACCCGGGTTAATAACTGCTATTAACAAAATAGAATGTATTAACAAAAATATGTTCTGCACACAAAAACCACAAAACAAATAGATAGAAATGTAATTATAATGTCTGTCTCCCCCTCTGTATATATCTCTCTGTCTCTCTCTATCTCTTTGTCTGTCTATCTCTTTCCCTGTCTGCCTCTGACTGTCTCTGTCTCTTTCTCCGTCTGTCTCAATCTCTTTCCCTGTCTGTCTGTTTCCCTGTGTCTGTCTCTTTGTCTGTGTCTCTCTCTTTCCCTCTCTTTCCCTGTCAGTCTGTCTCTTTGTGTGTGTCTGTCTCTTTGTGTCTGTCTCTTACCCTGTCTATGTCTGATTCTTACCCTGTCTGTGTCTGCCTTTTTCCCTGGCTGCATTGTGACACGCCAATATTCCATATAAGGGCGTGGCTGCGCATTCTTCTGAAGTTCTGACTGCAGTGTGGCTCCCAGCTCCATTCGCTTTAATAGAGGCAGGTTTTTTTGCAAATAGCTGTAAAGCGAGGGGTTAAAATTTTCTCTCGAAACATAGCCTATGACGCTTTCGGGGTCCAGACGTGTGAGTGTGCAAAATTTTGTGGCTGTAGCTGAGACGGTGCAGATGCCAATCCCGGACATACACACATACATACATACACACATACACATACACACATTCAGCTTTATATATTAGACTAGCTGTACTGCCCGGCTTCGCCCGGGTTAATAACTGCTGTTAACAAAATAGAATGTATTAACATTCCCGGCATAGAATGTATAAATAGAATATATTAACGCCCGGGATAATAACTGTCTCTCTGTTTCTCTCCCATTCTCTGTCTGTCTCCACCTCTGTATATATCTCTGTCTCTCTATCTTTGTCTGTCTGTCTCTTTCCCTGTCTCTCTCTCTCTGTCTGTATCTTTCCCTGTCTGTCTCTGACTGTCTCTGTCTCTTTCTGTCTCAATCTCTTTCCCTGTCTATCTCTTTCCTTGTCTGTCTATCTATGTCACTTTCCCTGTCTGTCTCTTTCTCTGTCTGTCTCTTCCCCTCTCTTTCTCTGTCTGTCTCTTTCCCTGTCTATCTGTTTCCCTGTGTCTGTCTCTTTGTCTGTGTCTGTCTCTTTACCTGTCTGTGTCTGTCTCTTAACCTGTCTCTCTCTTTCCCTCTCTTTCCCTGTCTGTCTCTTTCCCTGTCAGTCTGTCTCTTTGTGTGTGTCTGTCTCTTTGTGTCTGTCTCTTACCCTGTCTATGTCTGTTTCTTACCCTGTCTGTGTCTGCCTCTTTCCCTGTCTGTGTCTGTCTGTTTTCCTGGCTGCATTGTGACACGCCAATATTCCATATAAGGGCGTGGCTGCGCATTCTTCTGAAGTTCTGGCTGCACTTTGGCTCCCAGCTCCATTCGCTTTAATGGAGGCAGGTTTTTTGGCGAATAGCTGTAAAGCGCGGGGTTAAAATTTCCCCTCGAAACATAGCCTATGACGCTTTCGGGGTCCAGACGTGTGAGTGTGCAAAATTTTGTGGCTGTAGCTGAGACGGTGCAGATGCCAATCCTGGACATACACACATACATACACACACACATTGAGCTTTATATATTAGACTAGCTGTACTACCCGGCTTCTCCCGGGTTAATAACTGCTGTTAACAAAATAGAATGTATTAACATTCCCGGGATAGAATGTATAAATAGAATATATTAACGCCCGGGATAATAACTGTCTCTCTGTTTCTCTCCCATTCTCTGTCTGTCTCCACCTCTGTATATATCTCTGTCTCTCTCTATCTTTATCTGTCTGTCTCTTTCCCTGTCTGTCTCTGACTGTCTCTGTCTCTTTCTCCATATGTCTCAATCTCTTTGCCTGTCTGTCTATCTATCTCTTTCCTTGTCTGTCTAGCTATCTCTGTCACTTTCTCTGTCTGTCTCTTTCCCTGTCTGTCTCTGTCTGTCTCTTTCCCTCTCTATCTGTTTCCCTGTGTCTGTCTGTCTCTTTGTCTTTGTCTGTCTCTTAACCTGTCTCTCTCTTTCCCTCTTTTTCCCTGTCTGTCTCTTTCCCTGTCAGTCTATCTCTTTGTCTGTGTCTGTCTCTTTGTGTCTGTCTCTTAAACTGTCTATGTCTGTTTCTTACCCTGTCTGTGTCTGCCTCTTTCCCTGTCTGTGTCTGTCTGTTTTCCTGGCTGCATTGTGACATGCCAACATTCCATATAAGGGCGTGGCTGCGCATTCTTCTGAAGTTCTGGCTGCACTGTGGCTCCCAGCTCCATTCGCTTTAATGGAGGCAGGTTTTTTGGTGAACTGTAAAGCGTGGGGTTAAAATTTCCCCTCAAAACATAGCCTATGACGCTCTCGGGGTACAGACGTGTGAGTGTGCAAAATTTTGTGGTTGTAGCTGCGACGGTGCGGATGCCAATCCCGGACATACACATACACACACACACACACACAAACACACACATATACACACACACACATACATACACACATTCAGCTTTATACAGTAAGGTCCAGAAATATTTGGACAGTGACACAAGTTTTGTTATTTTAGCTGTTTACAAAAACATGTTCAGAAATACAATTATATATATAATATGGGCTGAAAGTGCACACTCCCAGCTGCAATATGAGAGTTTTCACATCCAAATTGGAGAAAGGGTTTAGGAATCATAGCTCTGTAATGCATAGCCTCCTCTTTTTCAAGGGACCAAAAGTAATTGGACAAGGGACTCTAAGGGCTGCAATTAACTCTGAAGGCGTCTCCCTCGTTAACCTGTAATCAATGAAGTAGTTAAAAGGTCTGGGGTTGATTACAGGTGTGTGGTTTTGCATTTGGAAGCTGTTGCTGTGACCAGACAACATGCGGTCTAAGGAACTCTCAATTGAGGTGAAGCAGAACATCCTGAGGCTGAAAAAAAAGAAAAAATCCATCAGAGAGATAGCAGACATGCTTGGAGTAGCAAAATCAACAGTCGGTACATTCTGAGAAAAAAGGAATTGACTGGTGAGCTTGGGAACTCAAAAAGGCCTGGGCGTCCACGGATGACAACAGTGGTGGATGATCGCCGCATACTTTCTTTGGTGAAGAAGAACCCGTTCACAACATCAACTGAAGTCCAAAACACTCTCAGTGAAGTAGGTGTATCTGTCTCTAAGTCAACAGTAAAGAGAAGACTCCATGAAAGTAAATACAAAGGGTTCACATCTAGATGCAAACCATTCATCAATTCCAAAAATAGACAGGCCAGAGTTAAATTTGCTGAAAAACACCTCATGAAGCCAGCTCAGTTCTGGAAAAGTATTCTATGGACAGATGAGATCAAGATCAACCTGTACCAGAATGATGGGAAGAAAAAAGTTTGGAGAAGAAAGGGAACGGCACATGACCCAAGGCACACCACATCCTCTGTAAAACATGGTGGAGGCAACGTGATGGCATGGGCATGCATGGCTTTCAATGGCACTGGGTCACTTGTGTTTATTGATGACATAACAGCAGACAAGAGTAGCCGGATGAATTCTGTAGTGTACCGGGATATACTTTCAGCCCAGATTCAGCCAAGTGCCGCAAAGTTGATCGGACGGTGCTTCATAGTACAGATGGACAATGACCCCAAGCATACAGCCAAAGCTACCCAGGAGTTCATGAGTGCAAAAAAGTGGAACATTCTGCAATGGCCAAGTCAATCACCAGATCTTAACCCAATTGAGGATGCATTTCACTTGCTCAAATCCAGACTTAAGACGGAAAGACCCACAAACAAGCAAGACCTGAAGGCTGCGGCTGTAAAGGCCTGGCAAAGCATTAAGAAGGAGGAAACCCAGCGTTTGGTAATGTCCATGGGTTCCAGACTTAAGGCAGTGATTGCCTCCAAAGGATTCGCAACAAAATATTGAAACTAAAAATTTTTTTTTGGGTTTGGTTTATTTGTCCAATTACTTTTGACCTCCTAAAATGTGGAGTGTTTGTAAAGAAATGTGTACAATTCCTACAATTTCTATCAGATATTTTTGTTCAAACCTTCAAATTAAAAGTTACAATCTGCACTTGAATTCTGTTGTAGAGGTTTAATTTCAAATCCAATGTGGTGGCATGTAGAGCCCAACTCGCGAAAATTGTGTCACTGTCCAAATATTTCTGGACCTAACTGTATATTAGATTGTTATTGGCCACATAATACATTATACACAGTATAGATTCATGTATAGTAAATAAGACTGTTGTCTGTTATAATCACTGTTCGTTCAACCTCTAGCCTTCATGCTTACACGGCAACTCGGTAACTTTAACCCCTTTCTTCCTCCTACTATCGGAAAACTGTATTTTCTGGCAGCACACTACTTTCCCTTAGTGCTGCAGGCCCCTCTCCTCTTCTCTGACATTATGAGTAAGATAGCACAGGCTTCCCAACATTGCTCCTATGCTGTGTCTAGTTATCCAGGATTTTTTTTATTATTAGGCTGAAAACAATCAAGGAGGTAGTTACTAAGAAAGGCAACTACCATCCTTTTGTACCTGGCACAAGCTCAAAGCGGTTACTGACCCTGCCTGCCAGCAATTCAGCTGCTTTAAGTCAACAGAGCAACTCTATCGCAGGGCATGACTGATGGCGTCATGCTGATTCGCAGCCAGCTCTCTGCAGTTAGGCAGTGGACCAGGCTGTCAATGAGCATGACATCGGCATCCACGCCCGTCAAAAGAACAGAGCAGAAAAGAAGTCGCTACTTCGTTGACTTGACATCAGAAGAAACCGCTGAATCACTGTCAGGATTGGTCTGTGACCGCTCTGTGCCGGCAGTGATCAGTGATGGCCTCAACAGTGATTGGTGATGGGCACAACAGTCGACAAAACTCCTCGATAACCCCTTTGTTGTATGGTACAATAGTCTGCAATACTGATTTTTTTTTTTTTTTTTAGGTATCAACTGAGTTTTCCCCAGATGAAGTTCTTCCCGGATCAGACGTGTCTCTCCAGGTTCAGGCTGCTCCTGGATCTCTCTGTGGTCTGAGGGTGGTGGATCAGAGTGTGGTACTGATGAAACCAGAGAAAGAGCTGACTGCTGACAAAGTGAGTGATGTGATTTATAGGACAGCAAGTGTGTATACTAAAGATGAACAGATGATTTGAAATTGAAATTCACCAGCGTTGCCAAATTGTCTCCAAAATCTTGATTTCGTTGAATAAATTAGCCAGAAATTGCAATACTGAGCATTGCTTGCAAAACACAAGTCTAAAGGCCACTTTACACACAGAGATAAATCTTTGGCAGATCTGTGGTTGCAGTGAAATCATGGACATATTGTTCCATTTGTCCACAGCCACAAACCTGGCACTGATTGTCCACAATTTCACTGCAACCACAGATCTGATGCAGATTTATCTCTGTGTATAAAGTGGCCTTAAAGGTGGCTTCACACACTGCAACATCGCAAACGATATCGCTGTAACGTCACCGGTTTTGTGACGTAATAGCGACCTCCCCAGCGACATTGCAGTGTGTGAAACACATCAGCGACCTGGCCCCTGCTGTGAAGTTGCTGATCGCTACAAATCGTTCAGGACCATTCTTTGGTCCTTTGTTTCCCGCTGTGCAGCAAAGTCTCAGTGTGTAAAAGGACTTTACAGCGACTTTGTTAGCGACTTCCCTTTCAAAAAGCTGCTTTACAACGTCCCCAATGACTAGCTAGGTCGCTCTGCAGGTCCGGATCGCTGTTGCGTCATTGGCCAGGTTTGCCTGTTTGACAGCTCACCAGAGACTTTGTAGCGATCCCGGCCAGGTTGGGATCGCTGGTGGGATCGCTAGAAAGTCTCAGTGTGTAAAGGGGCCTTAACACTCATTTTTTTGTTAAGACCTGAGAGAAGAGAACTATATACATTGTGTGTGGGTATATATACAGTCTATATATATATATATATATATATATATATATATATAAATATATATATACAGTACAGACCAAAAGTTTGGACACACCTCATTCAAAGAGTTTTCTTTATTTTCAGGACTCTGAAAATTGTACATTTACATTGAAGGCATCAAAAGTGTGAATTAAAACATGTGGAATGAAATACTTAAAAAAGTGTGAAACAACTGAAAATATGTCTTATACTCTAGGTTCTTCAAAGTAGCCACCTTTTGCTTTCATTATTACTTTGCACACTCTTGACATTCTCTTGATGAGCTTCAAGAGGTAGTCACCGGAAATGATTTTCCAACAGTCTTGAAGGAGTTCCCAGAGATGCTTAGCACTTGTTGGCCCTTTTGCCTTCACTCTGCGGTCCAGCTCACCCAAACCATCTCGATTGGGTTCAGGTCTGGTGACTGTGGAGGCCAGGTCATCTGGCATAGCACCCCATCACTCTCCTCCTTAGTCGAATAGCCCTTACACAGCATGGAGGTGTGTTCAGGTCATTGTCCTGTTGAAAAATAAGTGATGATCCAACTAAACGCAAACCGGATGGAATAGCACGCCACTGCAAGATGCTGTGGTAGACATGCTGGTTCTGTATGCCTTCAAATTTTGAATAAATCCCCAACAGTGACACCAGCAAAGCACCCCCACACCATCACACCTCCTCCTCCATGCTTCACGGTGGGAACCAGCCATGTAGAGTCCATCCGTTCACCTTTTCTACAAAGACACAGTGGTTGGACCTGCACTGTGTATATGTATATATATGTATATATATATATATATATATATATATATACAGTATTTGTCAGATTATAAGACACACTTTTCCTCTCCAAAATTTGGGAGGAAAATGAGGGGTGTGTCTTCTAAGCCAACTGTAGCTTACCGGAGGGGGGGGTGGTGCTGGAGAGGGGTCACAGGAGGCAGATGGAGCTCTCAGCTCAAGATATCATCTGAGCACGTGCCACCTCTGGCCCATTGATCTCCCAGCAGCGGACTTAAAGAAAATGGCACCTGGAGGTGGCGCGTGCACAGATATGATCTCGGCTTGTCATTGAGCTGTTAACTCAATCTGCGCATGTGTTGACCCCGGGCGTCATTTCTTTGATGCCCGCACCACCGACAGTTTCTGGAGCTTACTACTGCTTCACATTGCTTGCAAAGAGCATCTGGGACACACGCTGCACCGCCCGCAGCATCGCGCTACTCCATCACGGCTGCCGCCACCCTCCAGTAAGACACCACCGGATTATAAGACGGACCCCATATTTTTTTTCTTTCTTTCTTTACACATATATATATATATATATATATATATATATAATATATTTATTTATCTGACCAATCTCTTCACCCACTAAGAGAACCAAAGCATTTTTCTAGTCTCCAGAGGCGCAAGCAGCTTTTGACAAACTAAAGACTTTTTATTTTTATTTCTGCTATACCATTACTAGTCCATCCAAATTCTGAACTGCCATTTGTTATTGAAGTAGATGCCTCAGACTCTGTGAGACATTTTGTCTCAGCAAGTTGAAGACAAGATGCAAGATTCATCTGTCGCGGGCGGAGGAGGGGACGCTGCGCTCACCCACTGCTCGGGTTCGGCTGCTGTTCGGTGGTGGCTCGAGCGGTAGGCCGGATCCCGGGGACTCGAGCGGCGTTCTTCGCCCGTGAGTGAAAGGGGGTGGTTTGGTGATGTTACGGTTGTGGTGAGGTTGTGACACCACCGCTGTTCTTGACGGGGATCCCGGGAGCGATGACAGGGAGCAGCTTTGATGTTGGTTCTCCCCTCCGTGGGTACGGGGTTGGTTGTCCCGGGGCCCGGTGATGGGGTAGGGATGGTTGGCAGGCGGGTTACGGGGCCTGGTGAGGTGCAGGGTTGCGGGGGCAGCGCTGTGCCGCACGGCACGGTGGTACTCACTCAGCCAATGACGAATGCAAAGTCTCTGGTAAAACAAACGGCTGGATGGACGGGTCCCACAGACGGCTGCGGTGTTTCTCCTCCCGGCAGGTTGATGGTGACTGCCTTTCCCTGCACCTGTGTAGTGTATATGGTTCCAATGGGTTCCCACCGGTAACCCGCTCCCAAGCTGGGTGCTGAAGGAGCCCCTTTTGCCGGCAGGCTCTGGCCCTGGGAACTGTAGCCTTGGCGGTGACTGTGTTTCCCTTTACGGTTTGAGCTGTTGCCTTCAATCGGGTCTTGGCTGCTGGGAAACCCCGGAAGTTCCCTTTGCTAATGGATTTGACCAATTTACGGCGACTCCTAGCCTGGTCGGGGTCCGTAGGCCCTGCCGAATGGTGCTGGCTTCTCTTTGCTCTCCGGTCCGGTACCGCTGGGCCACCGCCCGTCCACGGTCCTTACGGTTCACTCCAATCGGCCTCTCCTGCAGACGGTCACCACCGTCTGCCAACCTTGCTGTTTGTGCCCGGGCCATACACCCGGACACGGTCAGTCTCCTCCACTGCCACTTTACTCCTCAACCTCCAAAACTGATCTGACCACCTGTTCCCGCCTCCAGGACTGTGAACTCCTCGGTGGGCGGGACCAACCGCCTGGCCCACCCCCTGGTGTGGACATCAGCCCCTGGAGGAAGGCAACAAGGATTTTGTTTGGCTTCGGTGTGCCTAGCCGGGGTGTGGGGTGTGTTGGTGTTGTTTTGTGACGACCTGGCTTGTCCAGGGCGCCACACATCCATGTGCATTCCTTTCTCTTATCATGTGAAGAATTATGACATAGGAAATAAAGAACCTTTAGCTATTAAAGTCTCCTTTTCTTGATGGAGACATCTTTTGGAAGGTACCAATCATCCGGTAACAGTCCTTACTGAACACAAAAATCTAGAAATCATCATTACAGCTAAGAGGTTGTCTAATTTAATATTATAATTTATTATCAGCCTGGTTTAAGGAATGGCAAGGCTGATTCTCTGTTCAGGATATTTGCTAAACTTCAGGGGAGATCTAACACTGACTGTATTTGTCACAATGACTCTGAGATAGCGGGGAACTGGGGTCCCTAAGCTGTCCCTCAAGCTAGGGGGCCCTATGCTATCCCTATTCTCAGGGATACCATTAATGGTGGGGATGCCTGAGCTTCCTTCCTGGCCCTGCTCCTGACCAGTCCTGATCTGTTTCTCCTTCCCCCTCTCCCCAGTGAGGAATGGGACATGTGTGTAATGAAAGTCACAGATATAGAAAGACAATGGAAAACCAAAACTCTGTCAAACAGCATGCACACACATAGGTGAAGACAATAAGGGGTACTTTGCACACTACGACATCGCAAGCCGATGCATGCGATGCCGAGTGCGATAGACCCCACCCCCGTCGCAGCAGCGATATCTTGTGATTGCTGCCGTAGCGAACATTATCGCTACGGCAGCTTCACATGGACTTACCTGCCCAGCGGCGTCGCTCTGGCCGGCGGCCTGGCTCCTTCCTAAGGGGGCGGGTCGTGCGGCGTCACAGCGACGTCACACGGCAGGTGGCCAATAAAAGCGGAGGGACGGAGATGAGCAGGACGTAAACATCCCGCCCACCTCCATCCTTCCGCATAGCTGGCGTGAGCCGCGGTGACGCAGGCAAGGAGATGTTCCTCGCTCCTGCTTCTCACACAGCGATGTGTGCTGCCGCAGGAACGAGGAACAACATCGTACCATCGCTGCAGCGCAATTATGAAAATGTCGGACCCTACACCGATGATACGATTACAACGCTTTTGCGCTCGTTAATCGTATCAAAAAGGATTTACACACTACGATATCGATAGCGGCGATGTGCATCACTTTCGATTTAACCCCACCGACATCGCAGCTGCGATGTCGTAGTGTGCAAAGTACCCCTAAGAGATACAGGAGAAAACATAAGAGAAGGAAGCTACAAAACAACAGGGGTAAACTCCACAACCGCAACAAGGAAATAGGAAATTTTTTCACCACAGAATCTGGGACACCACGCACACCAACATGCTTACCCAAATACTACCACCCTGTGTTTTCATGATTGAACACCCTATTTAAACCTGGACTTGCATTCCCTTTTTTGCGGAGATTATTAAGTTCCAAGTCTTTAGTCGAGCGCTCCCTCTACGTGCTGCATCTTCATACGATACGGCTGTAAGGCCTATTTCATACATCGTTTTTTTGCCATCAGGCACAATCCGGTTTGTGCCTGATGCGACGGATCCATCGCAGAATGTGGTAAAACTGATGCGACGGATCCATCGCAGAATGTGGTAAAACTGATGCGACGGATCCAGTAAAAAAACAGATCCGTATCATTTTTTCCCTTCAGGCCAAAGGTTATTGGGAGAGAGAGAGAGTGCGATAGTGTGAGGTTTTTTTTGATCAGAAGTGAATTTACACAACGTCTAGGCATGCCCAGAAACAAAAAACGGATCGGTCGCCCAATTCCGTCATTTGCCGGATGACGACGGATCCGGCACCCATAGGCTTCCATTGCAAAAAAACACGGAAGACACCGGATCAGTCGCCCTCCGTTTTCTCACCAGTCCCAAAAAACGTTCCTTTGGACGTTGCTTCCGGTGGCCACACAGACAATTTTTATCGGATCCGTCATATGACGGATGAAACGTGAGGCCATGCGTCACAATCCGGCGCTAATACAAGTCTATGAGCAAAACACGGATCAGGTGCAGGATCTGTTTTTTTTCCAATTCGCCGGATTGCGCCTGATGGCAAAAAACTGATGTGTGAAAGAGGTCTAACTATTTCTCGCTATCCCCTGACCATGCTACCTGTTAATGCTCCATTACCATAGTGCTGCTCCTGTGTACCAACCTCTGGCTTTCCTGCCTATACTACCTGCCTCTGATACCCCTAGTGGTTGAATTACAAATATGCCAATCCAGTCTCAGATCACAACAATTACAAATAACTTAATTTATGGACATCTATGGTTTGATTTCTTTTCCTGTATGGATTGGATGGGTTGTTACTAACATCTAGTGAGAATTTCAGGTCAATACCACCTTTAGAAATATATTTACTTAGCCAATTGGTTATGTGTCACCCCCTGTATATTTAGAGAGAGAAAGAGAAGGGAAACCTCCTCCCACCTCAAAAAAAAAAAGACATTTAATTTCAATAAGATCTGTAAAATACATTAATGCGGTAAATCTGGAGATGGAATCCAACTCTGCTATACAAATAGCCAGTCTCTCCCCCAGCTAGACCCCTGATCTCTCATAACTCAGGTTCACAGATAATCTGAATATGATATTGTAAGCTGCAGGATATTATGGGGAAGTGTGGCACCCCTGAGGCTTCAGCCACCACAGAGGTACTGCACCTCATCCAGAGGTGTGGTATTGCATCCTGGGTATGGAGGAGGTCACAACCAGTTCACACATAAGCACAACACCCAGGCTCAGAAACACCTCATCAGACATGGCAAGGGCGTAATTATACCCGAAGCCAGGCTGGGGGGCTGGAGTCTTAGGAGTGGGAACACAATAGTAAAAGTGGGAATACAGTGTGAAGTGTAGAGTCAGCAAGTGAGGAGCAGAGACTGGTGGCCTGGAGCTGGTGCAGCTCGGCCTGGGCACAGACAGAGAGGGTCCTAGAGACCACGGGAGATAACCTCTTGTGGCCTTGTTCCACACATAATCTACAGGTGAAAGGACTAGGTCGCAACACGGGGACTGGCCCCTAGGCTAGAGGAGAAGAACCTATGAGCTCCGCTAGCAAAACCAACGGCTGAGGTGACTTCGAGTACCGCAGACACACCCGCACACGAATTTGCTGGAAGGTGACCCAAAAGGACCAAGGGATAGAGCTTCACGCCACCCCAATAAGGTCCACAGGCACTGGCACAGGATTCAGTGAGTGAGGGTGCAAGGCAGGAGGGCGTAGCAAGCGCAGGAAGTCGGCCAGAGAAGGGACACTTAAGGAAGGTGCACCGGACTTGACCTCAAAACTACCCGGGATCGACTGGAGCCTATCACAGTGAAACCCCAGCACTCCAAAGGCAGTCACTGGCATGTCATGTTACCCTGGAACCTGCTACAGTGAGTAATAAACCTTGAGACTGCATCCCTGTGTTGCTCGGTTATTCACGTGCGCATAGTGCCGTAATGTTTTGCAGAGCCTTCCAAAGAACATACAGTACCAGCTTCATTAATCCAGTGAGACTCTCAAGTAAAGCCTAGAATAGTGTTCTAATAACTCAACTTGTACAAAACTATTGTACCATTGTGATAAAATATGTGCTAAAAAATGGAGTGTACTTGTATGACGTACTCCCTCCATTTCCCCAATCAGACAGCTAGCAGTCACTTCTGGGAAAGCCGGAGAAGCCAGGGATCCACATTAGGAGTCTGCTGGGTTTTCTCATAGTTCTGTTTAGTCAATTGTCCCAGTATTTTTTGCTTTAATGACCTGAAGAGATATTACAACATCAATCTACTGCAGTTATAGATTCCCTTTAACTGAAAGGAGATATATAATATTAATATTCCGGTGAATGTGTATATGGATATGTCAAGGTATATTCTACATCCACCTAGGACTGGGATAGTAATATGTGGAGAGAAGACACCAGTAGATAAATGTGCTCATGCAGTAGGCTTCTATTCTGGTTGCTGTTCAAACTTATAACATTTTCCATTTTTGAATTTTGTTTCCAAGGTTTTTGACGTCTTCCCTTCAGTTGAATTTGGAAGATATGATTATCGTATCCAGGAAGATGAAGAGAGATGTGAATATGGTCCTTTCCACCCACTTTCTTCTTTTCACCCTCGTCAGTCCATTAGAAGGCCGTCAAGAAGACCTTGGTTTCAAGAGGAAGAAGACAGTGTGGATGTAGACAGCTTGTTCAAGGTAAAATATGGGATCAAATGAAGGCAAAATTACATGAAGTTTCATTCTACTCATCTAAAAGTACCCTAACAAGATACAAAGTAATTGAGGGTCACAACAAAACTGTGGCGCTTATACAGTGAAGGAAATAAGTATTTGATCCAGTGCTGATTTTGTAAGTTTGCCCACTGACAAAGACATGAAGAGTCTATAATTTTAAGGGTGGGTTAATTTTAACAGTGACAGAATATCCAAAATAAAATCCAGAAAATCACATTGTACAAATTATATAAGTTATCCATATTTCTTTTCCCCCAAAATTGGGGGTAAAATGGGGGCGTCTTACAAAATGGATATGGTTTACCGGGGCGGTGGAGGTGGAGTGGGATCATAAGAGACAGGGTCACAAGACGCACTCAGGGGTATTGTGGCAGGCGGCATTGATTTGTGAGCTGATGGCATTGATTGGCGGGCGAGCGTGCGGGCTGCAAAGGTGTCTCGGTGGCGGGTGCATTGAGCTGACTGCCAATCCCATTAAATCACCTGCAGTTGATGCAATCAACTTCAAGAAAATGGCTGCAGAGGCGGTGCATGCGCAGATTGTCGCGATGGACTTCAAGAAAATGGCCGCAGAGTCCTATCTGCACACACGGCGCCTCCGCTCTCATTTTCTTGAAGTCCAGCATCGCCTACCCTGTCTCCTGTGACCTTCATGAGCCGCTCCACCACCGCCCCTCCCCCCTGCTGAGCATTAGGATTAAGGCGCACTAGGATTATAAAACGGACCCTCATTATAACATTAAAAATTATTTTTCCTATTTTCCTCCACTAAATTTGATTTGCGTTTTATAATCCAGTGTGTCTTTTAAAATGAAAAATACAGTATTTGTATTTTGCAGAGAAATAAGTATTTGAACCCTCTGGCAAACAAGACTTAATACTTGGTGGCAAAACCCTTGTTGGCAAGCACAGTAGTCAGACGTTTTTTTGTAGTTGACGATTAGGTTTGCGCACATGTCAGAAGGAATTTTGGTCCACTCCTCTTTGCAGATCATCTCTAATTTTATTAAGATTTTGAAGCTGTTGCTTGGCAACTTGGACCTTCAGCTCCCTCCATAGGTTTTCTATGGGATTAAGGTCTGGAGACTGGCTAGGCCACTCCATGCCACGACTCATTTTTAATATCCTGGCAAAGGGAAGGAGGTTGTCACTCATGATTTTATGGTATATGGATCCATCCATTGTACCATTGATGGGGTGAAGTAGTCCTGTGTCCTTAGCAGAGAAACACCCCCAAAACATAATGTTTACACCTCCACGCTTGACAGTGGGGACGGTGTTCTTTAGGTCATAGACAGCATT
This sequence comes from Anomaloglossus baeobatrachus, assembly GCF_048569485.1. Lineage (NCBI taxonomy): Eukaryota > Metazoa > Chordata > Amphibia > Anura > Aromobatidae > Anomaloglossus > Anomaloglossus baeobatrachus. Next base: position 55,662,687 of record NC_134357.1, on the reverse strand, counting down.
TCTCTTTCTCTAAACATGGCGAGTTGAGTTAATGCCAAAGAGCTCAATTTTTGTCTCATCTGACCACAGCACCTTCTCCCAATCACTCTCAGAATCATCCAGGTGTTCATTGGCAAACTTTGATGGGCCGGCTGCACATGGGCCTGAGCAGTGAGACTTGCAGGCACTGCAGGATCTTAAGCCATTACAACATAATGTGTTGCTAATGGTTTTCTTCGTGATGGTGGTCCCAGCTGCCTTGAGATCATTAACAAGTTCCCCCCATGTAGTTTTAGACTGATCTCTGAACTTCCTTATGATCCTGGATACTCCACGAGGTGAGATTTTGCATGGTGCCCCAGATCAATGTTGATTGACACTCATTTTGTATTTCTTCTATTTTCTTACTATTGCACCCACAGTTGTCTTCTTCTCACCCAGCGTCTTACTTATGGTTTTGTAGCCCATTCCAGCCTTGTGCAGGTCCCTGACATCCTCAGAAAGTTCTTTGGTCTTGCCCATGTTGTAGAGGTTAGAGTCTGATGGATTAATTGGGTCTGTGGACAGGAGTGTTTTATACAGGTGATCTTACAGGAGCTCACGGAGACACAGAGGAAGGAAGGAGCAGGTCCACAGCGGCACAGAGGATGTCAGGAGAGATGAAAGCTGATCTTACAGGAGCTCACGGAGACACAGAGGAAGGAAGGAGCACGTCCACAGCAGCACAGAGGATGTCAGGAGAGATGAAAGCTGATCTTACAGGAGCTCACGGAGACACAGAGGAAGGAAGGAGCACGTCCACAGCGGCACAGAGGATGTCAGGAGAGATGAAAGCTGATCTTACAGGAGCTCACGGAGACACAGAGGAAGGAAGGAGCACAGAGGATGTCAGGAGAGATGAAAGCTGATCTTACAGGAGCTCACGGAGACACAGAGGAAGGAAGGAGCACGTCCACAGCAGCACAGAGGATGTCAGGAGAGATGAAAGCTGATCTTACAGGAGCTCACGGAGACACAGAGGAAGGAAGGAGCACGTCCACAGCGGCACAGAGGATGTCAGGAGAGATGAAAGCTGATCTTACAGGAGCTCACGGAGACACAGAGGAAGGAAGGAGCACAGAGGATGTCAGGAGAGATGAAAGCTGATCTTACAGGAGCTCACGGAGACACAGAGGAAGGAAGGAGCACGTCCACAGCAGCACAGAGGATGTCAGGAGAGATGAAAGCTGATCTTACAGGAGCTCACGGAGACACAGAGGAAGGAAGGAGCACAGAGGATGTCAGGAGAGATGAAAGCTGATCTTACAGGAGCTCACGGAGACACAGAGGAAGGAAGGAGCACGTCCACAGCAGCACAGAGGATGTCAGGAGAGATGAAAGCTGATCTTACAGGAGCTCACGGAGACACAGAGGAAGGAAGGAGCACGTCCACAGCAGCACAGAGGATGTCAGGAGAGATGAAAGCTGATCTTACAGGAGCTCACGGAGACACAGAGGAAGGAAGGAGCACAGAGGATGTCAGGAGAGATGAAAGCTGATCTTACAGGAGCTCACGGAGACACAGAGGAAGGAAGGAGCACGTCCACAGCAGCACAGAGGATGTCAGGAGAGATGAAAGCTGATCTTACAGGAGCTCACGGAGACACAGAGGAAGGAAGGAGCACAGAGGATGTCAGGAGAGATGAAAGCTGATCTTACAGGAGCTCACGGAGACACAGAGGAAGGAAGGAGCACGTCCACAGCAGCACAGAGGATGTCAGGAGAGATGAAAGCTGATCTTACAGGAGCTCACGGAGACACAGAGGAAGGAAGGAGCAGGTCCACAGCAGCACAGAGGATGTCAGGAGAGATGAAAGCTGATCTTACAGGAGCTCACGGAGACACAGAGGAAGGAAGGAGCAGGTCCACAGCAGCACAGAGGATGTCAGGAGAGATGAAAGCTGATCTTACAGGAGCTCACGGAGACACAGAGGAAGAAAGGAGCAGGTCCACAGCAGCACAGAGGATGTCAGGAGAGATGAAAGCTGATCTTACAGGAGCTCACGGAGACACAGAGGAAGGAAGGAGCACGTCCACAGCAGCACAGAGGATGTCAGGAGAGATGAAAGCTGATCTTACAGGAGCTCACGGAGACACAGAGGAAGGAAGGAGCACAGAGGATGTCAGGAGAGATGAAAGCTGATCTTACAGGAGCTCACGGAGACACAGAGGAAGGAAGGAGCACGTCCACAGCAGCACAGAGGATGTCAGGAGAGATGAAAGCTGATCTTACAGGAGCTCACGGAGACACAGAGGAAGGAAGGAGCGCAGAGGATGTCAGGATGGCGGATGGAGCACGTTTGGGAGTGCGCCGCATGGCGGATGGAGCACGTTTGGGAGTGCGCCGCATGGCGGATGGAGCACGTTTTGGAGTGCGCCGCATGGCGGATGGAGCACGTTTGGGAGTGCGCCGCATGGCGGATGGAGCACGTTTGGGAGTGCGCCGCATGGCGGATGGAGCACGTTTGGGAGTGCGCCGCATGGCGGATGGAGCACGTTTGGGAGTGCGCCGCATGGCGGATGGAGCACGTTTGGGAGTGCGCCACATGGCGGATGGAGCACGTTTGGGAGTGCGCCGCATGGCGGATGGAGCACGTTTGGGAGTGCGCAGCATGGCGGATGGAGCACGTTTGGGAGTGCGCAGCATGGCGGATGGAGCACGTTTGGGAGTGCGCAGCATGGCGGATGGAGCACGTTTGGGAGTGCGCAGCATGGCGGATGGAGCACGTTTGGGAGTGCGCAGCATGGCGGATGGAGCACGTTTGGGAGTGCGCAGCATGGCGGATGGAGCACGTTTGGGAGTGCGCAGCATGGCGGATGGAGCACGTTTGGGAGTGCGCAGCATGGCGGATGGAGCACGTTTGGGAGTGCGCAGCATGGCGGATGGAGCACGTTTGGGAGTGCGCAGCATGGCGGATGGAGCACGTTTGGGAGTGCGCAGCATGGCGGATGGAGCACGTTTGGGAGTGCGCAGCATGGCGGATGGAGCACGTTTGGGAGTGCGCAGCATGGCGGATGGAGCACGTTTGGGAGTGCGCAGCATGGCGGATGGAGCATATTTATATATAAGGGGAAGGGGCTCTAACCACAGTGTGTGTGTGTGTGTGTGTGTATATATATATATATATATGTGGGGGCTCTGATCTGTCTGTGTAGATGTGTAACAGTATATGTGTGTTATCTGTCAATTGTATATCAGTATTACTTACCGATGGGTGAGTCACTCTCCTGTGGTTTATTATCTTCAGGTGCAGGCTGCCGCTCCACCGATTAGCACCGCTCCTTCACCGCTGCTCCACCGCTCAGCGCCGTTTCTCCACCGCTCCTCCACCGATCAGCGCCGTTTCTCCACCGCTCCTCCACCGATCAGCGCCGTTTCTCCACCGCTCCTCCACCGATCAGCGCCGTTTCTTCACCGCTGCACGCCGCCGCTCCTACACAGATCAACGCTGCTCCTCCCCCGCTGCACGCCGCCGCTCCTCCACCGATGAACGCTGCTCCACAGATCAGCGCCGCCCCTCAACCGATCAACGCTGATCTTCAGCCGTCGGTAAAGCTGGTTCTGTTCTCTAGGACTCTAGGAGGCGGAGCTGTTAGGAAGCTGGTGCTGCTTGTTCCTGTTCAGATCCTGGCGGTAGGGGGAAAAAATACAGCCCAGCCAAAAGCGTGGGCTATGGAAAAATGGCGGCTGAACCCACCCACGGCTGGGAATTGGGCAGCCCACATAGGCGTTACCATTTGAGTAGTAACAGAACTAAAGGGGTCGGAATCCGACTACTATCCCCTATGTCCATGAGGTGCTGTAAATTGAGGCTGTACTGTCGTGCTAGAACTTGGAATGTGACATGGCAGCCCCCATTGCCAGCTTTCAAAGATTATAAAAACTGAAAGACATCTTTATTTATTGCAAGATAACATTATAACTTCATGTTATCTTACAAGGAATCATTGTTTGGATTATAAAAATCCGCGACACCTTCCCTTTAAGACAGCTGTCTTTAATGCAGGTAACGAGTTGATTAGGAGCATCTAAGTGTCTGTAGGAGCCAGAACTCTTAATGGTTGGTAGGGGATGAAATACTTAGTTCTCTCTGCAAAATGCAAATAAGTTTAGATAATTTTTACAATGTGATTTTCTGGATTTTATTTTGGATATTCTATCTCTCATTGTTAAAATTAACCTAGCCTTAAAATTGTAGAAGGTTCATGTCTGACTGCTGTGCTTGGCAACAAGGGTTTTGCCACCAAGTATTAAGTCTTGTTTGCCAGAGGGATCAAATACTTTTTTCTCTTTGCAAAATGCAAATAAATTTATATAATGTATACAATGCGATTTTCTGGATTTTATTTTGAATATTCTATCTCTGTTAAAATTAACCTACCCTTAAAATTATAGACTGTTCATGTCTTTGTCAGTGGGCAAACTTACAAAATCAGCAAGGGATCACATTATTTCCTTTACTGTATACTGTATAGTGTAGATTTACATGAAAAAGCTCAAGTAGACCATGTACTTGATCCAGATCTAAAGCAGGAAATTGTCTTGGCTGTGATCATTAACATTAAAGGCCACGAGCTTAAATAAACAGTTGAACCTCATTCCTCCAAAATGCAATAGCTCCACACTTTGGGTCAGTAGAGGAAATATTGTGACAGCTCCATATAATGTTAGATTGGACTACTACAAATATCAGCATGACACTAAGCAAACTCATAGTAACTTTATTTAATGAGGTTTCAGTTCACGCCAACAGCCTAACAAACCAATAAGTGGTGGACACAGACAGTAGTGGGCTGCAGTGTCTGTCCGTCTTCTCCATGCTGATCACCGTCCTCTTGTTATGATTGACGTGGATGATGCCTCCTGCATCATCAACATAGGCTGGTGAAATCCTGCACCTGCGCAGGTGCATCACAGGCTTGCGCAGGTGCACTTTGGGCTGCCCAACTGCAGGCACAAGTTAATACATTAGTGAGTATGCATGAACTGGTGAGGTATCGGGTCAGGTGTGAGATTTTGCCCAGGTTTGTGGATGACGGACATCACCAGGAAAAATATAGTGCCTGCACAGACCCCTCGCCATTTTGTGCATGCACACTTATGAGCAATCGATGTCTTCACATGTGCAAGATTTCACCAGGCTATGTGGATGACGCATCCATATCAATCATCATAGCAATCAGCATGCAGAGGAGGGAAAGAGGCTGCAGCAAGTGTGATGCAGTCACTACTTACAAGCAAAATGGATGGAAAAATAGTCAGGAAAGCTGGAGTTTGGTAATGGGAGGACACGTATGAGCACAAGGAGTAAACGGAGGCGAAGTCAGGTCATTATCCGAGGGTCAGAAATCCAGAGGAGCATGTAGTAGGTTCAAGGAGAAAACAGAGATATAGTCAGGTAACGGTCTGAGGTAGGTAGGCAGGAGGTCATGACTAGAACAGGGAATGAGCAGAGAAAAGTCAAATAACAATCCGGGGTCAGAACAAAAAAATCAGAACCCTAGCAGAGACAACAGCACAACAGCAGAACCAGAAAATACAACTGGCAAAGTTTACAAAATATTTACAAGAAAGGATGAAAAACTGCCCTATTTTTACAAAATATCCATAAATTTCTAAACCCTTGGTATCTCTGTACTCTCTGTTTCCTAATACATGACGGAAAGGTATACTTTAAGAAGCTGTCCACAGCTAGACAACCTCAGCTTAATCAGTTTAGTTCCTTATATAAAATAAATAAATGCACCATATACTCACCTCTCAGTGGCGCCATTACATTTGCTACATTACATACTTGAGTCATGTGCTGGCTTTAGCCAATTAACAGCCATTTTTTCAGCCGCAGCCTTTACTTGTAGAATGGATGATCACCTTGACAGGGTATTGATGAGCTGTAGCTGACGAGCAGCTGCTCATTTTCTGCAGCTGGCACGTGAGACAACAATGCTACGTTACGTTCCGGGAATGGTGGCACCAACATCACTGGATCGGTGTTACTGAGTGAGATGAGTATGGCTGCTTTCACACCTCCGGTTTTAGCAGAGCCGGCCAATCCGGCTCTAAAACCTATGCAACGGATGCGGCGATAAAACCGCATCCTTTGCATACGTTTTTTACATGTGGCCCATCCGGTTTTGGCCACTTGCGGCAGGCTACTGAGCATGCGCAGTGGAAAAAAACGCATGCTGCGGCCGGATGCGTTTTTTGCCGCAGGACGCCGCATGTGGCGTCCATAGGCATGCATTGCAAATTGCGCCGCATCGGCCGGACACGGAGCGATGCGTTTTTTTTTTTGCCGGACAAAAAAGCGTGCCAGGCAACGTTCCATCCGGCCGCCGCATCGGCTAAATCTGCCACATGCGGCAAAAAACGGACGGAACGCAAGCCCATGCGGCACAATACGGCACTAATGTAAGTCTATGCAGGAAAAACCGCAACCGGCGGCAAAACAAAACCGGTTGCGTTTTTCCTGCAGAGCGCCGTATTGTGCCGCACGGCAAAAACCGGAGGTGTGAAAGCAGCCTATGCAGTGCATTTTTATATAGGGAACTGGATTTATTAAATTGGGGTTGCCCATTGGTGGAAAACCCCTATAAATAGGTTTTTTGTTTTGTTTTTTAAATCCAAGAAAATACATGTTCATCTAAAAAGTAGTTGTATTGTTAAAAAGATCCTTCCTCATATCTCTATCAGTGCCTGCATATGACCAAGTCACATTACTTTGCATTTCTGCATAGGCCATTCGCTTAAAGATAGCAACAAGTGCAGAGATTAAGAAGCCTGTTATATGTCCTGAACCTGAAACAGAGGAAAAAGAAAATTGGTTTCGGTATCTTCGTGGTGGTAAGTTATAACAATTATTTTGGAAACATTCTATATAATGTAGATGAAAGGAGAAATAGTGTATTTTTGTGTGTGCTACTAAATTATTATTTTCACTCATTCTAAAATCCAAGTACAGAATTTCCATTTTCAAGATTCCTTTCCTTAAATTAAAAGTAGATTTTGGCTACTCATCGTAAAATCTATTACTTGGAGCCTTCATTGGGGAACACAGCTTAAACATTGTCTCCTGTGTCCCCCAATGAAGCGATAAAGAAAAGTAGATTTTGGGTACTCACCGTAATATCCCTTTGTTGGAGCCTTCATTGGGGAACACAGCTTAAACATTGTCTCCTGTGTCCCCCAATGAAGCGATAAAGAAAAGTAGATTTTGGCTACTCACCGTAATATCTCTTTCTTGGAGCCTTCATTAGGGAACACAGCTTAAACATTGTCTCCTGTGTCCCCCAATGAAGCGATAAAGAAAAGTAGATTTTGGGTACTCACCATCAAATCTTTTTCTTGGAGCCTTTATTGGAGGACACAGGAGATCATGTTTAAGCTGTGTCCCTCAATGAAGTGATAAAGAAAGCATTCTTTTTTTACCTGTTCCTGGAAGAGGGGAGGTTCCAGGATGTAAATATGAGGGTACAGCGGGTGAGATAATGGCCTGCAACATGTTGCAGCAGATTTTGCTTTACTTGGTCATGACCATGGCCAATACCTAACCAATTTATGACCAGATCAGATACATTTTCAGCTTTTAGCGTGCATACGATTTAAACGGCTTTAAAAAATATTTTCGTCCAGATATAATAAAAAATGTTGCCTTTTTTCGGGGGGGTTATTTTTAAATTTTTTATTTAATTTTTCTTGCTGATATTAGAGAAAAATATAAAGTTAAAGAAAAATGTCTATTCCCTTTTTTATTTGTTTATTTTCCATCCACAACGGACCACTTAAGACATTTTAATTTATGTTGCCTTTACTGCGGAAATATTTTTTCATCTATTGGACATACAAACAATAATTCGGACTGGGGATGGTTTTGTTTTTTTAAGTGTGTTTTGTTTGTTTTTTAGCATGATTTTTTAGATACTGGAGAAAAAGGAAATGATGGCACACCAACTGAAAATATAAAAGCTTTGTGTTACAAAGGGGACGATTGGATATAAAATAATATGATGCCAATCGTCGCCCCAAGTCCACCAGGCAGATGACAAGGCTACTACAGGACTGGTGGATGGATACAGCAACTAAGGAGAACCCAAATGAGAATGAAGGGGATGTTTAAGGGCACACCCCAACGTGTAGCATGTCTCTGTTAGCTTCACAGGTACACGGGTATTGGTCCCGTGTCAGACCAAGAGGAAAACCAAACAGGTATCGGTCATATGTGTAGTGACAGGTCAGACCGAGAGGTAACCCAGTTAGCATCACTGGGAAACCAAGACATAGATGCTGAAACGGTCACGTGCGAAGGGCGCACGATAGACTGATAGCATAGTCTGGTTAGCGTACATGAGTCCGCCACAGGCACTGTAGATTATCGGTCACGTGCGTACAGGGCACGTGAAAACCACTTGAGCTACCCAGTTAGCGTCACTGGGCACCCGAGGACTGGTACAAATACACACAAGTCTGCCAGAGGCACTGCAGACTACTGGTCACGTGCGTATGGGGCACGTCAGACTGGGTGGGCTACCCAGCTGGCATTACTGGTTACCCAAGGACTGATAGGACAAAGACTGACCCTCACCGTGCCAAGACACAGGTGTACCAAGATACGAATACCTCTGTACCGGTGCCTAGCCCTGATTAACTCTGTCCTATCGCACACACACACACACACACATACCTGCCACAAGCACTGCAGGAAACATGGCGCTGGAACCCAAGCATACATGCAGCACAATCTGCTCACTGAGCTGCAGGCATAGACAATGATGCTTGCGTGCTGATGGGCGTGGTTGCGGACCTTTTATAGCCGCCTCCCTGGCCCAAGCTACATGGTGTCACGGCCAGGTGGACGGGCAGACCCAGGAGGTGGATCCACTGGGCCGAACTCCTAGATGGTAGTAGAGAGTCCGGTAGCTGGAACACTATAAACAGCAGAACAGTCCGTGCACACGAGTATAGCGGAGAAGTCCCTGGGACCACGGAGTCACGGGTGGTAGTCCGGGTGACGCAGCTCAGGTTCGGAAGCCGAGATGATGTCAGGCGGGGTCCGGAACCTTTGGAGCGAGATGACGGGTCACCGCAGGGATCCGAGATGGTGCGGACTGTCAGGATGGCAGATGGACAGCGTTCGGGGTTCAGGATACGGCAGGACTGGATGGCGAGGCAGGCACGGCTCTACAAGAGAGATAGGTGAGTATATGCACAGAGACACCAGGAGACCTGACTCCTAGCTTAGGAAACACGAAGATCAGGCCCCGCCCCCTTGGACAATAACCCCCTTTATACCCTGTACCTGTTTAGCCTCATTTCCTGTTAATGGACGCTGGCCCTTTAAGAAAGGGTCAGTGACCGCGCGCGCGCCCTAATGCGCATGCGCGCCGCCCGGGTGCCAGAAGCCAGGGAAGGAAGCTGAGAGGAGGACGCAGGGGAGTCGGCCAGGGCCTGGGAAGCCGTCGGGCGCCGGGATCGGAGACCAGGGGGCCTGGGAAGGACGGGCACCGGAGGCTGGAGAGCGGGGAGCGTGGCAGGTGAGCCGGGGAGCGGGGGTGAGGACCCGGGGAGCGGAACCGAGGACCCGGGGAGCGTGACAGTACCCCCCCCACGCCCCCCTCCCCGCAACCGGGACATGAAGGCACGGATCAGAGGAGTGCCCACGTTCTCCCTGGGCTCCCAGGACCTATCCTCAGGACCATACCCTTCCCAGTCCACCAGGAAGAACTGTCGACCTCGTACGGTCTTCATGGCCACGATATCCCTTACCGCATAGATGTCGTCATCGGCAATAGGTGGAGGAGCCGGACTGGCAGCAGCGGAGAAGGGACCAAGGACAACCGGCTTGAGCAGGGAGACGTGGAATGAGTTGGGTATCCTCATCGTGGCCGGGAGCTGTAGCTTGTAGGAGACCTCATTGATCTTGTTGAGGACTTTAAACGGCCCAATGTAGCGAGGACCCAGCTTGTATGATGGTATCTTCAGGCGGACGTACTGGGAAGCAAGCCAGACGAGATCTCCAGGAGAGAAACACGGAGGGTCCAGACGTTTCTTGTCTGCGTGTCTTTTCATCCGCAGGGAAGCACGCCCAAGGGACGCTTTGACAGAGTCCCAAATGGTTGCAAAGTCACGGGCTACTGTATCTGCAGCAGGGACATCCGAAGAAGGGGATACAGGCAATGGGATGGAAGGCTGAAGTCCGTAAACGACATGGAAGGGAGAGCTGGAGGACGACTCACTGATGTGGTGGTTGTGGGAGAATTCAGCCCAAGGAAGAAGAGCGGACCAGTCGTCGTGATGGGCGTTAACATAGTGACGTAAGAAAGAGGTCAAGATTTGATTGACCCTCTCTACCTGGCCATTAGACTGAGGATGGTATGCAGATGAAAAGTCCAGAGTCACTCCCAGATGTTTACAGAGAGCCCTCCAGAAGCGGGAGGTGAACTGAGTTCCTCTGTCGGATACGATGTGTAATGGAAAGCCATGCAAGCGGAAGATGTGTTGTATATAGGCGTCCGCGAGTTCCTGAGCAGAGGGCAGTCCAGCCATAGGGACGAAATGGGCCATTTTAGAGAACCGGTCCACCACGACCCATATGACTGTGTGTCCGGAGGACAATGGCAAGTCCGTAATAAAGTCCATTGCTATGTGTTGCCACGGAACTGAGGGTATCGGCAGAGGCAGAAGACGGCCATATGGGAGGTGTTTGGGCGTCTTGTTCCTGGCACAAGAGGAACAGGCGGATACAAAAGCAGCGATGTCCGTGCGAAGGGATGGCCACCAATAATGACGTACAATCGCACCCCATGTCTTTTTCTGACCAGCATGACCGGCTGTTTTCGAGGCATGACCCCAGTGAAACACTTTTTCCCTGTCTACCTCGGAGACATAGGTCTTCCCGGGCGGTATCTGGGCCAGGGTGACAGGGGCCACCGGAATGATTTTACTAGGACAAATGATGGGTTGGGTAGTCTCTTCCTCCTGCTCCATGGGCATGAAAGACCTGGACAAGGCATCAGCGCGTACATTCTTGTCCGCGGGTCGGAAGTGAAGCTGGAAATCAAACCTGGCAAAGAATAGGGACCACCTGGCTTGCCGTGGGTTCAGACGCTGAGCGGACCGTAGGTATTCCAAGTTCTTGTGGTCCGTGTAAATAATCACGGGGTACACTGCACCTTCCAGGAGGTAGCGCCATTCCTCCAAAGCCAGTTTGACTGCCAAGAGCTCTCGGTCACCGATGGTGTAGTTGCGTTCAGGCGCTGAGAAGCCCTTGGAGAAGAATCCGCAAGTCACCATCTTCCCGGAGGAGGACTTTTGCATGAGCACTGCTCCGGCTCCTGAGGAGGAGGCATCCACCTCCAAGGTGAACTGGCGGTTTAACTCCGGACGGTGGAGTACAGGAGAGGAAGCAAAAGCCCGCTTCAGAGAGCCAAACGCGGCGTCAGCCGCAGGTGACCAGTCCTTTGGATTAGCCTCCTTCTTAGTCAAAGCGGAGAGAGGAGCAGTCAAGGCAGAGAAGTGAGGGATAAACTGGCGGTAGTAGTTGGCGAATCCCAGGAAGCGTTGGATTGCCTTCAGTCCAGAAGGAGGAGGCCAGTTGAGAATGGCGGAGACCTTCTTGGGATCCATCTGCAGTCCAGTATCAGAGATGATGTACCCCAGAAAGGGGAGAGAAGACTGCTCAAAGACACACTTCTCATACTTTGCGTACAGACGATTCTCTCTCAGTCTTTGTAGAACCAGCTGTACGTTTTCTCTGTGGGTTTGGAGGTCCGGAGAGAAGATAAGGATGTCATCTAGATACACTACCACACAGATGTAGAGAAGGTCCCGGAACACGTCGTTCACCAGTTCTTGAAAGACGGCAGGAGCGTTACACAGGCCGAAGGGCATCACGCAGTATTCATAATGTCCATCGCGCGTATTGAACGCGGTTTTCCATTCGTCACCAGAGCGGATGCGTACCAGATTGTAAGCACCCCGAAGATCCAGCTTGGTGAACACACGAGCTCCTCTAAGCCGGTCAAACAATTCGGGAATGAGCGGCAGAGGGTACTTGTTTTTTACGGTGATTTGATTCAGACCCCGGTAGTCTATGCATGGGCGTAAGTCGCCCTCTTTCTTCTTGACAAAGAAAAAACCTGCTCCAGCAGGAGAGGAGGATCTCCGAATGAACCCCCTTGCCAGGCTCTCTGAGATGTAAGCAGACATGGCCCTTGTTTCGGCTGGAGATAAAGGATATATGCGTCCTCGTGGTGGTGTTGTTCCTGGGAGCAGGTCGATGGCACAATCGTATGGACGATGTGGCGGCAGTACCTCGGATTCCTTTTTATCAAAGACATCTGCAAAGGACCAATAGGCCGAGGGCAGCCCCGGTAGGTTCTCTGGAACCGGAGGTCGTCGGATGGGTTGTATGGACTTTAGGCACCTCTCATGACACGAAGAGCCACATCGGGTGATTTCGCCAGTGCCCCAGCTAACTGATGGTTCGTGTGTCCGCAACCATGGCAGTCCCAGCAGGATCTGGTGGGACATGTGTGGGAGAACGTAGAAAGCGATGTTCTCGGTGTGAAGGGCACCGATACGCAGTTCGACCGGCCTGGTGATCCAGGAGATGGTGTCAGAGAGGGGTCTCCCATCCACCGAGGCAATCACTAGGGGCTTGTCGAGTGGAATAACAGGCACCCGGTACTTGTCCACCGTGGCCTGCTGGATGAAATTGCCTGCTGCCCCGGAATCGAGGTAGGCATCAGCCGTGAACCGCGTCTCTCCCGTTGTCACTTGCACTGTCCATGTAACCGGGTCAGAGAGAGTCCCAGCACCTAGGGTGGCCTCTCCTACCAACCCTAGGCTTTGGAGTTTCCCGGCCTCTCTGGACAGGAGCGTAGCAGATGTGTGTCCTCACCGCAGTAAAAGCAGAGACCCTTGGCGAGCCGCTCTGCTCGACGTTGTTCAGACTGACGCACTCGGTCGATCTGCATGGGCTCGTGGACGCGAGCCCCAGCTGTCGATGACTGAAGTACGGAGGGTTTCTGCGGAGGAGAGGAATGCCGTACTGGACGTCTCTCACGGGACACTTCCTTGGATCGCTCCTGAAAGCGAATGTCCACTCGAGTCGCTAGGGCAATCAGGGCATCCAGGGTGGTCGGTACGTCACGACCCGCCAGCTCGTCTTTAATTCGCCCTGAGAGTCCCTTCCAGAAGGCGGCGGTTAGAGCCTCGTTGTTCCACCCGAGTTCTGAGGCCAGGGTGCGAAACCGGATCGCGTATTGACCCACCGTCAGAGTCCCCTGACGTAAGCGGAGAAGAGACGAAGCAGACGCGGAGGCGCGTCCAGGCTCATCAAAAGTACCACGGAATGCCTGCAGGAAGTCCTGGATGTTCGTGGTCACAGGATCCCCCTTCTCCCACAAGGGGTTCATCCACGCCAGTGCCTCACCCTCTAGATGGGACATGATGAAGGCGACCTTGGCTTGGTCGGAGGCAAACAAATGCGGCAGCTGCGTGAAATGGAGGGAGCATTGGTTTAAGAATCACCTGCAGGTCTTGGGGTCTCCGGCGTACCGGGGTGGTGAAGCCAACCGAAGTCTGGTGGTATCTGAAGAAGTCGCCACAGGAGCTGGATCCGTGGATTGACTAGTGGAAGCCCGGGATGTTGAAGTCGTAACTGCCGTTTGTAGCGTGTTCAGGCGGGCGTCCACAGAAGACATGAATTGCAGCATGCGGGTCTGGACTTCACGCTGGCGTTGGAGTTCCTCCTGTACGGCTGCTAGTGCTGCAGCGGGATCCATGGCCTGATCTTACTGTCACGGCCAGGTGGACGGGCAGACCCAGGAGGTGGATCCACTGGGCCGAACTCCTAGATGGTAGTAGAGAGTCCGGTAGCTGGAACACTATAAACAGCAGAACAGTCCGTGCACACGAGTATAGCGGAGAAGTCCCTGGGACCACGGAGTCACGGGTGGTAGTCCGGGTGACGCAGCTCAGGTTCGGAAGCCGAGATGATGTCAGGCGGGGTCCGGAACCTTTGGAGCGAGATGACGGGTCACCGCAGGGATCCGAGATGGTGCGGACTGTCAGGATGGCAGATGGACAGCGTTCGGGGTTCAGGATACGGCAGGACTGGATGGCGAGGCAGGCACGGCTCTACAAGAGAGATAGGTGAGTATATGCACAGAGACACCAGGAGACCTGACTCCTAGCTTAGGAAACACGAAGATCAGGCCCCGCCCCCTTGGACAATAACCCCCTTTATACCCTGTACCTGTTTAGCCTCATTTCCTGTTAATGGACGCTGGCCCTTTAAGAAAGGGTCAGTGACCGCGCGCGCGCCCTAATGCGCATGCGCGCCGCCCGGGTGCCAGAAGCCAGGGAAGGAAGCTGAGAGGAGGACGCAGGGGAGTCGGCCAGGGCCTGGGAAGCCGTCGGGCGCCGGGATCGGAGACCAGGGGGCCTGGGAAGGACGGGCACCGGAGGCTGGAGAGCGGGGAGCGTGGCAGGTGAGCCGGGGAGCGGGGGTGAGGACCCGGGGAGCGGAACCGAGGACCCGGGGAGCGTGACACATGGCATGTGGTAATGGCGCCGGTTGCCGCCAAGCTGCGGCTGCCACGTCACAGCTGATGTCACCGTGACCAATCAGCGGCCATCGCGTCATCGCTGATGTTACAGCGAGCCAATCAGCGGCTGCCGCATCAGCGATGCCGTCACCTGCATGCTCAATAGCAGTAATCCCACACTTAGTGGCTGAAGAAGCATGCACAGTAGTGCTAAATGAGTGCTTAGGCTCAGAACGGTAGAAGACTCTAGCCACCTGATGCCTGTCAGCCCGACACCTCGAGCGACAGACAGATGGCGCTGCAGAGTCGACCGATCCCAATGTGGGAGTCAATGATAGTACTGGACCGGTTCGGGACTCAGAAAGATCCCGAACTGTAACATTACCCCCCCGTCTAGGGCCCCCCCCTCCGGCGTTTGAAAGCTGCTGTGCCGCCCCAGGGCTATGAAGTACTCGGTCCCGGGCCGTACAGTTAGGTCCAGAAATATTTGGACAGTGACACAATTTTCGCGAGTTGGGCTCTGCATGCCACCACATTGGATTTGAAATGAAACCTCTACAACAGAATTCAAGTGCAGATTGTAACGTTTAATTTGAAGGTTTGAACAAAAATATCTGATAGAAATTGTAGGAATTGTACACATTTCTTTACAAACACTCCACATTTTAGGAGGTCAAAAGTAATTGGACAAATAAACCAAACCCAAACAAAATATTTTTATTTTCAATATTTTGTTGCGAATCCTTTGGAGGCAATCACTGCCTTAAGTCTGGAACCCATGGACATCACCAAACGCTGGGTTTCCTCCTTCTTAATGCTTTGCCAGACCTTTACAGCCGCAGCCTTCAGGTCTTGCTTGTTTGTGGGTCTTTCCGTCTTAAGTCTGGATTTGAGCAAGTGAAATGCATGCTCAATTGGGTTAAGATCTGGTGATTAACTTGGCCATTGCAGAATGTTCCACTTTTTTGGACTCATGAACTCCTGGGTAGCTTTGGCTGTATGCTTGGGGTCATTGTCCATCTGTACTATGAAGCGCCGTCCGATCAACTTTGCGGCATTTGGCTGAATCTGGGCTGAAAGTATATCCCGGTACACGTCAGAATTCATCCGGCTACTCTTGTCTGCTGTTATGTCATCAATAAACACAAGTGACCCAGTGCCATTGAAAGCCATGCATGCCCATGCCATCACGTTGCCTCCACCATGTTTTACAGAGGCTGTGGTGTGCCTTGGATCATGTGCCGTTCCCTTTCTTCTCCAAACTTTTTTCTTCCCATCATTCTGGTACAGGTTGATCTTTGTCTCATCTGTTCATAGAATACTGTTCCAGAACTGAGCTGGCTTCATGAGGTGTTTTTCAGCAAATTTAACTCTGGCCTGTCTATTTTTGGAATTGATGAATGGTTTGCATCTAGATGTGAACCCTTTGTATTTACTTTCATGGAGTCTTCTCTTTACTAATGACTTAGAGACAAATACACCTACTTCACTGAGAGTGTTCTGGACTTCAGTTGATGTTGTGAACGGGTTCTTCTTCACCAAAGAAAGTATGCGGCGATCATCCACCACTGTTGTCATCCGTGGACGCCCAGGCCTTTTTGAGTTCCCAAGCTCACCAGTCAATTCCTTTTTTCTCAGAATGTACCCGACTGTTGATTTTGCTACTCCAAGCATGTCTGCTATCTCTCTGATGGATTTTTTCTTTTTTTTCAGCCTCAGGATGTTCTGCTTCACCTCAATTGAGAGTTCCTTAGACCGCATGTTGTCTGGTCACAGCAACAACTTCCAAATGCAAAACCACACACCTGTAATCAACCCCAGACCTTTTAACTACTTCATTGATTACAGGTTAACGAGGGAGACGCCTTCAGAGTTAATTGCAGCCCTTAGAGTCCCTTGTCCAATTACTTTTGGTCCCTTTAAAAAGAGGAGGCTATGCATTACAGAGCTATGATTCCTAAACCCTTTCTCCGATTTGGATGTGAAAACTCTCATATTGCAGCTGGGAGTGTGCACTTTCAGCCCATATTATATATATAATTGTATTTCTGAACATGTTTTTGTAAACAGCTAAAATAACAAAACTTGTGTCACTATCCAAATATTTCTGGACCTAACTGTATATGTATGGGGTTGCTGTGTCATGGGTGTGCTATGGCCATTGCCCAGTTCCGTGACCCTGGGGGTAGCTTTTAAAAGGGGTTTATTTACAGGGGAGTTGAAAGAGTTTATATCATGACGCCACTTGCGTAGTTGGAGCCGCCGCTGAACAGTCTATGGCCACATAGTATTATCACATTGTATAAATTATACAAATTTATTTGCATTTTGCAGAGAGAAATAAGTATTTGATCCCCTACCAACTATTAAGAGTTTTGGCTCCTACAGACACTTAGGGGTGCTTCACACACAGCGAGCTCGCTGCCGAGATCGCTGCTGAGTCACGCTTTTTGTGACGCAGCAGTGACCTCATTAGCGATCTCGCTGTGTGTGATACTGAGCAGCGATCTGGCCCCTGCTGTGAGATCGCTGCTCGTTACACACAGCCCTGGTTCGTTTTCTTCAAAGGCGCTCTCCCGCTGTGACACACAGATCGCTGTGTGTGACAGCGAGAGAGCGACAAAGGAAGCTAGCAGGGAGCAGGAGCCGGCGTCTGGCAGCTGCGGTAAGCTGTAACCAAGATAAACATCGGGTAACCAAGGTGGTTACCCGATATTTACCTTAGTTACCAGCCTCCGCCGCTCTCACGCTGCCGGCTCCGGCTCTCTGCACATGTAGCTGCTGTACACATCGGGTTAATTAACCCGATGTGTACTGTAGCTAGGAGAGCAAGGAGCCAGCGCTAAGCAGTGTGCGCGGCTCCCTGCTCTCTGCACACACAGCTAAGCGGTGTGCGCTGGTAACTAATGTAAACATCGGGTAACCATACCCGATGTTTACCTTAGTTACCAGTGTCCGCAGCTTCCAGACGCCGGCTCCGTGCAAGCGCAGCGTCGCTTGCACGTCGCTGCTAGCTGGGGGCTGGTCACTGGTGAGATCTGCCTGTTTGACAGCTCACCAGCGACCATGTAGCGATGCAGCAGCGATCCTGACCAGGTCAGATCGCTGGTCGGATCACTGCTGCATCGCTAAAGTGTGAAGGTACCCTTAGACACTCCTAATCAACTTGTTACCTGCAATAAAGACAACTGTCTTACATTGTGACCTGCTTAAAAGCCTCCTGTCCAAAGACTCAATCAGTCAGACTCCAATCTCTACAATGCTGTACGGTCTGCTCATCCGTATTTAGAATGTAATTGCAGAATAGAACGGGGACCACCTGGAAATGTATAGTCTATGGCCAGTGCTCAAGAAGTTAAAGGGGTTATCCAAGATCATTTTATTTTTTTCTATGAGCCTAAAAACTAACTTTAGGTAGTTGCTGACGGCCTGCCTGTTCGACCTGGCACCAGCTCAGAGGGCTCACTCACTATTCCAGCCAGCAATTCTGCTGCTTCAAGACAACAGACTATTTCTTTGTATTACAGGCCACACTATTGATGAGGCCTCTCCTCAAATGGACTCTATGCCTTTTAAGCTCTGCTTGCCATTGCATCCAGCATCCTCAGGCTCATAGTTTCATGGCATTGTGTTAATTAATGCTGAAGATTAGTGTTGAGCGAGTATGCTTGTTACTACTCGGTACTCGCACGAGTATCACTGTACTCGGGCTACTCGGCGGGTACCGAGTAATTTTGCAATACTCGTGCTTTACTCGTGGTCTTCATCCCTGCATGTTGGCGCTCTTTTGAGAGCCAGCCCTCATGCAGGGATTGGCTGGCAGACCACTGCAATGCCACAGCCCTGTTAGTTGTGGAATTGCAGTGATTGGCCGGCCCGCACAGCGTGACCGAGCCTTTATACCGGCGGGCGCGCTGTGCTCTGTACACAGCCATCTCATATTCCCTGCTTTCCACGCCCACAGGCGCCTATGATTGGTTGCAGTGAGACACGCCCCCACGCTGAGTGACAGGTGTCTCACTGCACCCAATCAGCCGGTGGGCGGGTCTATACTGTGCAGTAAAATAAATAAATAAATAATTAAAAAAACCGGCGTGAGGTCCCCCCCAATTTTAATACCAGCCAGATAAAGCCATACAGCTGAAGGCTGGTATTCTCAGGATGGGGAGCTCCACGTTATGGGGAGCCCCCCACCCTAACAATATCAGTCAGCAGCTGCCCAGAATTGCCGCATACATTATATGCGACAGTTCTGGGGCTGTACCCGGCTCTTCCCGATTTACCCTAGTGCGTTGGCAAATCGGGGTAATAAGGAGTTATTGGCAGCCCATAGCTGCCACTAAATCCTAGATTAATCATGTCAGGCGTCTCCCCGAGATTCCTTCCATGATTAATCTGTAAATTACAGTTAAAACACACACACCCGAAAAATCCTTTATTAGAAATAAAAAACACTAACAAAGTCCCTCATTACCAATTTATTAACCCCGACAAACCCTCCATGTCCGGCGTACTCCACGGACTCCAGCGTCGCGTCCAGCTCTGCTGCATGGAAGTGACAGGAGCTACAGAAGACACCGCCGCTCCGGTCACCTCCACGCAGCTAATGAAGGGAATAGCGCGATCAGCTGCTGTCAGTCAGGTAACTCCCAGCCACCGCTGGATCCAGCGGTGGCCGCGATTAACCTCAGTGACAGCAGCTGATCGCTATACTCACCTCAGTTGGTGCATGGAGCTGACCGGAGCGGCGGTGAGTAGCGCGATCAGCTGAGCTGTCACTGAGGTTACCCGCGGCCACCGCTGCATCCACCGCTGGATCCAGGTAACCTCAGTGACAGCTCAGCTGATCGCTATACTCATCTCATTAGCTGCGTGGAGGTGACCGGAGCGGCGGTGTCTTCTGCAGCTCCTGTCACTTCCATGCAGCAGAGCTGGACGCGACGCTGGAGGACTGTGGAGTACGCCGGACATGGAGGGTTTGTCGGGGTTAATAAATTGGTAATGAGGGACTTTGTTAGTGTTTTTTATTTCTAATAAAGGATTTTTCGGGTGTGTGTGTTTTTTAACTGTAATTTACAGATTAATCATGGAAGGAATCTCGGGGAGACGCCTGACATGATTAATCTAGGATTTAGTGGCAGCTATGGGCTGCCATTAACTCCTTATTACCCCGATTTGCCAACGCACTAGGGTAAATCGGGAAGAGCCGGGTACAGCCCCAGAACTGTCGCATATAATGTATGCGGCAATTCTGGGCAGCTGCTGACTGATATTGTTAGGGTGGGGGGCTCCCCATAACGTGGGGCTCCCCATCCTGAGAATACCAGCCTTCAGCTGTATGGCTTTATCTGGCTGGTATTAAAATTGGGGGGGACCGCACGCCGTTTTTTTTAATTATTTATTTATTTATTTTACTGCACAGTATAGACCCGCCCACCGGCTGCTGTGATTGGGTGCAGTGAGACACCTGTCACTCAGCGTGGGGGCGTGTCTCACTGCAACCAATCATAGGCGCCGAAAAGCAGGAAAGCAGAGAATACGAGATTGATTAATGAGCGGCCGGCTTTTTCAAAAGAGGAAAAGCCGTCGGAGTTTAGTGAACAATGAACAGCCGTGCAGCGCCGCGCCGGTGATCGGGGAACGGTAAGTAAGAGAGAGGGGGGGGGGAACTGACCGACAAACTGTGAGAGGGGGACAGACAAGACATAGAGAGACCGACAGAGCGAGACCGACCGACGGGAGATAGAATGAAAAAAAAAATGACCGACATCGTTAGTAAAAAACACAAAACGTGCGTTTTGGACATCGGAGTGCCACACAAGGTTTTCACGTAAAATCTTTCATGTATTAATCTCAAAAAGTAACATACACCAGCTCTATCTCACTATTGGGTATGTGCCCTTAACATTTCCGCCATGAAAATTCATTTTGGTGTCATTTTGGAAGGTTTTCTGGTGAGTCCGTAAAAAAGGCGTAAAACTCGGACAAAATTGTTCACAGCTGTGACTTTTGAGTGATAAATGCTTCAAGGGGTCTTCCCCATGCTGTTGCCATGTCATTTGAGCACTCTTCTGAGACTTTTGTGACATTTTTAGGGTTTCTACATGCTTCCGGGGGGTCATTTCACAAAAATACTCGGGTCTCCCATAGGATAACATTGGGCTCGGTGCTCGGGCCGAGTACACGAGTATCTTGGGATGCTCGGCCCGAGCCTCGAGCACCCGAGCTTTTTAGTACTCGCTCATCACTACTGAAGATGTTCAGTTATTGGATGGCTCTGGGACCCTGTGCAGGGACTCCAGGAGCAAAAGAGGAGCCTGGGATTGAGAAGGCTAAACATATAGAGTTTAAATTAGGATTAAAAGTTGCCCAGGAATAACATGTTGTCATTCTATTGGGGTCATGAACACCTGCAAAACTTTCCAACAGTGGCCAAAACTAAGTGATGTACAGTGTGGAACACAGCAGCCCACTTATGGCCAAGTCCTGCCCCTTCCACTGAAGTGTAGAATCTAGGTCAACAATACATAAAGTACAGTTCCCCACAATGGCACTGTGCTGGGCTGATGTGTTCATCAATTAGTTCCAACCACTATAAGGCCTCTTTCACACGTACGTGCCTCCGGTACGTGTTTGGTCCGTTTCCTCACGTACCGGAGACACGTACACACGTAGACCTATGTTTTCCAATGAGGTTGGGCACACGTATGTATTTTCGCACAGGAACATGTGTCCGTTCCGTACATACGTGTGTCCATGTGTTTCTCATGGCAACATGTCCGTTTTTATCCGGCATCACAGGTGTCACCTGGAATGCAAACGGACCACACGGAGGTGTTCCGTGTGACACGCATCGGAGAAAACACACGTGTTTGAGAAAAGGAAAAAAACCCTTTATTCATCTTCAGCCCTCCTGTCTCTGCCGCGGCTGTCACTCGCCGCTCATTATGCTCATTGAATATTCACTTCACTGCGGCCGGAAGCAGCAGCAGTGGGGAGTCGGCAGTACTGGAGACCGAAGATCAGCACCACGGACAGCGACGCCAGGGACAGGTGAGCAGAAAGTTTCCGTTCTCCGTGTGTTATCACGGATAACACATGGAGAACACACGTAGCCCATAAACACAGCTCACGGAGGGCAAAACGCACCTTTGACACGTACGTGAAAAACGTGCGTGGTTTTTCACGGACGTGTGAAAGAGGCCTTAGAGATGTTTTCAGGTAGGCAGTTTTCACATCATTGGGAGATAAAATGCCGTGCCCCGCTGCTGGAGATGTTGGCAGCTGATCAGTGGAGTTCTCAGGGGTCGTAACCCAATTAATCTCATATTGATGGCCTGTCCAGTATTTTAATTTTTTAAAACTTTTGTGTGTTTTTATTTCTAAGGGAAAACCCGCAATGGACGTAGATTCAAGTCAACACCTCTAGCTACACCGCTATCTAAAGTCATAACTGTAGAAAATGATCTATCACCAGAGCCAAAAGAACCTGAAAAAGTAAGAGCATATTTCCCCGAGACCTGGATTTGGGAACTTGTTGCTCTTGGGTAAGTTGTAGACTAAAGTCTATATATAAATGTACTTTTAGTAACATACTAGACTGTCACTCATAAAGAAAACTATTCAGACACCTATTGCTTTATACCTTCTTTCTCAGTTCTTTTAGTCTAATGCGGGCGTCTCACGAGACGATATATTGTGCAATATGTTGGTGGGGTCACGTCGTAAGTGATGCACATCTGGCATCGTTTGATATATCGTAGCGTGTGACAGCTACGAGCGATGTTGAACGAGCAATAATACTCACCTTATCGTTGCTCGTTGACACATCGCTCACTTTCATAAAATCGTTTCTCCTTCTCCGCGTCAGTTGTTCATCGTTCCCGAGGCAGCACACGCCGCTCCGTGTGACACCCCGTGAATGATGAACACAGCTTACCTGTGTCCGCCGGCAATGCGGAAGGAAGGAGGTGGGCGGGTTGTTTAAGTCCCTCTCATCTCCACCCCTCCGCTTCTATTGGGCGGCCGCTGTGTGACGTCACTGTGACGCCGAACGTCCCTCCCCCTTCAGGAAGAGGATGTTCGCCGCCCACAGTGACGTCGCTCAGCAGGTAAGTATGTGTGACGGGGGTAAACGACTTTGTGCTCCACGGGCAACGAATTGCCCGTGACGCACAAACGACGGGGGCGGGTGCATTCGCTCGTGCGATCGCACGATATATCGTCTCGTGAGACGCCCGCATAAGGGATTTTACAGGATAAACAAAGGGTTGTCCAAGAAAAATACCAATTTTACAGGTTGTATATGGTTTAGTAGCTTTGATCCATTCACTTCAATTGAATGTTAAAATGTCAATTAAAATACAGTTATGAGAAAAACTAAGTACACCCTCTTTGCATTCAATGGTTTTAAATAACAGGACATAATAGAAAAAACTGGTCCTTATAAAGTATTAAAATTAGGGTAACACAACCTCAAATCAACAGCAACACATGACAAATTATCTGTATGGTCATCTCTCTGCTATAAGAGTTTAGTGACAGGTTCTGGGTCTGAGTCTCACTTGCCCTTGTGAGACTCTGCTATTTAAATTGTATTTCCTTTTCTTTGGGGAAGAGAAAGTTAATGTCAGTATTCTCTGCCAGCAAGAAGTCTCATAATGATCTCAGTCCCTTTACATACCCTCTGCTACCAGCACAGGGTGCTGGTTTATTCTCTTTGCCATTTGGATGCTTGGATAGGAGGTGGAAGGAGCTGCTAAAACACTCTGACTGCAGCATTTGTAGTGTTTTCCCCCTGTCTTTCTTCCTTCCCTGGTGTGTTGTTTCAGTGCAGCAGTGAGGCTAGCATCCCTTACCTGCCCATTCCTTAGCCAGGGACTATTGTAGGGTCTCTCAGGGCTTCAGGTTCCTGCTTGGTGACAAGTAAGTAACCTGTATAGGGACTGGATAGGAGTGTAGGGTACAGCGGCAGATAAGTGGAGGAGGTGTCCATCTTCCCTCTCACTAGACCCAGGCGCCAACGTTATTAAAGCATCCCTGGTGTACCCCTTGTTTGTCATGGTGTAACCCTTGTTAAGTGTGTTTGGCTTCATGCCAGACTTTTGGCTAGTCCATGTGTGACAGTGTCATTATTTACTTGCCAAAAACTTGGCCAAAATGCAGACGCAATGTGTGAAAAATTAAGGACACCCATACAGCTTCCATAGGAATCTATAATTGCAAAGTTCCCAGGTTTTGTGGCTGCAAAATCAGCCTTAATCACCATCTGTGCACTCCCATCGTGACAGTAGAAAAAAGTTTGTTCTGATTTACTGTGCTTGGTTTTTACAAAACCTGGGACAGGGCAAATGCAAAACATCTCCACTTTGGCCTGTAAAAATGTGGCGCCCCTGAGGCTTTAGTCACCACAGGGTACTGCACCTCAGCGGAGGTGTAGTATTCATCCCAGGTAAAGAGGAGGTCACAGTTTATTGTACACACACACAGCCAGCTAGTAAGTGGGTGGAGCCAGCAGCAGAACAGGGAGAAGGAAGTGTGCGTCAGCTAGTTTCAGACAGACGGAGGAGGAAGACTGAAGCAGAGCTTCAGGAGAGAGGTTCTGGGGATGGAAGGCTGGAGGATTATGTCCCAGGACCAGATGAGGGAGAAAGAGATAGAAAAATGTAACGTTTCGGCTATTGCCTTCTTCACAACTGAAATATATGACAGAAAGTAAAATACAACAAGAAAAGAAAAAGTCAATACCAATATTCATTCATATTCATATCGTAGAAAATATAACAACAATTTTTTATCCTTTATTACCTATATGGTATTTGAAGTAATATCTAAGAAGAACGTTGGACGTATATCATTTGTATCTGAAAAGATAACAATGCCCACATTTTAGGAATCACAGAAATCATAAGAATACCCTAATATATACTTGAAAGTAAATGTCATATCCATTGTTGAGGTTATAAAGCATATCATAA
Organism: Anomaloglossus baeobatrachus; assembly: GCF_048569485.1. NCBI lineage: Eukaryota > Metazoa > Chordata > Amphibia > Anura > Aromobatidae > Anomaloglossus > Anomaloglossus baeobatrachus. The sequence continues at coordinate 55,638,142 of NC_134357.1, read as the reverse complement.
CTGTCAATCAACACTTTCACCAACATATCGGAAAATAAAGAAACATTTTTTACCTTCCTTTTGAAAAAAACAATGTATAATTGTAATGCCCACAAAGGGAAATGGTATTGGATCGCTATAAGACTGAAAAACAGAGTGAAAAGAACACTATCAGTATATCAGATAAAGGGAATCAAAAAAAGCGCATAAACAATGTTTGTGATCCATTAGGAGAAAGTGCCGGTCAGCAAAGGGTTAACAAAGGAGAAGGACATGGCATACCTGTTTAGCCGAGGATCAGCGGTGGAGTGAAATAAAGTGACCGCGCTGGGGTTTAAATGTGCTGAAGGGGCGGGCATAATTAGACAATTTCCTGTGTTTGTGGAACGCATAGAGACGAATGACACGCAAGCCGCGCGTGCGCTGTGTACCCGGAAGTGCGCGCATGCGCAGAAGTGAAAATCGAGTATAAGTGAATTACGGCGCCCAGATTGTCATTATGAAACAAGGGATATTAAGTGCGCATCTGAAAAAGAAAAAAGGGGAGATAGATAGGGCTTTTAAGACCAAAATGAAATGTGTATGAACAACATTAATGAAATAATCTGCATACTATCAAGGATAAATTAATTTCATCAGTATGGGTGTCAATACATATTAACGACTTCATGTATATGTGGTATATCCACATGTTTATGCACACACATATATACACACATACACGTATATATATGCGCATACATGTGTGCATACACCCATATATTTCTAATGTAACGTATGACAACACATATCATATATGATAATATAAGACAGCCATGACATAACTGTATATGTATACATATGTGTGTAAGACATTATGTCAGTACGCACACATGTATACCCATAATTCACATCATCACACAATGAATATATATATATACATATCATAGTATCATAGTATCATAGTATCATAGTTTTTAAGGTTGAAGGGAGACTCTAAGTCCATCTAGTTCAACCTGTAGCCTAACATGTTGATCCAGAGGAAGGCAAAAAAACCCCCAATGTGGCAAACAAGTTCCAATGGGGAAAAAATTTCCTTCCTGACTCTACATCCGGCAATCAGACTAGTTCCCTGGATCAATACCCTGTCATAAAATCTAATATACATAACTGGTAATATTACATTTTTCAAGAAAGGCGTCCAGGCTCTGCTTAAATGTTAGTAGTGAATCACTCATTACAACATCATGTGGCAGAGAGTTCCATAGTCTCACTGCTCGTACAGTAAAGAATCCTCGTCTGTGATTATGATTAAACCTTCTTTCCTCAAGACGTAGTGGATGCCCCCGTGTTCCAGTCGCAGGCCTTGGTGTAAAAAGATCTTTGGAAAGGTCTCTGTACTGTCTCCTCATATATTTATACATTGTGATTAGATCCCCCCTAAGCCTTCGTTTTTCCAAACTAAATAACCCCAAGTTTAATAACCTGTCTTGGTATTGCAGCCCACCCATTCCTCTAATAATCTTGGTGGCTCTTCTCTGCACCCTCTCCAGTTCAGCTATGTCCTTCTTATATATCGGTGACCAGAATTGTACACAGTATTCTAAGTGTGGTCGCACTAGTGACTTGTACAGAGGTAGAACTATATTTTTTTCATGAACACTTATACCTCTTTTAATACATCCCATTATTTTATTAGCCCTGGCAGAAGCTGCCTGACACTGTCCACTAAAGTGAAGTTTACCATCCACCAATACACCCAAGTCTTTTTCTGTGTCTGTTTTACCCAGTGTTCTACGATTAAGTACATAATCATAAATGTTATTTCCTCTACCCAAGTGCATGACCTTACATTTATCTACATTAAACTTCAATTGCCACTTCTCAGCCCAATCCTCCAATTTACATAAATCTCCCTGTAATATAAAATTATCCTCCTCTGTATTGATTACCCTGCAGAGTTTAGTATCATCTGCAAATATTGAAATTCTACTCCGCATGCCCCCAACAAGGTCATTTATAAATATGTTGAAAAGAAGTGGGCCCAATACTGACCCCTGTGGTACCCCACTATGAACTGAGACCCAGTCCGAGTACGTACCATTAATAACCACCCTTTGTTTCCTATCACTTAGCCAGTTTTTAACCCAGTTACACATATTTTCCCCTATCCCCATTATTCTCATTTTATGTACCAACCTTTTGTGTGGCACCGTATCAAAAGCTTTTGAAAAGTCCATATACACAACATCCACTGCATTTCCCTGGTCCAGACTTGAACTTACCTCTTCATAGAAGCTGATCAAATTAGTTTGACAGGATCGATCCCTCATAAACCCATGTTGATACTCTGTCATAAGGTTATTTTTCTTGAGATACTCCAATATAGCATCTCTCAAGAAACCCTCAAGGATTTTACCAACCGTAGAGGTTAAACTTACCGGCCTATAATTTCCCGGCTCAGTTTTTGTCCCCTTTTTGAATATTGGCACCACATTTGCTATGCGCCAGTCCTGCGGTACCGACCCTGTTATTAAGGAATCTGAGAAGATTAAAAATAATGGTCTATCTATCACAGAACTCAATTCCTGTAGTACTCTGGGGTGTATGCCATCCGGGCCCGGAGATTTGTCAACCTTAGTGATTTCGAGGCGGCGGCGTACTTCCTGCTGGGTTAAGCAGGTAATATTCAAGTGTGAATTTATAGTATCACTGGTCATGTCATCTGCCATGGCATTTTCTTGTATAAAAACCGTAGAAAAAAAGTCATTCAGCAGGTTGGCTTTACCCTCATCCCCTTCCACCATTTCACCAAGACTATTTTTAAGGGGGCCAACACTATCGCTTTTCAGTTTTTTACTGTTTATGTAGTTAAAGAATATTTTAGGATTATTTTTACTTTCTCTCGCAATGAGTCTCTCTGTCTCAAACTTAGCTAACTTAATTTGCTTTTTACATATTTTATTTAATTTTCTATAATTATATAATGCCTCATCACTACCTACCCTCTTTAATTCTTTTAAGGCTTTCTGTTTTTCTTTTATTGCTTCCCTTACAGCTCTATTTAGCCATAGGGGTTTCCTCCTATTTCTAGCATGTATATATACTCCCACATATATATACTCCCACATATTTTTAAGCTGTACAAAATTCTCCAATATTAATAAAGACCATAAGCTTAATAGTAAGATAGAACGGACCCCATATCAATAATTCTCGTACTCTCTATTAAGTCCAAAAGGGGAAAGGGTATTGAGGGTGTGGATCCAATAGGATTCCCTTTCTTTTAGTTTCTTAATCCTATCACCCCCACGTCTCAAAGGAGGAATATGTTCCAAAACTTGAAATCTCATCTGGGAAATTGTATGTCCGCACTGGATGAAATGGTGCGGAATGGGCAACATAACCAACTTGCATCGTATAGTGGACTTATGTTTCCCTATGCGGTCTCGGACATGCTGGGTAGTCTCCCCAACATATCCGAGACCGCACGGACATTTGATCAGATACACCACATATGATGTGTCACAGGTGAAAAAGTCCTTAAGATAAAAGACCTTTCCAGTGCGAGGATGGGTACATTGATTTCCTTTAATGATATTGGAACAGTGAGGACAGTGTAAACAGGGGTAATTTCCTTGTTTGGGTGTAGATAAGAAAGTTTGTCTCGATTTAACAATATTTGACCCTATATCCGCCCTTACCAATATATCTCTGAGATTAGGAGAACGTTTATAGCTAAAAAGAGGTAAAGATGAAAATTCGGTTATTTGTGGATAGGAATTATGTAGTATCTGCCAGTGTCGAAGAATGATACCTTTTATAATAGGATGAAAAGGATGAAATGTGTTGACAAAAGTGATAAATGGTCCTACCCTTTTAGATCTAGTAATAGAGCTATAACTAGAATGGTAAGCAGAATCTACTATAGATGGAGGATAACCACGTTGTAAGAATTTATTGGACATTTCCTTATGTCTTTTTAAACGTTGATCCTGAGAAGAAACAATCCTTGTCACTCTTTTATGTTGAGATATTGGTAATGCATTTTTCAAATGTCGTGGGTGGCTGCTAGTATAATGTAAAAGACTATTACGATCTGTCGGTTTCACATAGATATCTGATATAATGTTGCCACTTGGATTTATATTTATACATGTATCAAGAAAATTAATACTAGATGGATCCACATGTTGAGTAAAGGATAAGCCATTAACTCTAGTATTAAGATGACAAAAAAATTCATCAAAAAGTGAATGGGGACCTGAGAAGACGATAAAATCCCTCTGGTGACATTAAAAGAATAATTTTGGACAAAATTCATTATTATTCTACTCATGGAGTCATTGACACGAAATTGGCTAGTTATTTAAATAAGGTAAATCCAGTTACACCGGTGTTTTACACCTTGCCCAAGGTGCATAAAAATTTATGGCAACCGCCTGGGCGCCCAATAGTGGCTTCAATTGATTCATTATTGTCACCCTTGGCTATCACACTTGATCGTATTTTTACTCCGTTAGTATCTAAGACTCCTTCATATCTAAGAGATACAGATGATTTCTTACATCAATTACAATCCTTGGGTCCACTTCCTTCTGATACACTCCTTGTCACTCTTGACGTTAACTCCTTGTATACTAGTATACAACATGATCTTGGTATACAGGCCGTGTCGTGGTTTTTGGAATGCTACAGTGATTATTCCTCACTACAAAAACAATTTTGTCTTGACCTGTTGGAGATTGTTTTACACAAAAAATGTTTCTTATTTCAAGATCAATTTTATTTTCAGACTAAAGGAACGGCTATGGGTTCAAATGTTGCACCACCTTATGCAAATATTTATATGACGCATTTCGAATCCCAATTTGTATACAATCATCCTATATTTTCTGATCACATTTTAATGTACAAAAGATACATTGACGATATTTTTATCGTCTTCTCAGGTCCCCATTCACTTTTTGATGAATTTTTTTGTCATCTTAATACTAGAGTTGATGGCTTATCCTTTACTCAACATGTGGATCCATCTAGTATTAATTTTCTTGATACATGTGTAAATATAAATCCAAGTGGCAACATTATATCAGATATCTATGTGAAACCGACAGATCGTAATAGTCTTTTACATTATACTAGCAGCCACCCACGACATTTGAAAAATGCATTACCAATATCTCAACATAAAAGAGTGACAAGGATTGTTTCTTCTCAGGATCAACGTTTAAAAAGACATAAGGAAATGTCCAATAAATTCTTACAACGTGGTTATCCTCCATCTATAGTAGATTCTGCTTACCATTCTAGTTATAGCTCTATTACTAGATCTAAAAGGGTAGGACCATTTATCACTTTTGTCAACACATTTCATCCTTTTCATCCTATTATAAAAGGTATCATTCTTCGACACTGGCAGATACTACATAATTCCTATCCACAAATAACCGAATTTTCATCTTTACCTCTTTTTAGCTATAAACGTTCTCCTAATCTCAGAGATATATTGGTAAGGGCGGATATAGGGTCAAATATTGTTAAATCGAGACAAACTTTCTTATCTACACCCAAACAAGGAAATTACCCCTGTTTACACAGTCCTCACTGTTCCAATATCATTAAAGGAAATCAATGTACCCATCCTCGCACTGGAAAGGTCTTTTATCTTAAGGACTTTTTCACCTGTGACACATCATATGTGGTGTATCTGATCAAATGTCCGTGCGGTCTCGGATATGTTGGGGAGACTACCCAGCATGTCCGAGACCGCATAGGGAAACATAAGTCCACTATACGATGCAAGTTGGTTATGTTGCCCATTCCGCACCATTTCATCCAGTGCGGACATACAATTCCCCAGATGAGATTTCAAGTTTTGGAACATATAACTCCTTTGAGACGTGGGGGTGATAGGATTAAGAAACTAAAAGAAAGGGAATCCTATTGGATCCACACCCTCAATACCCTTTCCCCTTTTGGACTTAATAGAGAGTACGAGAATTATTGATATGGGGTCCGTTCTATCTTACTATTAAGCTTATGGTCTTTATTAATATTGGAGAATTTTGTACAGCTTAAAAATATGTGGGAGTATATATATGTATATATATATATTCATTGTGTGATGATGTGAATTATGGGTATACATGTGTGCGTACTGACATAATGTCTTACACACATATGTATACATATACAGTTATGTCATGGCTGTCTTATATTATCATATATGATATGTGTTGTCATACGTTACATTAGAAATATATGGGTGTATGCACACATGTATGCGCATATATATACGTGTATGTGTGTATATATGTGTGTGCATAAACATGTGGATATACCACATATACATGAAGTCGTTAATATGTATTGACACCCATACTGATGAAATTAATTTATCCTTGATAGTATGCAGATTATTTCATTAATGTTGTTCATACACATTTCATTTTGGTCTTAAAAGCCCTATCTATCTCCCCTTTTTTCTTTTTCAGATGCGCACTTAATATCCCTTGTTTCATAATGACAATCTGGGCGCCGTAATTCACTTATACTCGATTTTCACTTCTGCGCATGCGCGCACTTCCGGGTACACAGCGCACGCGCGGCTTGCGTGTCATTCGTCTCTATGCGTTCCACAAACACAGGAAATTGTCTAATTATGCCCGCCCCTTCAGCACATTTAAACCCCAGCGTGGTCACTTTATTTCACTCCACCGCTGATCCTCGGCTAAACAGGTATGCCATGTCCTTCTCCTTTGTTAACCCTTTGCTGACCGGCACTTTCTCCTAATGGATCACAAACATTGTTTATGCGCTTTTTTTGATTCCCTTTATCTGATATACTGATAGTGTTCTTTTCACTCTGTTTTTCAGTCTTATAGCGATCCAATACCATTTCCCTTTGTGGGCATTACAATCATACATTGTTTTTTTCAAAAGGAAGGTAAAAAATGTTTCTTTATTTTCCGATATGTTGGTGAAAGTGTTGATTGACAGTTATGATATGCTTTATAACCTCAACAATAGATATGACATTTACTTTCAAGTATATATTAGGGTATTCTTATGATTTCTGTGATTCCTAAAATGTGGGCATTGTTATTATCTTTTCAGATACAAATGATATACGTCCAACGTTCTTCTTAGATATTACTTCAAATACCATATAGGTAATAAAGGATAAAAAATTGTTGTTATATTTTCTACGATATGAATATGAATGAATATTGGTATTGACTTTTTCTTTTCTTGTTGTATTTTACTTTCTGTCATATATTTCAGTTGTGAAGAAGGCAATAGCCGAAACGTTACGTTTTTCTATATCTGAATATCCGAATATGGAAATAAATAAATAATAACTGATAACACATAGTGTGCCGGAGTTTTTTCTATATACGGATTATTTTTCTCCTGAGCACCATAATTGTGAGCCAGACCATTCTTTATAAGGAGGGAGAAAGAGAGACACTGACACTCAGAACAGTGACAGACAGGGAACAAGTGAGATGTGGGAGAACACGGTTGCTGAGGGGAAAGCTGCACCACAGCCCCCTCAGGATTGGGCGCACAGAACAGGGTGCGAAGCCCTAGGCTGGTGGGCACTGCACGTCCCACCAGCAGAATCCACCGGGCAAAGGATTTCAAGTCTTCTGGCCCACACAAAATGTCTGGGGCACAGCAGCATATAGACCCAGGAGTTGTGACAACAGAGTGGCACCAGTAAGGGACTTGCACTGCCTGCCATATGGTACAAGAACGGAGCCAGTCCAAGGACTCGGGTCTCAGTGTAGCTTCAAGCAACTGGGACTCACACAACACAGTGCAGGTAGGAAGGACTCACGGAAAGAAGTACTGGCCCTGACCTTCGAACTATCCGGGATCAGCTCGAGCCCATGAGAGCGGAGTCCAGTAGTCCAAAAGCGGTGACATCTCAGTGCGTAAAGTACTTTAACTGCAACCCCTGTGTCATCCAATCCTTCCCGCGCCTTAGCTGCACAGCAGCAGGAGACTACAACTCCCAACCTCCCTGTGGGCCTGAGCTCTGCCTGTGGAGAGCTGTACCAACCTAGCTGCACTAACATCTGCCCTCAGAGGAAACCTCTTGCAGCTATCGGAGGAACAAGAAGGAAGAAACCGGGCACAATCTCCAGCCAGTAATCAAAGCAGAAAAACACCTGTCATGATAGGCAGGGGGATTTTTCCCACTAGCATGGAACTGCCAAACGGGGTGCACCGCACAGCAAGGCTAAGAAGCAGTACAATACAAAAAGAAAAGGACGGAGGGCACTCACCGCAAATAAGCAGTAGAAAACTTGTATTTATTTGTTACATGGAGTAGGCATAAAAAAGGGGCGGAGGGGAGATGGACTGACCATACGCGAACGACAGCTGTTTCGCACTGGCAATTGGCGCTTTGACAAGTCCCTTGGATGGTGCGAAACAGCTGTCATCCGTGTGTGGTCAGTCCCTCTCCCCTCCACCCCTTTTTTATGCCTACTCCATGTAACAAATAAATACAAGTTTTCTACTGCTTATATACAGTGAGTGCCCTCCATCCTTTTCTTTTTGTATTGAAACCTCTTGCAGCTGCGGCTCCTATTTTAGCTGCACACCACAGGTGGCATCACAAACAACTACTATCCACATCCCCATCCCCGCTCACGGTGGCTCAGTGGTTAGCACTACAGCCTTGCAGCGCTGGGGTCCTGGGTTCAAATCCCACCAAGGACACTATCTGCAAGGAGTTTGTATGTTCTCCCCGTGTTTGCGTGGGTTTCCTCCGGGTTCTCCGGTTTCCTCCCACACTCCAAAGACATACTGATAGGGACTCTAGATTGTGAGCCCCAATGGGGACAGTGTTACCAATGTATGTAAAGCACTGTGGAATTAACAGCGCTATATAAATGAATAAAATTATTAATTATTATTATTATTATTATTATTGACACCGCTGGGGTCACGGAACCAGGCCAGGCCGCTGTGACATCCCCAAACCTACACGGGCCCGGTGATGAGTAACTCCCAAGACCCCGTGGGCACGTCACAAAGAATACTGATCCAGACATTTTAGGATTTGTTCAGATGGAACTTTATATTCAACCATGTGCCTTTATGGATATGGATATCTTTGGTGGATCTATTTTCTTAAAGGTATTCCTGCAGATTTACCCTCTCTATTCTGTAGACAGATGAAAAATTGCAATCTTGTCAGCCAATTATACTACAACAACTCTACTGTCAGGTTAATCCAGATAGGTATCATGATCCAGGACTGGTATTCTCCACTCCAGAGTTTCTCAGACCCGGTCTGGTCATGTCAGGGGTTAACTCCCATCAGCCTTGTTCTGGTTTGAGGAGACACTATATCTGGTCTCTGAACCTGCAATCCTGTGCTAGTTATAGTTTTGCTCTGCAGCCTGTGACTTGCTCTGGTGAGATTTCCTGTTTGATCTGACTCCTTGTTTTGTGCCCTGACCTGTACCCTCCTCCGTTCGTCCGTCTATCCCAGTCCCTGACTTCCCGCTCCTGTCTGTTGTTTGTATTTCCCTCTGCATACCTGATCTGCCGACTTCTGACTTGGTAATGTTTTCTGGCTTTATTTTGATTCTCCCTTTGCTGTGATTTGACTCTCCTGGCTAGACCCTGGCTGTTTGACTACTCTAATGCCCCCTGGTGGTTTGCCTGTTAACTACCTGCTGAAGTTACTCTGCTATACTTCAGCTGTCTTTCTGTTACAGTGTTACTTTGACTCTCCTGCACTACTCTGCTGCCACCTAGTGGGGAATACGCTGTACTACGTCTTACCAGCCCTTTGTACAGTGTGACAGTAGGCTAGTCTTCATTTCTAATCAATGGTCTTTGAAAGCACATGACTCTGATCATCAGTTGTCCTTCCTTGGATCACTTTTTGGTATATCATAACAACTATACAAAGACTACAAAGCGTAATAAAGGCAAACTGAAAAAAATACCTGATAGCTCTCATGACGCAGCAGTCCCCCGTTCCTTCAACACCATGTGCGGCATCTTCTACGGCTCTTCTATCATATTTACTCTGCGCCTTCAGCAAAGAACATGGCAAATTCATGATGTGCATTGTGACATCCAAAGTCTTGAAGAATAAAGATGTTAGACGAGCCGGAAAGGATGTTGCGCATGCTGTGCCAAAAGAATGAAGAGGTTGGATAGATCAATATGGAGGACCAGATGTAGGCAAACGGAAGCATAACAAAAATGGGATTAGGAGATTCAATTCAATTTGCCTTGAACTAATTTACTCATCTCTAATGTTGACCCTTAATACCCAAATCCTTTTGCATCCCTAGTTTTCCTGCTTCCAACACCAAAATATCAAAGACTTGACTGTTGACTTGCTGCCTAATATATCCTACCATTCAATATTAATCAGTCATTCATTTCACCTGTCAGTGTGTTATTTGTGACTGATGTAACAGGGACCAAGGTATATTAGAACGCTCTATAATGTTTTATCATATCAACTTAGGGGTACTTTACACACTACGACATCGCAAGCCGATGCTGCGATGCCGAGTGCGATAGTCCCCGCCCCTGTCGCAGCATTGATATGTGGTGATAGCTGGCGTAGCGAAAATTATCGCTACGCCAGCTTCACATGCACTCACCTTGCCCTGCGACGTCGCTCTGGCCGGCGACCCGCCTCCTTATTAAGGGGGCGGGCCGTGTGGCATCATAGCGACGTCACACGGCAGGCGGCCAATAGGAGCGGAGGGGCGGAGATGAGCGGGATGTAAACATCTCGCCCACCTCCTTCCTTCTGCATATCCAACGGGAGCCGCGGTGACGCCGGTAGGAGATGTTCCTCGCTCCTGCGACTTCACACACAGTGATGTGTGCTGCCGCAGGAGCGAGGAACAACATCGGACCGTCGCATTGGCGTAATTATAGTTTTCGCCGACGCTGCACCGATGATACGATTACAACGCTTTTGCGCTCGTTAATCGTATCATCTAGGCTTTACACACTACGATGTCGAGAGCGACGCAGGAAGTGCGTCACTTTCAACATGACCCCACCAACATCGCACCTGCGATGTCGTAGTGTGCAAAGTACCCCTTAAGGTTTCATTTATATGAAACCAAGGAAAACTTTTAAACAACATCATTAGTGGATTTGAGCAGGAATTATATTAAATTGTGACTTTATGGGCTTGGATATGCCGTTATGTCATGCCTGGCAGAAGTCTGACCAATGGGAACAACAGTGATCTCATGAATGAAGGCATAAAAGATCCTTCAGAGAAATTGCTGAACCGCCACTGATTAACGGGGGCTTTACATGCTACGATATCGTTAATGTTTTATCGTCGGGCTCACATCGTTAGTGACGCACATCCGGCGTCATTAACAGTATTGCAGCGTGTAATACTTACCAGCGACCTTAAACGTCCTCCAAAGTGGTGAAAATCGTTCACCATGGAGAGGTCGTCCTAAAACCAAAATTGTTAATGGTTGTTTATAGATGTTGTTCCTCGTTCCTGCGGCAGCACACATCGCTGTGTGTGACACCGCAGGAGCGAGGAACCTCACCTTACCTGCGTCCCGCCCGCAATGAGGAAGGAAGGAGGTGGGGGGATGTTCGTCCCGCTCATCTCCGCCCCTCCGCTTTGATTGGCCGGCCGCTTAGTGACGTTGTGGTGACGTCGCTGTGACACCAAACGCACCTCCCCCTTGAGGGAGGGATTGTTCGGTAGTCACAGCGACGTCGCCGACCAGGTAAGTGCGTGTGATGCTGCCGTAGAGATAATGTTCGCTGCAGCAGCGGTCACACGATATCGCATGTGTGGCGCCCCTGAGGCTTCCGTCGCCACAGGTCATTGCACCCCATCTGCGGTGTGATGCCCCATTCTGGGAGAGGAAGAGGGTGAACTCCGGTTTCCTGGTAAATTCACACTACACCCATTGCTAGGGACACACAGGACCAGGGAAAGTGGCAGGCAACCCTCCCATGCTGCATGCTGAGAGGGGCTGTAAGACCCATCCCTGCTCCCATAGGGTGGTAGCTTAGCAACTGGGGAGGTGGGAGGAGCCACCAGAGAGCAGACAGAGACAGGAAGGTGAAGTTTAGTCAGTTCGCTCAGGGAGTGGGAGAGTGAGGAGTGAGCATGTAGGACGAGAAGAGAAGAAGGAGTCGCAGGGCCACGGGTAGTCCTGTAAGGTGCCACGAGCAGTCCTTGTTGGGTACCGCTGCCGAGGGCCCAGAGGCGCTACGGGTAGCTGCAGGCTGCGGTGGCCCGTTCCACAGTGACATCGGTGGAGCGACTAGCTGCGACAGGGGGACGGTCCCTAGACACTGAAGGAGTGAAAAGACAGTCTCCAGACAGTAAAAACCGAGGCCCAGGGAATTGCAAGCTCCCAGGGCCAGAACCCAGAGCAGATCTTCAGAAAAGGGGAAATCAGCCGACAGGTGACCCCCCAGCCTGGAGGCTGTAATGGAGGCCAAGCCAAGTCCATCTACCTAAGGCAAGGCTAGTGAAGTCAGCAGAAAAAGGGACACTAAAGAGAGGGAACCGGATTTCACGCTCGGAATCACCCAGAAGGCGGAGGTCCCTGACAGTGGTCCCAGCAGTCTGAGGGTCCTTGCAAGTGTGACAGAAACAGTGAGTAAAAGAACTGGAACTGCACCTTGGACTCGTCTCTGTTATTCCACCTACATAGACACTTACAAGCACCAACTGTGCCCCGGGCATTGCTCCACCTGTGGGGAGCAGTACTACCATTGCTGCTATAACATCATCCCGGAGGCCTCACACAGCAGCGGCGGCTTAATAGCCGCATACCACAGGTGGCGTCACGAACACCCTTTAACAACCAAGCCACACATTCAACTGACACCCACCAGGGCCACGGAGCCGGGCCCAGCCACCACTGACTACCACCGGACTAGTCCGGCCCGGCACCGGGTGTCCCATAGCCCTGGGGTGGGCGAGTCAACTTTTGGCGTCACGAACAGGATTTCGTGCCCGGTCTAACCGGGTACTGTGCGCCTGAAGAACTGTGTACTTTGTCGAGAAACCGCCGCCATTAGCGCTGCTGAAAGCGGGAAGAAGGGGGGCGTGCAAGAAGAAAGGGCGCGAAGAGAAGCCCCGCCCCCTTGTCCAAGAAAAGCGCGCGAAGCGGTGTCCGCCATAGAAAGCGAAAGAAAAAGAAGTGGTGACCAAATAAGCTGGCCGGCTGGCAGAAACAGCTTAACGACCGATCAACCGATAAAGAAAAAGAAAATGTACCTGATACTAAGCGGAGCGGTACCGGCCGTGATGGGCTGGGCGCCAGTCTGGCGCCAGTTGCTAGTACAGCCTCCGGCCCCGCCTCCAAGAAGGAAAAGGGATCAGCCGAGTGGCGTGGTCGAGCACTCGAGCAGTGTTCCAGGCAGCATCTCCCAGGCCGGAAGCATGGCGGAGGAGCTGCAGCGAGGTGCCCCAGGAGCCGGAGGAGAGGACCCCGAGCTGGACCTGCTGAGAGAGGAAGTGCGAGCCCTGACCCGGAGGCTGAGCAGCGTGGGAGTGGAAGCGGACCGGTGGAGAGGGGCACCGCTGATACCGGAAGGCCTGGGCCGGTGGATGGACGCCGCGGAGCAGCAAAAGGGTGAGCAAACTGAAACCCCGATCCGTCCGGACCCATGGCCCCGCCACGCGCCCCTGACCAGTCACTTCACCGACCCTCTGGCCTCCCCCGCCGGACCCGCGGAAGCCCGATGGAGCACCGGAGGCCCGCCTGAGACCCCCGCGGACGGAGCTTGGGGTGGGATGACCCCCGAACCGCTAGTGGGCCCCCTGCCGAGTCCCCCTGTGAACCTCCTGGGAATGGCATCCCCGGGAGTGAACTGGGACGCGGCGCCCATAGAGACCAGGGGACTGCAGCGGCCGCTGCGCCCCAAGGAAACACCCCTGGCCAATGAGCTGACGTGCCAAAGGCTGGTGGTCGAGTACCAGCAGGAGCGGGAACTCCGGGAAGAGAAAAGGAGGGCCCGGGAAGTCGCCAATCTGGCCTCCAAGGAAGAGGTCAGGAAGGCCCTGAAGGGAGCTGAGTGCCCAGTAAAACGGGGCACTGTAGTCGATTTCCGGCAGAAAGGTGGCTGGGGCTTCATCCGGGAGCCTGGCCTGGGCAAGGACGTGTTTGTAGCACGGAGAGACATTGAGGAACACCTGCCCAGAGGCCACCCAGGCCGCGACGCCAAGCTGGGTGATGAAGTGGAGTATACCCGGCTGATGGGGGACCGCGGGTGGTATGCGCTGCATGTGCGCATTGTGCAGGAAGCAGCGGCCCCAGCAGAGCCAGAGTGGCGCCGCACAGCACAAGAGCACAGCATCTCCCCAAGCAGCAGCGCCACCTCCAGACAGACTCAGGCCGCAGAACATTGCAGCCGGCCTACAACAGTAACCCAGGAGACGCAGACCAGGATCTCCATGGCGCGTGTGATGCAGGGCGCCCGGCCAAAGCAGGGCCCCAGAGACCACAGCAATAGCCCCCTGCAGACAAGCAGCCCCCTGCAGCAGCGCCGTGCAACGCCTACCGGCAGCCCCACTCCAACCCAGGCTGCGGGACAGCGCAGAAGGTCAGGGACCAGTGCCCAAGGGACCCAGACGATGATCTCGTCAGTGGACCTGCTGCCAAGAGCCGTGCCGGAGTGGGATCCTGACATCTAGAGAACAAAGAAGATGAAGAGCTGCCGAACTGTACATAGCCCCTAATTCTTTTTGAAGAAGTCCCTTGTGTTTTGCCCCTTATTCTTTTCGAAGATGACACCCTTTCCTACTGTGCTGCCCCTGATTCTTTGCGAAGACGTCACCCCCCCATGTTAAGTGCTACCGGGCCACTGAACTGGAATGTGGGCCCCGGTGAATGTTTAGGTGTCATGTCGTACCAGGCCACTGGACTTAGTGGCTGGTGTGTGGTGTATGTGTTTTCTGTCCTACCAGACCATTGGACTTAATGGCTGGTATGTTGTTGATATGTCTGATGCAACCAGGCCATTGGACTTAATGGCTGGTCGAAGATGTTACTTTGTTTGTTTGAAACGAACTGACGGGCTACTGGACTTGTAGTAGCCAAGAATGTAATTAGTTGCACCCGTTGTGCCCCCTACCAGAATTATGGGGGATTTGCCTGAACCGTGCAACGGACTGGAAGTGCACACTTAGAGTTTTCTTTATAAGAAGTTTGCAACGTTCATGATATGTGCCTCCCATAAAGGGAAGAAATGTTTTACTGTTTATGTTATTGCATATAAAAATGTTTTTGCAGTGTCTCCCATTTGTTTTTGTTGTTTTTCAGCCCGAGGACGTGCTGGGATTTGCTGTGGGGGAGTGTGGCGCCCCTGAGGCTTCCGTCGCCACAGGTCATTGCACCCCATCTGCGGTGTGATGCCCCATTCTGGGAGAGGAAGAGGGTGAACTCCGGTTTCCTGGTAAATTCACACTACACCCATTGCTAGGGACACACAGGACCAGGGAAAGTGGCAGGCAACCCTCCCATGCTGCATGCTGAGAGGGGCTGTAAGACCCATCCCTGCTCCCATAGGGTGGTAGCTTAGCAACTGGGGAGGTGGGAGGAGCCACCAGAGAGCAGACAGAGACAGGAAGGTGAAGTTTAGTCAGTTCGCTCAGGGAGTGGGAGAGTGAGGAGTGAGCATGTAGGACGAGAAGAGAAGAAGGAGTCGCAGGGCCACGGGTAGTCCTGTAAGGTGCCACGAGCAGTCCTTGTTGGGTACCGCTGCCGAGGGCCCAGAGGCGCTACGGGTAGCTGCAGGCTGCGGTGGCCCGTTCCACAGTGACATCGGTGGAGCGACTAGCTGCGACAGGGGGACGGTCCCTAGACACTGAAGGAGTGAAAAGACAGTCTCCAGACAGTAAAAACCGAGGCCCAGGGAATTGCAAGCTCCCAGGGCCAGAACCCAGAGCAGATCTTCAGAAAAGGGGAAATCAGCCGACAGGTGACCCCCCAGCCTGGAGGCTGTAATGGAGGCCAAGCCAAGTCCATCTACCTAAGGCAAGGCTAGTGAAGTCAGCAGAAAAAGGGACACTAAAGAGAGGGAACCGGATTTCACGCTCGGAATCACCCAGAAGGCGGAGGTCCCTGACAGTGGTCCCAGCAGTCTGAGGGTCCTTGCAAGTGTGACAGAAACAGTGAGTAAAAGAACTGGAACTGCACCTTGGACTCGTCTCTGTTATTCCACCTACATAGACACTTACAAGCACCAACTGTGCCCCGGGCATTGCTCCACCTGTGGGGAGCAGTACTACCATTGCTGCTATAACATCATCCCGGAGGCCTCACACAGCAGCGTCGGCTTAATAGCCGCATACCACAGGTGGCGTCACGAACACCCTTTAACAACCAAGCCACACATTCAACTGACACCCACCAGGGCCACGGAGCCGGGCCCAGCCACCACTGACTACCACCGGACTAGTCCGGCCCGGCACCGGGTGTCCCATAGCCCTGGGGTGGGCGAGTCACATGCACGACGGGGGCGGATGCTTTTGCGTACGATATCGCTAGCAATCGCTAGAAATATCGTAGCGTGTAAAGCCCACTTAAGACATGCTTAGTAATTTACTTCTTGCAGTAGGGAAACCAACTTAAATCACTTGTAATAATATTACTGGAAAATAAGACAATTTTCTTGCTTAATCTAGAGATTCTGGCAGAAGTGAAATCCACCAAAAGGCTCCAGATACCATCACTGACTGGAACGCAGGAGCCATTTGTTTGGGACCCAATGGATTTGGTCTTTCTCCTTCATCATCACTACGAGTTTTCCAACCATTCTTTGTGGATCTTACCCTTCCATATTCTGTTATCAGAGGAGAGTCATTTACCCTCAAGGCTTCAGTCTTTAACTACTTAAAACAATGTATAAAGGTAAATAGAGTGACAATGCATAAAGTATAACTTTTTTTAAGTGCAAGCAAGGGTTAATCATGACAAAGACTCGTGTGGATATAATATTCCATATAGTGTCAGAATGATATTCATGTAGTATACAGTCAGTCCTCTCGATAGAACAAGATCCCATTCATTTTTATTTCTTTTTTTTTTTTTTTCAAGATTTTATTAGTTTTAATCAAGCCCAAGAAGTTGATAGACCTCAATGATTGCAAACCCTTGTTTAAGGGCTGGTTCACACTAAGCGACAGCGACAACGAGGTCGCTGTTACGTCACCATTTTCTGTGACGTAACAGCGACCTTGTAAGTCGCTGTTATGATCGCTGCTTAGCTGTCAAACACAGCAGCCGAAGCAGCGATCATAACCGCGAGAGCAGGGAGCCGCGCACACTGCTTAGCGCTGGCTCCTTGCTCTCCTAGCTACAGTACACATCGGGTTAATTAACCCGATGTGTACAGCAGCTACATGTGCAGAGAGCCGGAGCCGGCAGCACAGGCAGCTTGAGAGCTGCGGAGGCTGGTAACTAAGGTAAATATCGGGTAACCACCTTGGTTACCCGATGTTTACCCTGGTTACAGCTTACCGCAGCTGCCAGATGCCGGCTCCTGCTCCCTGCTCGCTTCATTTGTCGCTCTCTCGCTGTCACACACAGCGATCTGTGTGTCACAGCGGGAGAGCGCCTTTGAAGAAAACGAACCAGGGCTGTGTGTAACGAGCAGCGATCTCGCAGCAGGGGCCAGATCGCTGCTCAGTGTCACACACAGCGAGATCGCTAATGAGGTCACTGTTGCGTCACCAAAACCGTGCCGCAGGAGCGATTTCGGTAGCGATCTCGCTATGTGTGAAGCACCCCTTAGTCCTTTGGTGGGTCAGTCCAATGCCTGAAGAGGATCATGAAACTGGAGGTGGAATGAGAAAGCCGGGGCCCACCACATAAATAAATGTACTAACTATATTGTATCAACTTCCATTTATTTCCATTGTTCATAATATGTATAAAGTGGCCGTACATCAAGACTAGCATTTCTTACTTAAGATTTGGTCCAAAACCTCCTGGAGTGAGATATACCAAATACATTAAAGTGGTTACAATGGACTATTTTTTTTTTTTTTTACTATGGGCCTATCATGCCCCAGGATTGTCACGGGGTATATAAGGATGGAACAGAGGCTCCTAGGCTGACCCTAAGGTTCGGGTCCTTGGGCTGTCCTTTATTTTGAAGGTAGGCTTGATGGTAGCCAAGTTAAAGCCCCCAGTGTGACCCTGTCTCCTGTCCGAGCCCTGCCCTGATACTACTCTCCCCCACCCTGGGAGTGGGCCAGCAACCCAAAAACCAAAACCCCACAAGTAGGCACAGATAAGGGTAAATGAAAACTTGCACACACTGCACTTAAACAAAAAGGGGGACAGTATGTGAACTGGGGAGCAAAGCAAAAGGGGTAGGGAATTAATGCACAGCTGGATGACTCGCATACGACGCAAAACCGCAACATGTAGATCACCATACAACAGGATAACCACAGGAACCGAGGAGCAAAGCTATATCCAGCATTCAGCTCCAGTATCCAGGGCCTTATAAAGGGTGAAGGCAGCTGGTGATCAGCAGCCTGAGCTCCCAGCAGATGATCACTAACCAGCAGGAATTAACTCCTGCTGAACTGGAGAGCAGTGAAGCCAGAACCAGCCAACATCCATGACTTGCTGTGCAACTAAGTGATCCCAGTCTGTTTGTCAGACTCAGCAGTGTGAACTGAGTCCGACGCCTCCATGATACCCAACAAGTGAAACGCTGAACACTGTACAACAGTGTTTTGATCCCGCCACTTGTGCTGTGTGATAGGCTTCCTTCTCCACTGAGTCACAGCATGTTCAGTCCCTGTCCAAGTGCTGCTTATCTTTTAACTTTGTATTCTGTTGGTTTTTCAGTCACCAGGTGTTTTCATTTGCTCATTCTGTCCTATCACATTGCTGGTCTTCTCTGCTGGCTATATTCCTTTGTGGAGCCTGCTTCATAGTTCCAGTACCACTGCCAAGGAGAGACTATCTTGGTATCATCTGCTTGTTGTCTCACCGATCTACCCTACACTTTTCTCCTGTTAAAGTGAGGTTGTAGGAGGCTATTCTTCTGGTAGTTACTACTTTACCTTGTTTCACTAGTGCATGTGCTTATGTTTCCACACCTTGGGTCCTTGCCTATTTCTGCATGCTATTACTAGCCAAGGTTATAGTGCTCTGCTATCTCTCTCTGTTCGCTAAACATGTAGGAGGAACAATTTGACAAACTTTTATGCAGCCAGGTCCAAAGTGAGGTTTGCTACTGTTGTGATTAGGGATATTCCAGCCTGTGGAGGAGCCACTAGAGACATTGCAGCTAGGAATATTAGGCTATGTGCGCACGTGTGCGTAATTCATGCAGTTACGCTGCGCTTTGTAGCACAGCGTAACTGCATGTGTCCTGCGTCCCCTGCATAATCTATGGAGATTGTGCAGGGGCCGTGCGCACGTGGCGTTTTAGAGCGCAGTGCTTCGGCTACTGCCAAAGCGCTGCGTTCTAAGAAGTGACATGTCACTTCTTCCGTGCGCTTTGCCGGCTCTGTCTATGGCAGGAGCTGCAGGCAGAGCGCATGGAATCGGCTTTTTTTTTTTTCCCTACGGACATTTCTGCAGTGATTTAAAGCGCACATGTGCTCTTCAGATCGCTGCAGAAATTTCTGCAGTGACTGTACGCAACGTGCGCACATAGCCTAAGTCTGTACAGGAACCAGTTGGGCCAGGTGCAGTAGAATAGATATAGGTTCTATAAACCTGTGTTGAGAATCTCATATGCATAAAAGGGCCTAAGGCTAGGTTCGCACACTGCGTCTTTTTGACGCTGCGTTTTTGTGCGGTTTTGGTCGCTAAAAACGCACAAAAACGCACCTGTGTCGAATAAACGCATAAAAACGCATGCGTTTTTGCCGCGATTTGGTGCGTTTTTGGCTGCGTTTTGCTGCATTTTTGATCTCTGCGTTTTTCTGCGTTTTTCCAATGCATTGCATGGGGGGAAAACGCAGAAAAATGCAGGAAAGAACTGACATGTCCATTTTTTTTTTTTAACTCAAAAACGCAGGTAAAAAAACCAGATGTGTGCAGACAGCAAAAATGAAATCTCATAGACTTTGCTGGGGAAGCAAAGTCCTGCAGTTTTGAGGCCAAAAACGCACCCGAAAAACGCGCAAAAACGCCTCGAAAAACGCACTGTGCGCACATAGCCTAAGAACTAAGAGGAAGGTAGTTGATAACTACGTTCCCTTTCTGCCTGGCATTGATCTCTGTCGGCACAAAGAGGTCATAGACCGCCCCGCCAGTGATTTTGCTGCTTCCGCTGACATCACATCGACAGAGCAGCAGCTTCTCTTTCACTCTGCTTTGTTGATGGAGTGTTACTGCCGATGTCATGCTGATTGATAGTGGCTCCCTGCTGCCAAACTACAGAGAGTCGGCTGTCAGTCAACGTGACCTAAACAGTCAGACTCGAATGACAGAGCTGCCTGGAAAGGAAAAGCTGCTTTGTTGACTTGGAGCAGCTAAATTGCAAATAGAAGTGGTCTGTGACTGCTCTGACACGGAGGCGGGTAGAAAAGGCAGATAGTTATCAACTACCTGCTGGTTAGTTTTTAGGCCAATGGTAAAAAAAAATAAACTAGTTCTGAATATTCCCTTTAAGAAAAGCAAACTTGTTAATGAATTTGGCACTTGTTTAGGCTGTTCACATGGCACATCTGATATATACTCCTGCTATGAGTGGGAATATATTTTGGTTATAAAATGCGCCAATTTTCTGGCATAAATTAAACTGACAGGTTGCATGTGACAACACAAACTGTAAACTTTTTTTTAGAAAGATGAGATATTGACACCATGTAATTGTCAAAGGTCACCAAATTATCAAATTCTATACCTCAACAATTGCTAAACGTACCTAATTCTGGCTCATTGCAGGGTCTTCTCCTTGGCCAGTTTATCCCTGCCTTAGATAAAAATTGTTCAAGGCTAGAAACTCAAGATTAATTATTTCTGATTTTTACCGTTGTTAAACCTTTATTTTCCAGGTGCGCACCACCCTGCAGACCACCGAAGAGTTAGAAGAGACGCCTTGTGCTGACTGTGAACATAGCAGTTGTATCTGTGCAGATGAGAGCAAAACCTTCTACTGGAACCTGAAAGCCTCCAAACTGGGTATGATGGGAGCTGGTAATCTATGCTTTATAGTCACAACACGTAGATCACCATAGGGTTACAATCAGGCCAATTGCATTAGATGTCAAGGTTGGAATTTATTCTGTCATTGAGTACTTGGGATTGATCAAGCTACATGGCCTCAGCAAGGCAATCTCATGTCTTTGTATTGCATATGAACAATGGCCATCATAGAGGAGGAAAATAGAGTAGCATCCACTCTGATAACTTCCCATCAGTCATGCATAAATTGATAACTTTACCTTTTAAAGGGAACTTGTCAGGTGCAATATGCACCCAGAACCACGAGCAGTTCTGGGTGTATATTGCTAATCCCTGCCTAAGTGTCTCTGTATCTAGTAGCATAGATAAAGAGATCTTTAGAAAAAATATTTTTAAAGATCCTTTATAATGATACGCTATTGAGCGCAGGGACTAGTCACAAGGGCGTTAGTTCCTGCACTCATTCCGCCCTCTTAGCATGTTAGGATTTCCATAAGGGCGTACTAACATGCTATTCAATGCCCATTGCCCAGTGGTGACGCGTGTACCTGTATGCATTGCACCACCTCAGACATCAGTGCACATGATCAGTACTTATGGCACACTAGACCTCTCTAAAGCCGGGACGCGTACATCTGGCTTCATAGAGCGCATGACCGAATGTGCAGACACTTATGATCATGCACACTAATCCTAAGCCCAGCATTCTGAGGCGGTGCATGGGTGCCAATTGCATGAGTTGCTTGTACACCTTGAAAGGCGCTATCAGTGCTAAGCATTTCATAGAACAACATATGCTCCTATACAGACAATATCTATTGCAGGAAAGACCCTGCATGTTTCAGCAAGACAATGCAAAGCCACATACTGCATTAATCACAATAGCATTTGCAGAAGAAGAATTTCTGTGATGAATGGGTGCCTGCAGTCCGAACCTTTTTACCAATAGAAAACACTTGCCACATTATGAAATGAAAAATCAAGCAAATGTGGCGCCCTGGACAAGCCAGGTCGTCACAGAACAACACCAACACACCCCACACTCCCGGTCAGGCACACCGAAGTCAGACACAAACCCTTGTTGCCTTCCTCCAGGGGCTGATGTTCACACCAGGGGGTGGGCCAAGCGGTTGGCCTCGCCCACCGAGGAGTACACAGTCCTGGAGGCGGGAAAAGTAAGGCAGAGAGATTAGTTTGGAAGTGAAGTGGAAGGAGAAAAGTGGCAGTTAAGCAGCCTGAAGTTGGTCCGGGTGTGTGGCCTGGACGGATCAGCAAGGTTGGCAGACGGTGGTGAGCGTCTGCAGGAGTGGCCTATTGGAGCTTGCCGTAAGGATCGTGGACGGGTGGTGGCCCGGCGGTACCGGACCGGTACGCAAAGAGAAGCCAGCACAATCCGGCAGGGGCTTACGGACCCCGGCAAGGCTAGGAGTCGCTGTGAATTTGCCAAATTCATTGGCGAAGGGAACCTCCTGGGTTTCCCAGGAGCCAAGTCCCGTCAGAAGGCAACCGTCCAACCGAGAGAGGGAAACACAGTCACTGCCAAGGCTAAAGTTCCCAGGGCCAGAGCCTGTGGGCAAAAGGGGCTCCTTCAGCACCCATCCAAGCTGGGGGAGCGGGTTACCGGTGGGAACCCATTGGAACCGTACACGTTACACAGGTGCAGGGAAAGGCAGTCACCATCAACCTGCCGAGAGGAGAAACACCGCAGCCGTCTGTGGGACCCGTCCATCCAGCCGTGTGTTTTACCGAGAACTGTGTCCTCATCATTGGCTGAATGAGTACCACCGTGCCGTGTGGCACAGCGCTGCCCCCGCGACCCTGCACCTCGCCAGGCCCCGTAACCCGCTTGCCATCCATCCCTACCCCCTCACCGGGCCCCGGGACAACCAACCCCCCTACCCACGGAGGGGAGAACTAACATCCAGGCTGCTCCCTGTCATCGCTCCCGGGATCCCCGTCCAGAGCAGCGGTGGTGTCACCAATATCACCACAACCGTGGGTGGCGTCACGGACAATATCCAATCCCCACAATCAATCCCCACCCTTTTCACTCACGGGCGAGGAACGCCGCTCGAGTCCCCGGGATCCGGCCCACCGCTCGAGCCACCACCGAGCAGCAGCAGCAGCCGGACCCGAGCAGTGGGAGAGCGCAGCGTCCCCTCCTCCGCCCGCGACATCTTGGCGTCACGAACAGGATCTTACCGCTCTGCCGTCTGGTAGAGGTGCGCCTTGTTACCGCCGGAGGTGTCCGGCCGAAAAATTGGAGAAGCCGCCATCTTGGGCGCGAAAAATTCCCGCTCGAGCGTCTCCTCGAGTAGTGGAGGCGCGAAGGCCGAAGCCCCGCCCCAGTAGAGGAGGAGCCGGAAACAAGATGTCTGCGCCCGACGAAGCCGCTGGAGGAGCGGCGGACGCAGTCGTGGGGGCACCCGTAGATGGGAATGGGCCTGCACAGGTCCCGGCCGCGCTGGCGGGGGGCGCCGCGGCCCCAGCTCTCGCTCAGGTGATGCCGTTCTCTCTGCCCTATGTGCCCGGAACTGCCTAGCTACCGCAGTACGATGGGAAACCTGATGCCTTGCAGGTTTTCCGGAAAAAGCTTAGTCCGCTACTAGAGCTGTACCCCCTGACTGATAAGCAACATGCAGCGCTAGTGATGGGGCAGCTAACCGGCGCGGCTGAGCAAGAGGCGGAGACCTGGGCCGAGGGGGACCGGTCCTCTGTAGCCACCATCTTTGAGAAGTTGCAGACCGCCTTTGAGACCCGTACTGAGGCAGAGTTGCGGATGGAGTTCTATCAATGCCGGCAACGGCCCGCAGATAGCATTCGGGACTATGCCTTGCGCCTGCAAACCGCACTCCGCACACTGAAGCGGGTGGACACCATCAACAGTGCGGACAGTAACAAAATGTTAAGTGAGCAGTTTGTGCAGGGGATGAGGTCCTCAGAGGACCTTCGGCTGTGGGCCCTAGAACACCCTGATGTGAACTTTTCCGTATTAAAGGAACGGGCCATCAAAGCTCTGCAACCCCCTGCATCTGTAGCCCCTGAGCCAGCCCCGTGGCTGGTTGAGACTGCTCCCGTTGTGGTGGCCCCTACCCCACCAGCACCTCCAGTGCCTGCAGCCCCAAGCGGAACGATGGAAGAACTCGCTGCTCAGGTTCGCCGCATGGATGGGGACCTCACTAAGATCCTCGCCGCACTCCAGCCTCCGACCAGATCCCAGGCTCCGGTGAAGATGCAGCTCGCCGACAGCCCTGAGGACGTCCCCTGGACGCAGCGGCGAAGGGCCAATGACTCACGGTATGGATCCCCAATCTGTTACAGGTGCAGCAAACCCGGCCACTACTCCCGACGGTGTCCGTTAAACGAGCAACCCCTGTGTAATACTATTGTATGTTTTGAGGATTTCGATAGCGTTAGGGCAATGACAGCCAGAGACGAGTTT
The DNA here is from genome assembly GCF_048569485.1 of Anomaloglossus baeobatrachus. Lineage (NCBI taxonomy): Eukaryota > Metazoa > Chordata > Amphibia > Anura > Aromobatidae > Anomaloglossus > Anomaloglossus baeobatrachus. The sequence continues at coordinate 55,613,587 of NC_134357.1, read as the reverse complement.
GTGGTACAAGATGTTTATGATATGTAACCACGGTAGATACACAACGGAAATACACAGTATAACAAACACATGAAAATACCTTTCCGAAACGGAGCGAAGGGGATTCCCGGGGCCACGCACCGGAATCCCCCAGGGAGACCACCAGAGTGAACCCCTATACAGGGACTGTCCGGCAATCAACCCCGGAAGGCCTAAATGCGCCGCAGCCGGGACACAAGGGGCAAGCGGTAAAGTCCAGAAGTGTCCGTACAGGATGAAAGTCCAGAATGGTTATGAACCGGAAGAAACCGGGCAGACGTGCTGACCAAAGACGGCAGACGGAGTCCGGGCACAGTTTGAAGAAACCGGGTATGGTCCAGAGTCGGTCGGTAGATTTTCAGGAGGATCCAAAGGTAATCAAGTAGCAGCAGCAGCAAAGCAGGAGCACACAGCAAGCAGTATACTCAGGCACTGGACTAGGCTTAGAGGCGGCCTTTTAAGCAGCTGGACAGGAAGTAGGGCAACAGAACATAAAACTCCATGTTAACCGGGTCAGGGCCCGGCTTGTCCGGGTACCGTCGATGAAACTGAGCGATCTTCCGGGGTGCTCGAATGTTACCCACCGGTTCCCAGGAATCGTCCTCGGGGGCGTACCCCTGCCAACGTACCAGATATTGAAGCCGACGACGATGGAGCCGGGAGTCAATAATGTCCTCAACCACGAACTGTTCCTCGCCGTCGACCATCACAGGCGGAGGAGGAGGCATGACACGACCATGAAACGTATTGGGAGAGACGGATTTGAGGAGAGAAACATGAAAGACCGGGTGTACCTTTAGATGGTGCGGTAACCGCAGCCGACAGGCCACAGGGCTCACGATCCCGGTGATCTTGAACGGACCGATGAATTTTTGTCCCAGCTTCTGCGAAGGGACACCCAATCTCAGGTTCTTGGTGGACAACCATACAGAGTCCCCTACCTTATACATGGGTGCCGGTTTCCGGTGAGCGTCTGCCGACCTCTTGTAACGCTCCTGAGCTGTAGCCACAGTGTCCTTCAGAACCTCCAGATTTTGTCGTAGCTCTGTCAATCTGTCCTCCACCGCAGGCACTGAGACCGCAACCGGTGACCTAGGCAAAATAGTCGGATGGTAACCCAAGTTAGCAAAGAAGGGCGTTACCTTAGTGGAGCTGCTTTGAGTGTTGTTATACGAGAACTCCGCCAACGGAAGCATCTTCAACCAATCGTCCTGCAGATGGCTGACATAACAGCGAAGGTATTGTTCCAGGGTTTGATTGGTCCGTTCGGTTTGCCCATTTGTCTGAGGATGGTATGCAGAAGACAAACAGACATCAATCTGGAGTGCCGTACAAAACCCCTTCCAGAACCTAGACGTGAACTGCACGCCCCGGTCAGAGATGATCTCATCTGGTACCCCATGCAATCGGAATACGTTCTGGATAACCAGATCCACTGTCTCTGCGGCTGAGGGAAGACCGGCACACGGAATAAAGTGAGCAGCTTTAGTCAACCGATCCACCACCACTAAAATGGTATTGTGACCGTCTGAGACGGGCAACTCCACAATAAAATCCATTGAGATAGACCCCCAAGGGCGAGATGGCACGGGTAACGGTTGGAGGAGTCCTGTAGGAGCCACACGAGGGACCTTGCACCGGGCACAAACCACACATGAGTGGACATAGTCCTTTACATCCTTTAAACAGGTAGGCCACCAGAAAAAACGGTTCAGAAATTCCTGCGTCTTCTGTACCCCCCTATGACCAGCCAACACGGAGTCATGGACCAACTTGAGAACCCGAAGTCTTACGGCCTCCGGGACATAAATGCGTCGCTCTCTCAACCACACACCATTCCGAAGAACAAGAGTTACATCATTCGGGGGGGCAGCAAGAAATACGTCACCATCATAGGCCAGCTTGATGTCCTTCCACAAGTCCTGGTCCTGGATTACTCCAACGAAATTGGCATCCGATAACACGGTCTGAGACGGGGTTCCAGGTACGGAGTCCACGGCGTGGATTCGGGACAAGGCATCGGCTTTCCCATTACGTGAACCTGGACGGTATGTAACGACAAAATTGAACTGGTTAAGGAATAGGCTCCAACGGGCTTGCCGTGGAGACAGGCACCTGGCAGACTTAAGAAATTCCAGATTACGATGATCTGTGAGTACTATCACTTGCTGCGCGGCTCCCTGTAAATGGTGTCTCCATTCCTTGAAAGCGGAAATAATCGCTAACAATTCCTTGTCCGCAATGTCATAGTTCCTTTCTGCAGGGGACAACCGGCGGGAAAAGAAAGCACACGGATGTAAGAGACTCTTGTCCCCAGTCCTTTGAGAAAGGATGGCCCCTAATGCGTAGTCGGAAGCGTCGACTTCCACGATAAAGGGAAGTGCGGGATTCGGATGTACCAATATAGGCGCTGAGGTAAAACAAACCTTGAGACGATGGAAAGCTTCCTGGGCCTGGGCGGACCACACAAACTTCTGTCCTTTCTTGGTTAACAGAGTGATGGGACGAACGATCTCTGAAAAATTACGGATAAAACGTCGGTAAAAGTTGGCAAAACCGACAAAGCGTTGTACCTCTTTGATGTTCCCCGGTTCCGGCCAGTCTAGAATTGCTTGTATCTTGCCAGACTCCATGTTCAGTCCCTGAGGAGAGATGACATAACCTAAGAATTGTATTTGTGAGCAATGGAATTCGCATTTCTCCAGTTTGATGTACAGGTGGTTTTCCCTCAGCCGGGTAAGTACGGTCTTGACGTGTTCCTGGTGTTCCTGTAGGGAATCAGAAAAGATTAGGATATCGTCCAGATAAATCACCATGAATTGGTCCATGATATCCCTAAAAATATCATTAACTAGATGTTGGAAAGTCGCGGGAGCGTTACAAAGTCCAAAAGGCATCACTAGGTACTCAAAATGTCCATACCGACATCGGAACGCGGTCTTCCACTCGTCTCCGGGACGTATACGGAGTAGATTGTATGCCCCACGGAGATCCAATTTGGTGAATATTTTTGCCTGTTGGACCCTCTCCAATAGCTCAGGAATCAACGGTAACGGATACCGGTTCCGGATAGTTATTTTATTCAGTTCCCGGTAGTCAATACAGGGTCTCAGAGTCCCCTCTTTCTTTTTCACGAAAAAGATGGGTGCCCCTGCTGGTGAGGTAGACGGACGAATAAATCCCTTAGCTAGACTTTCATCAATGTATTCCTTTAGTGCTTCTAGCTCAGGTGCCGCCAACGGGTAGACATGACCAAACGGGATCTCCGCCCCTGGGAGTAAGTCTATGGGGCAATCATACGGTCTATGCGGGGGAAGCCGATCGGCTTTTCTTTTGTCGCATATATCCGCAAAGTCATTATACACCGGGGGTAGAACAGGTACCTGTACAGTGCCTTCCGCATTCGGTGTTACTGGAACCGGAACAGTTGGACTAATGGTCGGAATACTCTGCGGTGGGAAGGATATTTCCTTAGTTTCCCAATCGATGACCGGATTTGTAGACCGTAGCCACGGAATACCTAGAATAATCGGAAAATGAGGAGAAGAAATTAACATGAAAACAAGGGTCTCCTGCTGACCTGGCTTCATGACGCATTCTAGCGGTACGGTTTCCCGATCAACTGGTCCAGAGATTAACGGAGATCCGTCAACCGTCTCCATGGTAACCGGTGAGGATCTTTGCTGAGTCCGGATACCGTGTTTCCTGGCAAAAGAGGAGTCCATGAAATTTCCCCCTGCCCCAGAATCGATCATTGCAGAGGTAGGTATTAGCTGTCCTTCCCACCGGATCTGAATGGGGAGCGAGCAATGGGTATATTTCCCTTCCGAGTCCTTCGGTGAGGTTGACATTACAGTCAAGGGAAATACCGCATCCAAGTGTCCGCTTGCCTCAGAGATATCGGACTCTGCGTCCGTGTTGTCACACTCTGCCATGGCTGCCAATACCTTATTTGGGCGATTCGGACGTTTCGGGCAGTCGATCAAGAAATGGTCCGATTGACCGCAATAGAAACACAAACGCTCACGGAGCCGGTGTTCGCGACGTTCATTGGTCTCTCGCTTTTGCAGAGAGTCCACTTGCATAGGAACGTCCTCGGCCTCCCGTGGCGTCCTGAGAGCGGGTTCTCTGGAAGGAAATGCAAAGTTGTTCACACTTTTTACAGCTGCCCATTTTTCCTGTCTACGTTCCGTCAAGCGGGTATCAATACGCACACAGTGCTGGAGAAACAGTTCAAAATCCCCTGGAGATTCGGAACGGGCTAACTCGTCTTTGATGGTACCGGACAAACCCTTTCTGAAAACAGACAATAATGCATTGTTTCCCCAGTCGGTGTCTACCACTAACCTCTTAAATTCAGTGGCGTATTCAACGACAGAACGCTTTCCCTGACGTAAGGAAAGGAGAGCCGATTCAGCGGTAGCACGGCGATTCGGATCATCAAACATCTGTGCCATTGCGGTCAGAAAGTCCTCCAGGTGATTTAAACGGATGTCCCGGTTCTCTATCATAGGATTAGCCCAAGCCAGTGCTCGTGAGGTTAATAACATAATTATACATAACACCTTGGACCGGTCAGAACGGTAATAATCAGCATGTACATCAAAAAACAGTATACATTGGTTCACAAATCCACGAAACTGACTACGGTCACCATTGAAACGGAATGGGGGTAACCTAGGCATACCGGCAGCTGATACGGACGTAGTGGGGCCGGCTTCCTGAGCCTCCACTCTGACTTGCAAATCCTGTATAGCCGGACCCAGTACCTGGTGATCATGGCCCAGCTGTGTCTCCACATCTCTAAGTTTAGTCTGCACCACCTCCATCTCCTGCTGCAAGGAGTTAATCATAGAAAAGAGCTGATCTACTCGTGTCTCAGTCATTGCCCCAGCGAAATCCTCTTAGTGGCCTGAGTATAATGTAATACTATTGTATGTTTTGAGGATTTCGATAGCGTTAGGGCAATGACAGCCAGAGACGAGTTTGTGGTACAAGATGTTTATGATATGTAACCACGGTAGATACACAACGGAAATACACAGTATAACAAACACATGAAAATACCTTTCCGAAACGGAGCGAAGGGGATTCCCGGGGCCACGCACCGGACTCCCCCAGGGAGACCACCAGAGCGAACCCCTATACAGGGACTGTCCGGCAATCAACCCCGGAAGGCCTAAATGCGCCGCAGCCGGGACACAAGGGGCAAGCGGTAAAGTCCAGAAGTGTCCGTACGGGATGAAAGTCCAGAATGGTTATGAACCGGAAGAAACCGGGCAGACGTGCTGACCAAAGACGGCAGACGGAGTCCGGGCACAGTTTGAAGAAACCGGGTATGGTCCAGAGTCGGTCGGTAGATTTTCAGGAGGATCCAAAGGTAATCAAGTAGCAGCAGCAGCAAAGCAGGAGCACACAGCAAGCAGTATACTCAGGCACTGGACTAGGCTTAGAGGCGGCCTTTTAAGCAGCTGGACAGGAAGTAGGGCAACAGAACATAAAACTCCATGTTAACCGAGGGCAAGCTCTTTCAAAAGAGGACTGGAAAACCCGGAAACCTGACACCCTGGGGCCACGGGCCAATCCTCAGGAGTAGAACCCCATGGCCCCCCAGACTGGCAGGACCGGTACATCGGGGCCCGGCCCATCATCCCCGTGGCTGTGGACGGCATACCGGTGATGGGTCTCCTGGACACTGGATCACAGGTAACCACCATACCATACACACTGTATCAACGGTATTGGGGAAAAGACGAACTGGCTCCCCCAGATGCCAGTATGACACTGATTGCTGCTGATGGACTCCCATTGACCCAAGTGGGGTACAAGCAAGTGGCCATGACTGTGGGATGAGCTGAACTGCAAGACCAGGGTATGATTGTGATAATGAATTAACCCGAAGGTAGTGCTAGGGACTAACGTAATGGAGCACTGTATGAGTGATGTGCTCACCCTACTGCAGCAGCTGGCCGCCACGGCGGCGGGGAGCCGACAGAGAGCTGTGCAGCGTGAGATCTGAGCCCTGATGTACCGCCAACATGTGAACTCGACAGGAGGAGAGATTGGTGGGGTGAGAGTGATGGATGTTGCCCCTTTGATTGTACCTCCCAGGAGCGAGATGATGATTTGGTGTAGGGCAGCGGTAGGGCCCCAGGGGCGTGACTACACCGCCATGATAGAGCCCATGCCTTCTGAACACTGGCCCACAGTAATGGCCGCCCGAGGGGTGGTAGATGTAAAGAAGGGGAGAGTGCCCGTAAGGGTGCTGAACTGCGGGGAGGAAGAAGTCAGGCTTCCCCGGTACACTACCCTTGCCAAGTTGTTCACTCTGGATCCCCACACCATCCGCAAGGCCGTTCCCCCAACCTCACCACCTACTGCCAGCACTCACCCACCCCAAGGGGAGTTAGACGAGTGGTGCCGACAGCTACATGTAGGCACTGACGATACCCCTACACATCACAAAGAAGGGGTATACTGGGTGGTTCGGGAGTATGAGCGAGTTTTTAGCAAACATCCCCTAGACTTTGGGCAGATTAAAGGGGTCCAACACGATATCCCCACCGGTGAGCACCCCCCTATCAAAGAGAGGTACAGGCCTATTCCCCCTGCACACTACCAATGTGCCAAGGACATGTTGAGGAACATGAAGGAGGCAGGGGTTATTAGGGACAGCTGTAGTCCCTGGGCCGCCCCGTTGGTACTGGTTAAGAAGAAGGATGGCACCATGCGGATGTGTGTGGTTTACCGAAAAATTAACCAGATAATGCATAAGGATGCTTACCCTCTGCCCCGCATTGAGGAATCTCTGGCTGCGCTGAGAACCGCTAACTATTTTTCCACCCTTGACCTCACCAGTGGGTACTGGCAGGTGGCTGTGGCGCCAGAAGACCGAGAGAAGACTGCATGTGCCACCCCTATGGGACTCTGCGAGTTTAATAGCATGCCGTTCGGGCTGTGCAATGCCCCTGGAACCTTCCAACGGCTGATGGAATGCTGTCTGGGGCATCTCAATTTTGAGACCGTTCTGCTGTACCTAGATGATGTGATCGTGTACTCCCAGACATATGAAGCCCACCTGGAGCACCTAGCCGAGGTGTTCGCGTCCCTTGCCAAATATGGGATGAAGTTGAAGCCCTCAAAGTGTCATCTGCTGAAACCCAGAGTGCAGTACCTAGGGCATGTGGTCAGTGCAGAGGGTGTCGCCCCTGACCCTGAGAAAATCTCCGCCATCCAGGACTGGCTGAGGCCGACCACGGTGAGAGAGGTGAGGCAGTTCCTAGGCCTAGTGGGGTATTACCGTCGCTTCATTAAGGGGTACACGAAGATGGCCGCCCCCATGCAAGACCTCCTCGTGGGACAGACCAAAGGTGGTAGACCCCTAGGAGCCCCATTGGTGTGGGAAGAAAGGCATGAGGAATCCTTCCGTCAGCTGAGAGCGGCCCTGACCGGAGAAAAAATCCTAGCATACCCTGATTACAACCACCCCTTCATCCTCTATACCGATGCCAGTAATGTAGGCTTGGGGGCAGTCCTATCCCAGGTCCAAGACGGAAAAGAAAAAGTGATTGCTTATGCTAGCCGAAGGCTTCGACCGACTGAGAGGAACCCTGAGAACTACAGCTTTTTCAAGCTTGAACTCCTGGCACTGGTGTGGGCTATCACCGAGCGGTTCCGCCATTACCTGGCAGCGGCTAAGTTTACCGCTTTCACGGATAATAACCCACTGACCCACCTGGACACAGCCAAGCTGGGCGCGTTGGAACAGCGGTGGGTGGCTAGGCTAGCCAACTACGATTTCAACATCAAGTACAGGGCTGGCCGTGTCAACGTTAATGCCGATGCACTCTCTCGGATGCCCCACCTGTTGGAAGAAGGGCCCGAGGATGACGACCTCGAAGAGATTGAGTTGCCCGCATTTCATCAGCCACCGACTGAGAAGGTGCATGTCCATCAACAACGGGTAAACCTGGACCCGCTGCCCGGTCAGGAGTGGCAAGAAGCCCAGGACCAGGCACCCGCTATCCGCCTAGTCAAGATCTTGGTGGAACAAGGCGCTGCTGGGATAGACCCTGCCGCCCCAGCCGAAGCCCAACGCCTGTGGCGAGAACGGACCCGGCTGTATCTACACCAGGGGAAGTTGTACCTTGAGCTGATTAACCCGAAGACTCATGAGAAGATCCGCCAGTTGGTGATTCCCCAAGCTAACGTGCCCACCGTCCTGCAAGCATACCATGATGGTGCTGGACACTTCGGATGGAAGAAACTAGAGATGCTGTTGAGAGAGCGGTTCTATTGGAGTGGAATGCGGGAATCTGTAGAGGCCTGGTGCCGAGAGTGTGGCCCTTGCACGCTGAGAAGGAAGGATGAGGCCAGCCAGAAGGCGCCCCTACACCCGGACCTGGAGCTGGTTGCCCTGGACCATGTAAAGCTCACCCCCAGCCGAAGTGGGTACACCTATGCTCTAACCATTGTAGACCACTATTCAAGGTTCATGGTGGTTGTCCCAGTCAAAGACCTAACTGGCCGTACCGCCGCTAGAGCGTTCCAGGCTTATTTCTGCCGACCACATGGATACCCTGAGAAGGTGCTTACTGACCAAGGCCCGGCCTTTGAAGCAGATGTATTCCATGAATTTTGTCAGTTGTACGGCTGCAAGAAAATCCGGACCACGCCTTACCATGCCCAAACCAACGGCATGTGTGAAAAGATGAACCACCTGGTCCTGGGCCTCCTCAAGACGTTGCCGCTAGAAGAGCGGAACCTGTGGCCGGAGAAGCTACCTGACTTGGTCGATATGTACAACAATATCCCTTCCAGCTCAACGAAATGCACCCCAGCATACCTGATGAGGGCTCGCCCCGGCCGGCTACCGGTGGATCTGGACATGGGATTGGAAGCCCCAGAAGCACTCCCTTCGACAGCTGAATTGGACACTCGGCGGAGGGTGCAGTATCGACAAATTCTGGAGTATGTTGAGAAGAACTTGAGTCGGAGTTGGGAACAACAGGAGCAGCGCTTCAACCAGAAGGCGTCTGCTGGCCCTTTCCAGCCTGGAGATGTAGTGCTGAAGCGAAAGAGGAGGACCCTCAAGCTGGATGATCAATGGGAGCAAACCCCATATGTCATACAGCCCACAGGATGGGAAGATGGGAAGGCCTACCAGATCAGTCGTGACCAAGGGGGCACTTTGGCCATGGTTTCCCGGGACCATATAAAGAGGTGCCCACCAGCATTGAGGGCAGCGGCTGAAGCTCCGGTTCCTAGACCGTCGGAGAAGGCAAAAGAGGTAATCCACACCATAATGGGTGACTTTCCAGCAGACTGGCCTACACAGAATGGCGCGGTGATTCTTCCAGTGATACTGTTCCCACAACCCGTGGATGAGGAAGTGATGGAAGTGGTCAACCATGAGCCAGTGCCCAGGGATGAACCTGTACCCAGCTCCCCTATGCCTCCGCCTGCCCCACATGATAGCAGGGAAGAGGAACTGATTGTTCCCTCTGCCCCACTGCCTGTCACCACTGACACCGGATCCCGGAGGTCCACTCGTCCTAACCTAGGTAGACCCCCACTTAGGTAAAGGGAAACCACTCTTTAAAGGGGGGGAATTGTGTCTGTATGTGTTGAAAGTACCGTTAAAAGTTGAAAATGAATGATAAGTGAATGATTAACCGAAGATTCACCTGATTGAAGCCTTGATTTGCACCGGTCGTTGCCGGCAACTGGTCCCCGTTGGGACCTCTTACAAACCACTGCGTAGAAACTACTACGGACAAGCCCGAGAACTGGCAGGGCAACCACGAACTTGTGGTATGTAAATAAAAATGTTATTTTATGGCTTTACCGTAACCGCCTCCGAAGAGGCTGATTTGGAGGATGGGCCTGGAGGGAAGTGTTGGCCCAGGCCCGCCACTACCGCAACCGGTGGCGATCCTCTGGGGGTTTCAGGGGTTCCCCATGGACGTGGGTCCCTTGAAAAGGACAGAACCCGCTCGGGTAACTTGTGCTGGACTGGGGGTCAAGGGGTGCTGCCTGTTTGCTTAGGGGCAGCATCAGGGCCAGGTTACTTGGGTGGGAGAGAGCGGAAGCCGTTACCGTTTAGCAATGTTTAAGTAAAGTACCTCCCGATGTGGGAAGATGTTATTATAATTGTAACCTATTTTACCGTTTATCTTTTCCAGTTTGTGAAAATAAAACCGGTGATGGACGGGCAGCCCGCGGACAGTCTGCATTTTACTAAGGGGGAATGTGGCACCCTGGACAAGCCAGGTTGTCACAGAACAACACCAACACACCCCACACTCCCGGTCAGGCACACCGAAGTCAGACACAAACCCTTGTTGCCTTCCTCCAGGGGCTGATATCCACACCAGGGGGTGGGCCAGGCGGTTGGCCCCGCCCACCGAGGAGTACACAGTCCTGGAGGCGGGAAAAGTAAGGCAGAGAGATTAGTTTGGAAGTGAAAGTGGAAGGAGAAAAGTGGCAGTTAAGCAGCCTGAAGTTGGTTCGGGTGTGTGGCCCGGACGGATCAGCAAGGTTGGCAGACGGTGGTGAGCGTCTGCAGGAGTGGCCTATTAGAGCTTGCCGTAAGGACCGTGGACGGGCGGTGGCTCAGCGGTACCGGACCGGTACGCAAAGAGAAGCCAGCACCATCCGGCAGGGGCTTACGGACCCCGGCAAGGCTAGGAGTCGCCGTGAATTTGCCAAATTCGTTAGCGAAGGGAACCTCCTGGGTTTCCCAGAAGCCAAGTCCCGTCAGAAGGCAACCGTTCAACCGAGAGAGGGAAACACAGTCACCGCCAAGGCTAAAGTTCCCAGGGCCAGAGCCTGCGGGCAAAAGGGGCTCCTTCAGCACCCATCCAAGCTGGGGGAGCAGGTTGCCGGTGGGAACCCATTGGAACCGTACACGTTACACAGGTGCAGGGAAAGGCAGTCACCATCAACCTGCTGGGAGGAGAAACACCGCAGCCGTCTGTGGGACCCGTCCATCCAGCCGTGTGTTTTACTGAGAACTGTGTCCTCATCATTGTCTGAGTGAGTACCACCGTGCCATGCGGCACAGCGCTGCCCCCGCGACCCTGCACCTCGCCAGGCCCCGTAACCCGCCTGCCATCCATCCCTACCCCCTCACTGGGCCCCGGGACAACTAACCCCCCTACCCACGGAGGGGAGAACTAACATCCAGGCTGCTCCCTGTCATCGCTCCCGGGATCCCCGTCCAGAGCAGCGGTGGTGTCACCAATATCACCACAACCGTGGGTGGCGTCACGGACAATATCCAATCCCCACAATCAATTCCCCCCCTTTTCACTCACGGGCGAGGAGCGCCGCTCGAGTCCTCGGGATCCGGCCCACCACTCGAGCCACCACCGAGCAGCAGCAGCAGCAGCCGGACCCGAGCAGTGGGAGAACGCAGCGTCCCCTCCTCCACCCGCGACACAAAGACTACGGACTGTTAAGTAGCTAGAATCCTACTTCAAACAACATTCCCTTCCCAAATATCTATTAATCAGTCTCATTACTAGACCGACACATTTAGTTGTAAAAAAAAAAAAGAGGGGATGCAACACACTGATAGCCATGGTGTAGAATCACATTTTTTTGTGATGTGTTGGTACTATCAAGCTCGAAATGAATTAATTTCTTAAAGTTAAATGAGAAAAAAAGATGAAAAAATGATCAACTTCTGATCTGTTCTATGTTCTGTTGTAAATAAAATAATAAAATATGGCTTTAAGAGATTTTTGAATCATTGCAATCTGGCTTTCCTTCCATTTTACACAGTCCAAACTTTTTGGGAAATGGGGTTGTACATGATTTATTATCTGTATCTATTTTAGGAGATGTTAACATTACTGTAAAGACAGAAGCTCTGGATACTAAAGAATTTTGTGGAAATGAGATCCCTGTTGTTCCTAAACAAGGCCGAACTGACACCATTGTAAAGACAGTACTTGTACAGGTGAGGGTGCTATAATCGGGTAATAAAATGAGTTTAAAATTAATTAAAATAATTCTACTTTACCATTTTGTGAAAGCAATCAAGATTTCTTTCTTTGGATCTAAGGGGCACTTTGCACACTACGCCGAGAGCGATAGTCCCCGCCCCTATCGCAGCTGCGTTATCTAGTGATAGCTGGCGTAGCGAACATTATCACTACACCAGCTTCACATGCACTCACCTGCCCTCCGACGTCGCTCTGGCCGGCGACCCGCCTCCTTATTAAGGGGGCGGGTCGTGCGGCGTCATAGCGACGTCAAACGGCAGGCGGCCAATAGAAGCGGAGGGGCGGAGATGAGCGGGACGTAAACATCCCGCCCGCCTCCTTCCTTTCGCATAGCTGGTGTGAGCCGCAGGTAGGAGATGTTCCTCGCTCCTGCGGCTTCACACACAGCGATGTGTGCTGCCGCTGGAACGAGGAACAACATCGTAACATCGGTCATTTCCAAATTATGGAAATGACAGACGCTGCACCGATGATACGATTACGACGATTTTGAGCTCGTTAATCGTATCAAAAAGGCTTTACACATTACGATATCGCCTGCGACACCGGATGTGCGTCACTTTCAATTTGACCCCACCGACATCGCACCTGCGATGTCATAGTGTGCAAAGTGCCCCTTAGATTTAGTTCTTTGGTCCTATATTTTTTTAATCAGGAGTGTCTTGTTGGCAACTCCTTTCTTATGGCATTTTAGCAATGGGAAACAGTTTTAAAATATTCAAATTTCTTATTTATATACAATGACTATTTGAAAAATATTATAGGTTTTAGTCAAGATTACCAAATATAAATATACAAATATAAATAGTTAGCTAAAAAATCCTAATAACGATAATGATATAGAATTACTAATACATATATATATATATATATATATATATATTTATATATATATATATATATATATATATATATATATATATATATATATATACATGTGTCTATATACATATATATATATATATATATATATATATATATACGGTATATATATATATATTATAAAATGTATATACAGAGAGAGAGAGAGAGAGAAAGCGCATCAAATCATACCACAGTAATGTAGAACCAACCAGTATATCTTAGTAAGGGGAGCAGTACATGTTAAAAAACAATATGACCATGTTCAGGGAGGAAGATTGGTTACTGGTTTCTGGTGGAAATTCTGTCTTGAATTCTAACAATTTATAGTGCTATTTATCTGGATGTGATTTTTAAAAATAAAATATATAGTGCAGAAGAACAGCAAAATGTTATGGTTGAAATTACCAGTGAAAGGGTTGTTTTTTTATCATGTCGTAGAAGGAGAAAGGACCCTTTTATAACAGATATTATGGCGATTAGAGATGAGCGAGCCTCTGAAGGCTCGAGTTCGGTTCGGTTCGTCGAACGGAGGCCCCGTTCGACGAACGTTCGACAAACCATTCAACGAACCTTTCCAACCCCATTGAAAACAATAGGAGGCAAACACAAACACATAAAAACACATTATACATGTACACATACAGTTAATGCTTTTCCTTCCGATAATCGCTGCGTCCTCCCGGTAACCAGCACTGATGATAGGACCTACCGTGATGTCAAAATAGCATGTGACCAGTCACGTGTCTATTATCTCATTGGCTACAGATTGGTCACATGGCCAGACGTCATTGCTAGGTCCTGTCAGTGCATCTCTCCGGTACGCGGTGATCATTCAAGCATCTTGTGTACCGGCAAAATGCTCTGGCACATGGTCGACTCCCCGTTCCTGCATGGGGCACTCTTTACAGAGTCAGCCCACATGCAGGGACTAGCTGTCACAGCCGGTAAATAGCGGCACAAGGAATCACGCGATCGGAGCACCGTTGCTATGGTAACCCGCCTGTCAGCGGTGACGTCACCACTTACAGTACGCAGCTTCTGCTCACACACTGAGTGATTAGACTGCACGGAGCAGCAGCATTCTTCCTCCCATGCAGTGCTGTCTGATGTAGCAGAGCTGCATGGGTTGAAGGAGAAAGAAGACAGAAGAGCAGGATCGTAGGGGGCTGAGAGGGAGTAATAAACATGGAGTCTCTAAGTTTGTCTGTGTATTTATTTCTATTAAAGTATTTTTTCTCTGTGTGGTGTCTTTTTTTTTAACCCTTTATTGGAGATTCTTAATGGCCGGGTCAAACTCTGGTTTAATACTAGCTAGTAAAACAAAGCTAGTATTAACTTACTATTACCCAGCAAGCCACCCGGCCACTGTAGCTGCAGAACTACAAGGCTCAGCATACTCCATCCAGGGCTGTATGCAGGAGTTTTTTGCCCCCCCCAAAAAATTATGTGGGCTTCGCCATGTTTTTGTATGCTAGCCAGGTACAGCAGGCAGCCAAGGGCTGCCCCCACCCCCAGCTGCCTATTTGTACCCGGCTGGGAACCAAAAATATAGGGAAGCCATTTTTTTTTTAATTATTTCATGAATTTCATGAAATAATTAAAAAAAAAAAAATGACGTGGGCTTCGCCCAATTTTTGTGTCCAGCCAGGTACAACTAGGCAGCTGGGGATTGGAATCCGCAGCTCAGGGTGCCCAAGCTTTCTGGGCACCCCTGCTGAGAATTGCAGTCCGCAGCCGCTCCAGAAAATGGCGCTTTCATAGAAGCGCCATCTTTTGGCTCTGTATCCAACTCTTCAGCTGCCCTGGTGACAGGTGGCTCACTGGGTAATAATGGGGTTAGGGCTAGCTGTATATTATCAACTGGCCCTAAGCCTGAAATTCATGGTGTCACGCCAATATTAGACATGGCCACCATGAATTTCTAGTACAGATAAAAAAAAACACAACACAGAAAAATATTTTTATTAGAAATAAAACACAACACAATTAGTGACTCCATCTTTATTGAAATAAAGAACCCCCCTCCGCAGTAATCCTGGGTCAAGGGTCCCACGCTGTCCAATCTGGATCCAATATCGTCTGATCGGTTTGCTGGAAGGCAAAGCAATCAGATGATGTGTCAGGTTCAAGGGCCTGAATCACATGACACAGCAGCTGATTGTATAAATGGCTTTTGTACAATCATCACCCCAAAAAACTACACACTTCTGTGCAGACTCCTATCCAACAGCATCAGCTGATAGTTTAGCTGGCCGGGCGGTAAAAAGCCGGCCTCACCGCTCGACTTATAGTGTCAGCTGATTCCGTTAGGTGACCGCATCAGCTGATCATCGCCAAGTCTGAGAGATAGAGGAGAGAGAAGATAGAGAAAAGAGAGAGAAAAGAGAGAGAGAGAGAAAAGAGGAGAAGAGAGAGGAGAGAGAGAGAGGAGAGAGAGGAGAGAGAGAGAGAGAGAGAGAGGGAAAAAGAGAAAAAGAGAGACTGAGAAAAAGAGTGAGAGAAAAAGAGAGAGCGAGAGAGAAAGAGGGAGAGAGAAAGATGGAGAGGGAGAGAGAGAGAGAAAGAGGGAGGGAGAAAGAGGGAGAGAGAAAGAGAGAAAGAGAGAGAGAGAGAGAAAGAGAGAGAAAGGGAGGGAGAGAGAGAAAAAGAGAGAGAGAGCAATGCAGCCTCATTCCGTGAACTGCTCCTATTTTAGAGGTGTGTCCCACGGCTCACAGCTGATGTCTGGCTCCTCCCCTCAGTGCATAATTAAATTAAATTATAATTATAAATAAATATTTTAAAATTAAAAATAAATTAAATCTTTTACCGGGACTGCAACTCATGACCTAATGCTTCTTAGATAGGAGCTCTATCCATTGAGCCACTGGCTCTAATGAGAAACATAGGCAGATTTGGTAATCTTGACGTCTACATTGCAGAGTGAAGTCTGGTGACAGCATGGCTCACGTCAGGTGCTACGTGGAGAGGACACAGAGCCCCCCCTATCATCTTCATGTAGCAGAGCTGACAGTGTCCTGTGGATTACTTCGGACCTGGATTGTTGTTTGGGGATTTTAATAAAGAGTTAAATGAGGTGTTTTTTTGTCTTTTATTCCAAATAAAGGATTTTTCGCTGTGTGTGTTTCTTTACTTTCACTTACAGTTTAATCATGGAAGCTGTCTCGGGGAGACACCTGGCATGATTAACCCCTTATTATCCCCGATTGCCACCGCACCAGGGCAATTCGGGATGAGCTGGGTAGAGTCCCGGGACTGTCGCATCTAATGGATGCGGCAATTCCAGGCGGCTGCTGGGTGATAATGTTAGGGTGGTGGGCTCCCGATAATGTGGTGCTCTCCATCCTGACCATACCAGCCTCCAGCCATGTGGCTTTATCCTGGCTGGTATCAAATATGGGGGGAACCGCATTTTTTTTTTAATTTATTTATTTTACTGCACGATATAGAGCCGCCCGCCGGAGGCTGTGATTGGTTGCAGTGAGACAGCTGTCACTCATCGTGGGGGCGTGTCTGACTGCAACCAATGGGCACCAGTGGGCGGGGAAAGCACAGAATAACTAATTGAATAATGAAGCGGCAGCCATTTTCAAAAGAGGAAATGCCGCTGGAGATTTGTGATAGCCGTGCAGCAAGACGCCCGTGATCGGTGAGTAGGAAAGAAAGAGGGATTGTGCTGGGGATGCAGGACGCATGCAGATATGAAAGGTGTGCACATACTTACTGTGAAAAGCCACGCTCGAACCGTTCTCAAAAGTAACTCGAACTACCGAACTTTTAGCAAAAGGCTCGAGTTCGTCGAACGACTCAAACACCCCCCAAAATCACTCGAACATGAAATTGGCGAACCTCAAACATCGCTCATCTCTAATGGTGATATGCCCTTTCAAAAGTTTACAAAAGAGTGCCCCTTGGTATCAGTATTGTTCCCCCAATGAATGCAGGCAAACATAGGTCACCCTCTTCAAGAACTTTACACACAGGAATGCTTGTGCGCTTGATGGTTACAGCTGGTATTATAATAATGGTCTCATACTTGAAATATTTTACTTGTATTTGCAAAACTTCACTTGTACATGTGTCAGCTTGCTGGCAATTTCATCTGCAGCTCTTCCTTCACACTGGCAGTGTTTGTGTCTCTCAAGAGCTCCTTCTTCACACTGGTAGTGTTTGTTTCTCTCAGCAGCTCCTTCTTCACACTGGCAGTGTTTGTTTCTCTCAGCAACTCCTCCTTCACACTGGCAGTGTTTGTTTCTCTCAGCAACTCCTCCTTCACACTGGCAGTGTTTGTGTCTCTCAGCAGCTCCTTCTTCACAATGACAGTGTTTGTGTCTGTCAGCAGCTCCTCCTTCACACTGGCAGTGTTTTTTGTCTCTCATCACCTCCTTCTTAACACTGGCAGTGTTTATGTCTGTCAGCAGCTCCTCCTTCACACTGGCAGTGTTTGTGTCTGTCAGCAGCTCCTCCTTCACTCTGGCAGTGTTTGTGTCTGTCAGCAGCTCCTCCTTCACACTGGCAGTGTTTGTGTCTGTCAGCAGCTCCTCCTTCACTCTGGCAGTGTTTGTGTCTGTCAGCAGCTCCTTCTTCACACTGGCAATGTTTGTGTCTCTCACAATGTAGCACAACATATCCGCAATGTTGGTTGCATCCAAACAGTCACCTGTAGAAGCTTTTGCTTGACAATTTGCACCATCAGGGTGGAGATAGTTGTATGCTCTTCTGTTACCCTTTCTAAAGCCCTAGGTTAGGTCATCTTAATAAAGTTTGTTGCTCATTCCTACTTGCTAGCTAGCATTAAATAAAACATCGCTGTGCATACCGAAATGAAATGTCATTTATTTTGAATAGCAATAGTACATTGCTGGAGGTACACGGAGGGTTTCATACAACATGATATATCAGATGGTATTGGGTATTATATGTAATAACAAAAAGATAATTACATACAGAAAAAGCAACTTAAGTACCTAGTTGGTATTTTAACTGAAGAAGT
Source organism: Anomaloglossus baeobatrachus (assembly GCF_048569485.1). NCBI lineage: Eukaryota > Metazoa > Chordata > Amphibia > Anura > Aromobatidae > Anomaloglossus > Anomaloglossus baeobatrachus. The sequence continues at coordinate 55,595,701 of NC_134357.1, read as the reverse complement.
ATCAATAAGGCTTCTTTCACACGTTCGTGAAAAACCACGGACGTTTTTCACGGACGTGTCAGAGGTGTGTTTTGCCCTCTGTGAGCCGTGTTTATTGCTATTTGTGTGTTCTCCGTGTGTTATCCGTGATAACACATGGAGAACGGGAACTTTTTACTCACCTGTCCCTGGCTTTCCTGTCCGTGGTGCTGAACTTCAGTCTCCGGATCTGCCAACTCCCCACTGCTGCTGCTTCCGGCCGCAGTGAAGTGAATATTCAATTACCACAATGAGCGCCGGTGACAGCAGTGGCAAAGACTACAGGGCAGGAGAAGGTGAGTAAAGTTTTGTTTTTTTTTTTCTCGCTGACACATGTCTTTTCTCCGGCACGTGTCACATGGAACACATGCGTGTGGTCCGTGTGTGTTACGTGTGACCCGTTTGCGTTCCGTGTGACACCCATGATGCCGGAGATAAAACAGACATGTCGGCGTGAGAAACACACGGACACACGTAAGTACGGAACGGACACACGTTCCGTGCCATAAAACTTACGTGCGTCCTAAACCATAGGAATACATAGGTCTACATGAGTACGTGTCTCCGGTACGTGAAAAAACTGCCAAACATGTACCAGAGGCACGTACGTGTGAAAGAGGCCTAAGGAATATTGACTGGCAGGGTCAATAGCTACCAATAAAAGATTTATCAGCCCTACACAGTTCGGAACCTGACAGTGGGATTCAAATAGTGGTAGTTCTTAATTTTCCGAAGAATCAGACTCATGTTTAACCCTCTTACATACAGATGTAAATTTGGAATAATGTCTTTTATATATAATTGTTTACTCAATTGGTATTCTCAGCCTGGAGGTGTCCTGGAGGAGAAATCGCACAGCTCTCTGATCTGCATCAAAGAGGAAGGTAAGATCACATCACATTATCCAGTTATGCATTGTGGGAGATAATGGAGCAAAATGCAAAATAATTTTGGCGATTATTGCTCTGAAAAATTAACCACCAAAAATGGAGTACAGAAAAATGTGCCAAAGATATTCCTCCCTTTTGAACAGTGTCTGAAAAAGGGTAGTTCTTAAAGGGAACCTGTCAGCAGGTTTTTGACCTATAAAAGGCGGCCACTACCAGTGAGCTCTTATATACAGCATTGTGTACTACTGTATATAAGAGACAAAGACTGATCTTTATAATGTAAAAAAGACCTGTCCGTATACTCACCTGGGGAACAGTCGGGTGCAATGGGCATCGTTGGTCTCGGTCCGGCGCCTCCCCTCTTCCTTCCATCGCTGTCCTCCTTCCCAGCTTCCCATTCAACCATTGTGCTCCTGCACATGCGCACTTTGATTTGCCCTGCAAAGTACTGTAATGTGATGGTGCAAGGAAAGGTCAAAGATTGCCCGCGCATGCGCACTACAATTCTTTGATCTTCCCTCAGCAGGGCAGAGAAAAGTGTGTATGTGTGCAGGAGTGCAATGGAGCCTTTTTGTGGATGATATAGGACATGTCATTCACATGGAGCCAGGAAAAAGGATGGTAACTGCACACAATAGAGAAGGCGCTGGACCGAGATCAATGACACCCACCAGACCGCCCTTAGGTGAGTATTATAAAGGTCTTTTTTACATAATACAGAGCTGCCTGAGCTCTTATATACAGTATTCTGGAATGCTGTATATAAGGGCTTACTGGTGGTGGCCACAGCTTAAATTCCTAGTGACAGGCTCCCGTTAAGAAACGTTGGAAAAGGTACAAAATGTATTAAAAATATTCCTTTTTTTCTTTTATAAAATACTGATGCTACAAGATGGCACAGCAAACCTTGAAATTAATTAAAATAATACACTCATCTATATTTCTAGGCTAGAGCTACACAGCGTCATGTGTCGCGCGACAATGAAAACGTAGTAACACATTGGATCATTGAATGCAATTAACTTCCGTTATATCGCGTTGTGACCTGCAAAATGCTGTGACAGTCACATTTGTTTCCAAAGATTTTGGATTTTATGGTCACTGGACGCACTTTATGTGTCTATGACACACTTGCCATAGACATGAGTGCAAGTCGTGTGCTACAGGAAACTTGCATACAAGTTATCTACTTGGCTGTTTTATTTTATTTTTTTCAGGCAAAATCAAAAAGCTAAAATAGTTATGCAATGGCAAGTCAACTTGTCAGACAACTACCATCCTTCTACACACGTCACCGTTTAGCCCTAGCCTAACGTTTTTACAGTTAAGGCTTTCATGTCGGTCTTCCTACTTCTTAAAATCTTCCCTATACAGCAAATTTTTATAATATTTTATAATTAGTAACTTATTCAATTGTTAATTAGCTTAGAAATAGAAAATTTCAGTGTGAAAATTATCATTTTTATATTTATGAACTCTCCTCTGTTACACCTGACCTGATGCTTAATGTCACGGCTGTCAATCCTAAGGTCTTGTGTAATTTCTGCCTCGGTGCTAATAGCAAATCTCCTTTTTCTGTATTCAGCTGTTTTTCACTGCATCTTTTCCAGGCTCTTTCCAATTTCTTGTATATCATGTAGGGCCACTGTCGCGGGCGGGGAGGACGCCGTCGCTGATGTGCTCTCGCTAACGCTCGGGTCCGGCGTTGCTGCGGCTGCTGCTGCTGCTGCTCGGTGGCTCGAGCGGTGGGCCGGGTCCGGGGACTCGAGCGGCGCTCCTCGCCCGTGAGTGAGAGGGGTGGTTGGTTTGGGGGATTTAGTCCGTGACCTCACCCACGGGTCGTGGTGAAGATAGGCACCACCGCTGCTGATGACGGGGATCCCGGGAGTGATGGTAAGGAGCAGCTGGGATGTTGTTTTCCCCCTCTGTGGGTAGAGGTCGGTGGTCCCGGGGCCCTTTGATGTTGTGGGGAGGAGGCAGGGTCGGTGAGGTGCAGGGTTGCAGGGACAGAGCGGCGCGGTGCCGGATGGCACGGGTGTACTCACTCAGCAAGAAAGGTACAAAGTCCTCGGTAAACCAAACGGCTGCATGTACAGGTCCTGCAGCCGGCTGCAGTGCTTCTCCCCGGACAGGTGATGGCGACTGTCTTTCCCTGCACCTTAATGTTCTCTTTCTGACTACTATCGATTCCCAATGGTAGTCCGCTCCCCGGTGTATGGGTACCGGAGGAGCCCGTTTGCCCACAGACGCTGGCCCTTGGGTCTCTAGCCTTAGGCGGTAGCTATATACCCTCATGGTGTGGGCTGTTGCCTTCAATCGGGACTTTTGCTGTTGTGAAACCCCTGGGGTTCCAGTCACATTCGGATCTGACTATTGTCAGCGGCGCCAAGCCTGGTCGAGGTCCGATGGCCCTGCCTGTGGGTGCTGGCTTCACTTCGCTCCCCGGTCGGTACCGACGGGCCATCGCCCGTCCCAGGTCCTACGGTTCCGCGTTGCTCCACCACTCCTGCAGACGGCCACCACCGTCTGCCAACCTTGCTGTTAGTGCCTGGGCCGCAAACCCAGACACCCAAGTGCTTACTCCTCAAACTCCAAACTCTATCTGTCACTTTTCCCGCCTCCAGGCCTGTGAACTCCTCGGTGGGTGGGGCCAACCGCTTAGCTCCGCCCCACCTGGTGTGGACATCAGACACTGGAGGGAGGCAACAAGGGTTTTTGTTTGGCTGGTGTCCCTGTCTAATCGGGGTGGGGGGTGTTTGGATGTTATCTGTGACGACCTGGCTAGGCCAGGGCGCCACACCACAAACAGCCATAGGGTAGAATTCCACTTGCGAGAGACTCGCGCGTATCTCGCATCGCACCACCCAGCATGGCCTGCCTCTCTCCCGACAGGAGCGGGTCAACTTCATGTATTTCTATGCAGCTGAGATGCTCCTGTTGGGAAAAAGGTCAGGCCATGCCGGGTGGTGCGATGTGAGATACGCACAAGTCTCCCGCAAGTGGAATTCTACCCATATACTGTATCACTGTCTGTGACATGAATGCTGCTTTGTGTGGTGCAGCATGTAGCCTCTCCTATGCCTTATACTAGACTGGTACTGTATTCATGGCTTTCAAGCATCCTGATTATTGTTTGGAATAATCTTTGGAACTTTATCTCCACAATTATGGGACAGAACTACTGCCCCTGCCTTTTGTGATCTCTACAACTTAGAAATGACATCTGGGAAATAAATGGAAACTTTCCTGTGTCTGCTGCTTATGAATCTCAAAATGAATAATTATAGTATTCTCCCTAAAAATTTGGCAATTGTTAAGAGTTTAAATTATAGTCCCCTTATCAATTCCCCGTTGTCACGGCTGTGGCCAGTAATTAGCTTCCACAGTCATATATCCATATGGCAGATGAAATGATGCATACAGCCAATGATAGGCAGCATTGTTTTGTTTTTATGTCTTTTTTTTATTTTGATGACTATGTTGGGTGACTTAAAACAAAAAATTAAACGTGAAAACCCCTTTATGTTAAGGTTTTTGATTTTGAATTTTTTTGTTAATGTTTTATTATAAATCTTTTTTTATTTCAGACCAATCTAAAGTGGAAGAGATATCTTTGAATATTCCAGATAATATTCTAGAGGATTCTGCAAGAGCTCATATAACAGTGTTGGGTAAGTTGTGCAATGAATTTGGGAGGGGATCGGAAAGATCTCTGTATGTCGGCGTATAGTGGCCCTAAACCTGCTGTTATATCTATTAACCTCAATCATTTGCAGTATTGAATACGTTTTATAGGCAGTTAAAGGGGTTTTCCAATTTTATGTAAATTAAACTAAATCATTGTATAAATTAGACGTTTTGCAACTTTCTAAGATACTTTTTGGGCTGATTCATCAAACAGTTCTTGTCAGAATTCTGGTGTAAAACTGTTTGAAAAGTTGCCAAATGTTTCCTTAACTTGTAACTGTACAAACATTTTACCACTTTTTCTATTTTTACAGCAGTAGCAGACAGCTCCGCCAACATTTTGAAACGCGGGTAAAGCCTAGCCGGGAGGAGGTGGGGCCGGGGACAGCCGACAAATTCATCAGAAACTGCTGTACATTTCTTTGGTCATTTGCTACAGTGGAAATCAGATAGCTTTCTGATTGCTGGAGTCGAAAAAGCCTTGGCTGAATCGAGCAGTAGTTGATCATGCGTACTACCACACGATTAAAGTTACTCTGTCAGTACAGAATGACTGTTCAAACCAAGCACAGACGCTTGATGCATTATGACATGGCCAAAGACTTAAGTGCACCCTCCTGCTTGTGTTTCATCTGCCTTTGCCCTTCTCTGGCTCTATGAAGTCAGAGCTGTCAATCAAAGAAGAGGGAGGAGTGAAGATAGAACAATAAGTAGAGAGGATACACAAATGTTTGGCCATGCTATGATGCACCGAGCACCTATACTTGGTCATTCTGTGTTGACAGTCCTTTTAATGGGAGCATTGGAGATTTTCAAGCCATGTGTGTGTGTGTGTGTGTGTGTGTGTGTGTGTGTATGTGTAGCAGCCCACAGGACATTTGTTTTAACCTACTCCTTGCCGGGCCAGGGGTGCAGATCCTCTGCATCATCACGGGGTGGCCTGGCCCGATTCCATTGCCGCAAGGTGTCTAGAAAGGAGGGTTGGAGGGTGGTAGGGAGGCAGGATAGAGGATGGGGGAGGTAGTGATGGTTAGGAAAGTCAATTAGATGATTGTGAAACCACCCGTAGTACGTGGCTAGCGATGGGGGCCGCCGCTGCAGGGTCTCTCACCGGGGCAGATGTTGGGTGGAACAGGGATGGTGTTGCTCCCCACAGGTGGAGCGGGTTTACCTCGGGGAGGATGATGGGGATAGTGGTAGTCCTCATTGGCACCGCAGTGCTGGGCACCGGCGCCGGTAAAGGAGAGGCAGAGGCAGGGGCTGCGGTTCAAAGTCTTTTACTCACAAGTAGTTCAGGCGCTACCCTAGAGTACCAATCTCTGCCACGATGGGCTCCAGCCAATCCCGGATAGTCGGCGGTCACCACCAGTGCCCGTGAAAGTCTTTTAGTAAAGTGTCCCTCGGTTGTTGTATGGAACCCAGGCCGAGCCTCCTGCTCCAAGCCAGGGGTCCATGAAGAGAGAGAAACACTAACTCCTGTTGTCAGTGCTAGGTTTTTTCCCAAGCTGTGCCCAGGAAGGTTCTGCTTTATGTGTGTTTGTTGCACCTACTTCTACCCCATGTGGTGCCCACCCCCAGTGGCTGTCCTAGCAATCGGGAAAGTCCCATGCTTCGTGATGGCTAACTTCCCTGTCTGACCTAGTCCAACCCCCTGTGAGTAAGCACCTTGCTGTTGTTTCTGTGTGTTTTGTGAAGGCACTGGCAAGTTAACCCCCTCCTGACCCAGGATAGATATTATCCCAGAAAAGTGGTGAAATACCCTGTGGCACCTGAAGCCCAGGGGCACCACATATGTATGTATATTCAGCACTGCTATTAAAATAAATGGAGCAGTAGTGCATATGATCAACTCTGCTTGATTCAGTCGGTGCTCTTTAGAGCCCTGATTCATGGGATTGCTGGAGGCCATGGCAGTCGGACCCTAGGGATCAAAAAGTTATACCCTAGTCTTTCAATATTTTTTAACTTTCAGCTGGAGAATACTCCTTAAGGTTCACAGAGCATGGTGTAAACTAGAAAAAATTACATTCAATTTTCAGCGGAGAACATGTCTAAATGTGTACAGGATTTATAACAATTCCCTGATTCTTAAAAATAGTATGTTTTAATATTTTTTCTGATATCATGGAAAAATGTAAAGAAAAAAAGGAAATTTTCTATTTTTCACATTTTTTCTTTTATGATCACAAATAACCACTAAAATACATTTTAAATTGTGTAACCTAGCAATGATTTTTATTTATTAGATATGGTTCTTTTATACTTAGGGAGTGTGGCTAGAAAAAGGTATTATGATGGGGCAGTGGGTTTTTTTCCCATTTCCCAAGTTTTTTTTGTATCTATATACATATATTTTTTTCATTAGTTTCATACCACACATCATGCTTTTATTAAAGTCCTACAAATTTTTGATGGGTCATTTTTATTATTTTTAATATTTAAATACATTTTTATTGTTGATTTCCAGTGTAACTGAGTGTGGTATGTTGGCCCCAGTTACAGGGTAAATTCAGAATATTGAGTCCACTGCTGAGCTGATCTGGGTCTACGTGAGTGTAAGATCAAGCAGCCACTGATTTCTTCTGAGACCTAAAACAAAAATAGCAAAATGCCCTGGGGATCCACAGTAGCAACAGTAGTAAATAGCTGAATCCGAGAGGAGCAATGAAATAATAGGACAAACAAGACCTAAAATATAACGTTTCTTAGATATGCATAAAATGAGCGAAAGCTCACAAGGTGAGTAAAAACAGTAACAAGCACACAACCAATAGTGGTGCTATACACAGGGCATATATTAAAGCCCAAGTCAAACCACCCTTGGTAAAGAGTTAAGCGGGCTTTACACGCTACGACATCGCTAATGCGGAGTCGTTGGGGTCACGGAATTCGTGACGCACATCCGGCCGCATTAGCGATGCCGTTGCGTGTGACATCGATAAGCGATTTTGCATCGTTGCAAAAACGTGCAAAATCGCTAATCGGCGACACGGGGGTCCATTCTCAAATCTCGTTACTGCAGCAGTAACGAGGTTGTTCCTCGTTCCTGCGGCAGCACACATCGCTGCGTGTGACGCCGCAGGAGCGAGGAAGCTCTCCCTACCTGCCTCCCGGCCGCTATGTGGATGGAAGGAGGTGGGCGGGATGTTACGTCCCGCTCATCTCCGCCCCTCCGCTGCTATTGGGCGGCGGTTCAGTGACGTTTCAGTGACGTCGCTGTGACGCCGCACGGACCGCCCCCTTAGAAAGGAGGCGGTTCGCCGGTCACAGCGATGTCGCCGGACAGGTAAGTATGTGTGACGGCTGTGGGCGATGTTGTACGGCACGGGCAGCGATATGCCCGTGTCGCGCAACAGATGGGGGCGGGTACCCACACTAGCGATATCGGGACCGATATCGCAGTGTGTAAAGTAGCCTTTACACTAGGTGACAACCTTCAGAGCAGCTAAGGAGCCTCCTATGATTTACCCAGAGGATGATTAGACAAAAATAGAAACACATACCTCCTTATTGCCAAAAACTGAGGGCCGCAGTGGAGAGCAATTGTGTCCCAAAACTGCTTCTTATCATGGATCAAGAAATCGAAAATATCATTAAATCCCCTATAGGGAACATTCTTACCAGATCCTGAAGAGGTGGCAGGGCGACTATACAAGATTATTCAGGTCTCCTAGGGGAGCTGTCAATCAGCTCTTCAAATCCCACAGGAATGCCACGAAGGAAAAAACTCCATATATATGTCAGAAACACTCACTCCCAACGCGTTTCTTGGGGATCAATCATCAGGGGAGTATGGGTGAAAGGCCTTGGGTACTGCTCAAATATTTCCGATAGTGCAGTAATATCATGCCCAAGACACGCACACAGCGTGTGTCATAGTTAGAGATGAGCGAACCGGTCCCGGTTCGGCTCGAGGTTGGTTCGCCGAACGGAGCTCCCGTTCGAGTTCGGCTCGTCGAACGTTCGACGAACCGAACTCGAGCCAATAGGAAACAATGGCAGGCAATCACAAACACAGAAAAACACCTAGAAAACACCCTCAAAGGTGTCCAAAAGGTGACAAACAACTCACAACACATGGGAAAGTGACAAGGACATATACTCATGTGAAAACAAAAGAGCTGGACAAGGAAAAAGAGGAGGACACACAGATATATGAGTATATGCAAGGAAACATCGATTCCATTATTGTGCAACTTGAGCCCTGCTCATTTTAGGCTTCCAATCTGGATAAATTGCCTGAGCTCGCCACGTACGCCTTGGGGATCTTGTCATGTCCTGCAGCCAGCGTTCTCTCGGAACCTGTCTTCAGTGCTGCTGGTGGTCTGCTGGCAGATAAGCACACGCGTCTGTCCACTGACAATGTGGACATGGCTCTCAGAGGACTTTTCTTCCCCTGGGTCAGCCAGGGGACGGGAAAGGCACGCGTATTTTTGAGAGTGCTTCATGCAAAGCATCTTTTTCTTTTTCAAAAGGGGGCTCAACCGATGCCAGTCAAGTGGGGTGTGTGTGGCCCAGTTAGTGGCAACGAAGGAGACTGTGGTTGGAGTCCCCTCGCTGTGTCTCTAAAAGAACCAAGATGAACAAGTCATGGCTCTCAGAGGACTTTTCTTCCCCTGGGTCAGCCAGGGGACGGGAAAGGCACGCGTATTTTTGAGAGTGCTTCATGCAAAGCATCTTTTTCTTTTTCAAAAGGGGGCTCAACCGATGCCAGTCAAGTGGGGTGTGTGTGGCCCAGTTAGTGGAAACGAGGGAGACTGTGGTTGGAGTCCCCTCGCTGTGTTTCTAAAAGACCCAAAATGAACAAATCATGGCTCTCAGAGGACTTTTCTTCCCCTGGGTCAGCCAGGGGACGGGAAAGGCACGCGTATTTTTGAGAGTGCTTCATGCAAAGCATCTTTTTCTTTTTCAAAAGGGGGCTCAACCGATGCCAGTCAAGTGGGGTGTGTGTGGCCCAGTTAGTGGCAACGAAGGAGACTGTGGTTGGAGTCCCCTCGCTGTGTCTCTAAAAGAACCAAGATGAACAAGTCATGGCTCTCAGAGGACTTTTCTTCCCCTGGGTCAGCCAGGGGACGGGAAAGGCACGCGTATTTTTGAGAGTGCTTCATGCAAAGCATCTTTTTCTTTTTCAAAAGGGGGCTCAACCGATGCCAGTCAAGTGGGGTGTGTGTGGCCCAGTTAGTGGAAACGAGGGAGACTGTGGTTGGAGTCCCCTCGCTGTGTTTCTAAAAGACCCAAAATGAACAAATCATGGCTCTCAGAGGACTTTTCTTCCCCTGGGTCAGCCAGGGGACGGGAAAGGCACGCGTATTTTTGAGAGTGCTTCATGCAAAGCATCTTTTTCTTTTTCAAAAGGGGGCTCAACCGATGCCAGTCAAGTGGGGTGTGTGTGGCCCAGTTAGTGGAAACGAGGGAGACTGTGGTTGGAGTCCCCTCGCTGTGTTTCTAAAAGACCCAAAATGAACAAATCATGGCTCTCAGAGGACTTTTCTTCCCCTGGGTCAGCCAGGGGACGGGAAAGGCACGCGTATTTTTGAGAGTGCTTCATGCAAAGCATCTTTTTCTTTTTCAAAAGGGGGCTCAACCGATGCCAGTCAAGTGGGGTGTGTGTGGCCCAGTTAGTGGAAACGAGGGAGACTGTGGTTGGAGTCCCCTCGCTGTGTCTCTAAAAGAACCAAGATGAACAAGTCATGGCTCTCAGAGGACTTTTCTTCCCCTGGGTCAGCCAGGGGACGGGAAAGGCACGCGTATTTTTGAGAGTGCTTCATGCAAAGCATCTTTTTCTTTTTCAAAAGGGGGCTCAACCGATGCCAGTCAAGTGGGGTGTGTGTGGCCCAGTTAGTGGAAACGAGGGAGACTGTGGTTGGAGTCCCCTCGCTGTGTTTCTAAAAGACCCAAAATGAACAAATCATGGCTCTCAGAGGACTTTTCTTCCCCTGGGTCAGCCAGGGGACGGGAAAGGCACGCGTATTTTTGAGAGTGCTTCATGCAAAGCATCTTTTTCTTTTTCAAAAGGGGGCTCAACCGATGCCAGTCAAGTGGGGTGTGTGTGGCCCAGTTAGTGGAAACGAGGGAGACTGTGGTTGGAGTCCCCTCGCTGTGTTTCTAAAAGACCCAAAATGAACAAATCATGGCTCTCAGAGGACTTTTCTTCCCCTGGGTCAGCCAGGGGACGGGAAAGGCACGCGTATTTTTGAGAGTGCTTCATGCAAAGCATCTTTTTCTTTTTCAAAAGGGGGCTCAACCGATGCCAGTCAAGTGGGGTGTGTGTTGCCCAGTTAGTGGAAACGAGGGAGACTGTGGTTGGAGTCCCCTCGCTGTGTTTTACATGCTTTTAGAAGGGCATGACATGGCTTGGAGGTTGACTTTCATCATCTGCAAACTGTTGGCTACCAAAATGCTGCCTTTCCAACAAATGTGGTTATAGACAATGAGGAACATACTGATGAAGATGAGACGCAGATAGCCGATTGGGATGACAACTTAAATATTCGGTCAGGGCAAGAAGAGGCTCTGTCTGAGGGGGAGGGGAGTGCAAACACAACAATTGATGATGAAGTCCTAGATCCCACCTACTGTCAACCCACAGTCAGACACTCGAGGAGGTCAACAGAGGCGGTGGAGGAGGATGCAACCGACGTCGAAGTAACCTTGCGCCTTCCTGGACACAGTCGGAGCACTGGTAGCACGTCTACAACTGCATCCTCAGCCAACACTCTGCCTCTGAGCATTATTCGGGGTGGATCAACAGGTCGCATGGCCTCTAAGCCTTGCCTAGCCTGGTCCTTTTTTGACATAAAAAAAGATCGCCCTAATTATGTGATCTGTAACATTTGGCATGGTTATCTTAGTAGAGGTCAAAACCTCAGCAGTTTGACAACTTCTTCCATGAATCGTCACATGAATAAATATCATATGGCCTGGTGGGAAGCTCACCGTGCTGCAATGCGGCCTAGCGGAGCCAACCATCCACCGCCTGCCCCTTCCAGTGCATCCGCGCGCTCGTCATCTTCTAGGACTGTGGGGACAGCTGTCACACCTGTTTTTCCACCCACAACTTCCACCACTGTAACCGCAACAGGCAGTTTGCTTGGTAGGTCGTCAGTTGGTTTGGAAGGGGAAACAAGTGATTGTGTACAGCTCTCTCAAACATCGATAGCACCAACGTTGGATGAAGGCAACATCATGTCTCCGCCTGCACTTTCCTCACAAACCTGCATTTTTCCAGGGACACCCTACTCAACACCGTCTACACACAGCAGCCAGATCTCTGTCCCTCAGATGTGGTCAAATAAAAGGCCACTTCCTGCGACCCATGACAAAGCTAAGAGGTTGACTCTATCCCTCTGTAAGCTGTTGGCTACCGAAATGCTGCCTTTCCGCCTAGTGGACACACAGGATTTTAGAGACCTTATGTCTGTCGCTGTGCCCCAGTACCAGATGCCTAGTCGCCACTACTTCTCTAAGAAAGGTGTGCCCGCGCTACACCAGCATGTCACACACAACATCACCGCTTCCTTGAGAAACTCTGTGTGTGAACGGGTGCATTTCACCACCGATACTTGGACCAGTAAGCATGGATAGGGACGTTACATGTCGCTGACTGGGAACTGGGTAACTATGGTGATAGATGGTGAAGGGTCTGCTGCACAAGTCTTGCCGTCCACACGACTTGTGTGTCAATCCTCTGTCTGTCCAAGTTCCGCCACTGCTTCTGCATCCTCCACCTCATCTGGGTCCTCCACCTCCGCCCCAAGCCTGCCTGGTCAGGCCACCAGCGTTCTCACTGCGCAGAAGGAATCCTGCAACCCTCATTACTATGCTGGCAGCAGAGCGCAACGGCATCAGGCGGTCTTTAGCTTGACATGTCTTGGGAATAAGAGTCACACAGCTGAGGAGTTGTGGTCAGCTCTGCGGTCCGAGTTTCATAAATGGTTGTCTCCACTCAACCTGCAGCCTGGTAAGGCCGTGTGCGACAATGCTGCAAACCTGGGTGCGGCCCTTCGCCTGGGCAAGGTGACACACGTACCTTGTATGGCTCACGTGTTGAACCTTGTCGTCCAGCAATTTTTAACACACTATCCCGGCCTAGATGGCCTTCTGAACAGGGCACGAAAACTGTCTGCTCACTTCCGCCGTTCAAGCGCCGCAGCTGAGCGACTTGCATCGCTCCAGAAGTCTTTCGGCCTGCCGGTTCATCGCCTGAAATGCGATGTGGCGACACGCTGGAATTCAACTGTCCACATGTTACAGCGACTGTGGCAGCACCGCAGAGCCATGGTGCAATACGTCATGACGTATAGCCTGGGCCAACGAGATGCAGAGGTGGGGCAGGTCACCCTGATGGAGTGATCTCAGATCAAGGACCTATGCACCCTTCTGCACAGTTTCGACATGGCGACGAATATGTTTAGCGCTGACAATGCCATTATCATCATGACGATTCCAGTCATTTACATGCTGGAGCACACGCTAAACACTATTCGGAGTCAGGGGGTGGGACAACAGGAAGGGGAGGAACTACAGGAGGTTTCATATGCGCAAGACACAACAACATCACCAAGGTCCAGACGTTCATCATCACCAACGCGGCAGGCATGGGACCATGGGGGACAGGGATCAACAAGGGTGCATGGTAGCAGGAGAGATGTTGAGGAAGGTGCAGGAGGACATGAAGATATGGAGGACGAACTGTCCATGGACATGGAAGACTCAGCAGATGAGGGGGAGCTTGGTCAAATTTCAGTTGAAAGAGGTTGGGGGGAGATGTCAGAGGAAGAAAGAACGGTTAGCACCTCTATGCCACAAACACAGCGTGGACTTGGTCCGCATGGCTGCGCAAGACAAAGCTAAGAGGTTGACTCTATCCCTCTGTAAGCTGTTGGCTACCGAAATGCTGCCTTTCCGCATGGTGGACACACAGGATTTTAGAGACCTTATGTCTGTCACTGTGCCCCAGTACCAGATGCCCAGTCGCCACTACTTCTCTAAGAAAGGTGTGCCTGCGCTACACCAGCATGTCGCACACAACATCACCGCTTCCTTGAGAAACTCTGTGTGTGAACAGGTGCATTTCACCACCGATACTTGGACCAGTAAGCATGGATAGGGACGTTACATGTCGCTGACTGGGCACTGGCAAACTATGGTGAGAGATGGAGAAGGGTCTGCTGTACAAGTCTTGCCGTCCCCACGAGTTGTTTCAATCCTTGTTCTGTATGTAGAAGTTAATACACTGCTTCTGCCTCTTCAACCTCGTGTGGGTCCTCCACCTTGGCGCAAACCCTGTGTGGTCAGGCCACCCTTCCTTGCAACTGCGCACAAGGACTACCACACACCTCCTTACTATGCTGGCAGCAGAGCTCAATGCCATCAGGCGGTCAAAGTTTTACTTTGAAATGTATGGGAAATGTGAGTCACACCGCTATTCCAGAGAATAGTAGTCAGGCAGGGTCAAAACATTAATTGAGGAACAGGAACAGAATGGGACGGCCATGACTTAATCAGAAAACAAGCAGAGGTGAAATGCGGATCGGCCAACAAGGTACATAAACAGCAAGCAGGAAAAGTAGTCAGGTAACAAGCACACAAAATCATAAAACTGAACTGGGGGTAAAATTAACCAGAGGTTCATAGCTATGTCTGGCAGTGGTCTGCAGACAGGATGGGCATAAAAAAGGGTGTGGTGTCTTCACATTGGTTGTAGCTGAATGATGGTAATTCATCTGTGAGATACCCACCAGCTACATTCAGCCAGAGATTCTGCATCTGTCAAGGTAATGCAGCCCAGTGGGTGAGCATAACCTGCGTCCACCTGCGCCGCTGGCATCGACTCCTCTCCCATCATCAGCACTATGCATGAAAGGAACACGTTGTCACCTGGCGACTGGAGTACAAATTGCCGGAGCGGACTCCGTTGGTGACTTAACAGCCGTGTGCGGCAATGATGCAAACCTGTGTAAGACCTGTTAACATTTATATGTATATATATATATATATATATATATAGGTTAAAAGACTGTTTGGTGGACTTCCTTGTGTTATGCTGCCACCTGCTGCTCAAGTGACTAGATTGAGTCTGGAACAGGAGGAGGAGGAGTCTACATGTGGCTGTGTTTTTGGCAGAGAGGAGTGTGCTGGAGTCGGCTGTAAGATAGAAGGCCTCAGTCTGCCCTGTTTTTCCGAGGTCCAAGTACCTCAGAGTGTTGCGTGGTGTCTCCCCCAAGACACAGATCCAAAGAGGCTGGATGTGGAGCGAGGAGCCAGGCAGCACGTGCAAATTACAAAATTACAGATCCAAAGAGGCTGGATGTGGAGCGAGGAGCCAGGCAGCACGTGCAAGTTACAGACCCGGGACAAAGACTGAACTTTAGAGGTGTCTGCCAGCGGAATACGGGCCCCAACGGTGACGAGGTACCCCACGCTGAAACCTGCAGTTAAGTGTGCACACTACTTTTAGTTAGGGACAGATAGGAAAAGACTGCACTGTGTTATACGAGTAAGATAACAAGGACTCTGCGTTTTTTTGTTTAATAAGGATTTCTGTGTTTTGCTTTTGGGAGTACAATCTGAGGCTTTCTATCCTTGACAAGTTATTCAAAGTGGTTGTATGTATATTGCATTATATCTACTGCTGTGCACATTCCCGCTTTTCTTCCCCCTCCTTTCCCGCACTATTCCTCCACCTGTGTTGTGCAATACATTATTAAATTTGCATTGATTAACCCCCGTGGTTCCGTGCAGTCCTTGCGTATCCCGTTACCTGCAGTATTACATTTGGCGTAGTCGGCAGGATACGCAGGCTGGTACGGAACAATGGACGGACAGGGGGGTGTCGCTGATGGAGGTGTTCTAATACAACCTGATGGGGGAATACCAGCAAGGCAGCTGTCCCTGGGGGCTATGCTGACCCATATACCAAAATTTACTGGCAGCAATGTTCCTCTCCATGACTGGCCGCAGAGAGTGAGGGGCATGTTGAGAGTAGCAGGAGTGACTGCAGAAAATCAAGGGGAGATATTGTTGATTGCCCTTGAAGGCCATGCTCAAGAGACTATTTTATTGCGCCCTGAGAGTGAACGAAAGACGTTAGAGCAGGTGGTGAAGATTCTTGAGAGAGTGTATGGCGGGAAACCAGAAGCAGGAGATTTACAGGCGCAACTGTTCTACAGGCTGCAGGGTGAAGAAGAAGGTCTGCCACAGTATGCAAATGCACTCCAGAGAATAATGAGACAAATGCTTACAGCAGAGCCAGAGCTAGCACAAACCCCCGGTTATGCTGACCGTACCCTGCGAGATCAATTCCTCCGCGGATTACATAACCCCAAGATCAAAGGTGCCCTCCGTGAACGGCTCAGGGTAGAAAAAAAACTAACTTTCCAGGAAATATTGGAAGAAGCAGTCTCCCGCACACAAACTGAAAATTGCGACCCGCAGAACGCCTTGGGTGAAGTTTGTATGCATAAGGTAGTCCCGGGTGAGAAAAACCGAGAACCGAGCCAACTTGAGGCTAAAGTGGATCAGTTACAAGAGACTGTTACTGCTCTACAAGAGTTGCTGAAGAATATGCAAGCCCCGGCGTCAGAAGTAAGAACGACAGCACCGCGGCCAAATACCCGCACGCATACCTATCAAGAAGAGAGGGGACAGATCGAGCAGAGACGACCGAGACCCGCTGAAGACTACCGGTGTTGGAACTGTGGAAATCGGAACCATTTATTCCGACACTGTCCGGAGAGGAAGACTTCTCAAGAAAGACCGCCGTTAAACTAGTGCCTCCCTCCATGGATGGGCACATGGCGGGGAGACCAACTGAGCTCAGAGAAAACCAACGCCCTGAAGATATAGCAGCCTGCACGCCGACGATCACGGCCGAATTTGAAGGGAAAGAAGTAAAATGCCTGATGGATACTGGGTCCCAAGTGACCACCATGCCAGAACAGTTCTTCTACCAACATTTTGGACAAACTGTATCCATTGACAAAGGGGCACATATCAAACTGAGGGCTGCAAACAATCTTCCCATTCCGGTTGTAGGGGTCGTGTGGATGAACATACGTGCCTGTGGCCAGAACTTAGGCAAAAAAGGGATTGTGTTAACGGAGGGCCGGTACGACAGAGAGGTGCCAGCTATCGTGGGCATGAACGTCCTGAAAGAATTAGACCAGTTGCTCTTCAACAAGGGGGGCTGTGATTACTGGAAGACGACAGTTGCTAACAGGCCTGCCCAAAAGGTCTTCCAACACCTTATCCGTGCCCGAGGACTGTGGAAGAATGGTGGGAGCCGCTACCCGGTGGGGAGGGTTCGAGTCCCAAGACAGACAACAATTACTCTACCTCCAAATCGTGAGACAGTCCTCACCTTGCCAGTCGGGGCCCACCGTACACTCGAGGGGATGGAGGTGTTGGTGGAGCCTTACCGTGGTGAAGAGAACGGAGACGAACCGTTGGTGGCTCGCACTTTAGCAACAGTAAGAAATGGAAGGGTCCCTTTCCGTTGCGTGAACACCCGTGAACAGGCCTACACCTTGACCTCGGGAGTTGTTCTGGCCCATGTCTACCTGGCGCCCGAAGAGGTGGCGGCTGCAGAATCGATTGAATTGCAGCCCATGGCAGGGGAAGCCTGGACTTGGGTTCTTTCTATGGAAAGAAAAGAGAAACCCACTGATCAATGGAACAGTCGCGTCATCTTAGGGCAGATGGGAGTGGACCTGAGCCCCTTCGATTCGGAGCAAGCCCAAGCCATAGAGGACTTTATTTGGGAGAATCAAGCCACGTTCTCCCGTCACGCAGAAGATTTCTGCTGTACTGACAAGATTCAGCACGAAATACCCACAGGAGATGCCCCACCGATCAGGGAAAGGTACAGGCAAATACCCCCAAACTACTACCAAGAGGTAAAAGAGCTTTTGGCGCAGATGCTGAAGAGCGGGGTGGTAAGAGAAAGTCAGAGTCCATGGGCTGCCCCAATCGTGCTGGTCAAGAAGAAGGATGGGTCTACCCGCTTCTGTGTTGACTACCGCAAGCTTAATGGATGCACGGTTCGTGATTCCTACCCTCTGCCCCGGATAGAGGAGTCCCTGTCGGCGTTGGGAAAGGCACGTTACTTCTCCCTCGATCTGGCCAGCGGATATTGGCAGGTCCCTGTGGCAGAGAAAGACAAGGCCAAGACCGCATTTATTGTACCCATGGGACTCTTCGAGTTCAACCGCATGCCGTTTGGACTAAATAATGCCCCAGGAACCTTTCAGCGCCTCATGGAAAGTTGCCTTGGAGACATGAACTTCGAGGCCACATTGATTTACCTGGACGACATAGTAGTGTATTCTGCAACCTTTGAGAAACATCTAGAAAACCTGGGCCAAGTGTTTCAGCGGTTACGGGCCCATGGGCTTAAACTAAAACCAAAAAAATGTCGGATCTTTCAGGAAGAGATTGAATATCTCGGACACAAGGTGTCGGAAGCCGGCGTACAGCCCTCCGATGGGAAAGTGAGAGCAGTGCTAGAATGGCCCACACCCAGCACAGTGCGGGAGGTTCGAGCTTTCCTGGGGCTAGCCGGATATTACCGTCGCTTTATCAAAGATTTCGCGAAGGAGGCAGAACCTTTGCACGAATTGCTCCGAGGCACTGCGAAAGGACCAAAAGCACAGAAAATTTGCTGGGGACCAAGACAAGCAGAATCCTTACACCGATTGAAAGAGGCCCTGGTTAGCGCCCCTGTGCTTGCCTATGCAGACTATAACCTCCCCTTTCGGTTGTATACAGACGCGAGCCTCTACGGCCTGGGTGCAGTACTGGCCCAGGTACAGAATGGTACTGAACAGGTGATTGCATATGGAAGTCGGACGTTGCGAGAAGCCGAGCGCAACCCCGAGAATTACAGTTCCTTTCGGTTGGAATTACTGGCACTAGTATGGGCAATAACCGAAAGGTTCTCGGAATATCTCACGGGAGCTCAAATTGAAGTCTATACGGATAATAACCCCCTGGCTCACATCTCCACCGCCAAACTGGGAGCAATGGAACAGAGGTGGCTGGCACGACTGTCCAGATACAATTATCATGTGCAGTACCGCTCTAAGCATGAAAATCAGAATGCGGATGCCCTTTCTCGTGTTACCACCGAAGCCCCAGTGGGGGAGAGAGATGAACAGTTGGAGGAAGACGAAATTCCGGACTTTAGTAAATTCACCGCTCAAGTGGTAGAGGCTCGTATGCTGGAAATTACGTCGGGCACGACATCACGCCTGCTTGGCCAAACCAGAGAGGAATGGGTGAAAATCCAGTCATCTGACCCAGAACTGCTTCAAGTGAAAGAGTGGGTGATCCAGCAGCGCAAGCCTAGAAAGGAAATACGGGCCACGCTGTCACACGTGGCCCTCCAGATTCTCAGCCAGTGGGATAAGCTGTCGGTACAAGAAGGGATGCTGTATCGGAAGGTGCACCTAGCTACAGAGTTGGAAGTACGGTGGCAAGTAGTGATACCCCAGAAGATGGCAGTACCATTGGCCCGAGAGGCGCATGAGAAGGGAGCCCATTTCGGACCGGACAAGACTTACCAGTGGTTGCAAAGAATAGTATACTGTCCTCAGATGCTTCGGGCAGTAGAGAAGGCCTGTAAACTGTGCCGTTCCTGCGAGTTAAGTAAGGCTCCTCCACAGCAAGCACCAGTACAGACTATTGTAACCAAAGAGCCGTTGGAAGTACTCATGATCGATTATCTCAAGATTGGCCACTCCCACCGGGGCTATCAGTTCTGCCTTGTGATGACAGATCACTTCTCCAAATTTGCGGTGGTGACGCCCACCAGAGATCAGACGGCTGAATCAGCTGCTCGAGCCATCAGTGATGACTTTATCCGGGTGTACGGCTGCCCCAAAAGAATACATTCTGACCAAGGAGCTTGCTTTCAGGGCAGTGTCATGAGAGAGCTGCAAAGGATTTACGGAATGCAGAAGTCAAGGACTACGCCTTATCATCCGCAGGGCAACGGAGCCTGCGAGAGATTTAACCGGACCCTCCTACAAATGCTACGCACGTTGGAGGATGATCGTAAGAATCACTGGCCCGGCTATCTCGCAGAACTCGTGTGGGCGTACAATAATCGTGTCCACTCCACCACTGGGTACACCCCATACGTGCTACTGTTTGGAAGAGCCGGAAGAGGCATTGAAGAGCTGAACCTAGCTCCCCCCGAGATCAGTGAAGGTCAGAGCGTAGGTTCCTGGGTTGATTGTCACCGTCGACGGCTGGAGACTATCCATCGAATTGTCACCAAGCGGTTGCAAGAAAAGACACACCCGCAGCGGAAACCTGTGTGTGAAACCCCGTTCTTACCAGGAGACAGAGTACTAGTTGCAGAGAAACACCCGAGACACAAGTTGAGCGAGCGCTGGAAAACAGAGCCGTACATTGTGATCAGAAGAATCTCGCCCCATGGATCAGTATACGAAGTGAGAGGCGAGCAAAGAGGCGGCACCCTCATCCTGCATCGTAATATGCTGAGGCCCTGCTATTCAGAAGACAGGACCAGACAAAGTACCCCGGAGACGGTGCCTGTGCCTGTTCCTGTTACCTTCGAAGAGGGCTCTGATGATGAAGAATGGTGGCGGGCCCCGACCAATCCAACAGACTGGGAGAGATCCACACCCCCATCCGTTCAAGACACAGGTGCCACCCCTGCAGAGCAGGAGTCACTAATCTCCAGAGATGGGGACGAGAATACTGTACTCCCTGATACGGCGCCGACGTCTGGCGAGTTAGCTGTGGTGCCACGCCGGACTGAGCGGGCTAATGCTGGTATTCCCCCTGATCGGTACTTGGCAGATGAATTTGTGTGTTCTGTCACTGAATCCTGTTTTACGACATTGGCTCCCAAGCAACAGGTTGTGAAGCAGGGCAGGAGTTGCCACCGTGTGCCCCTTTGCAGAGTGCCTCAGGAGTGTATCGGCCGGGACGGCCGAGGTTAAAGAGGGGGGGAAATGTAAGACCTGTTAACATTTATATGTATATATATATATATATATAGGTTAAAAGACTGTTTGGTGGACTTCCTTGTGTTATGCTGCCACCTGCTGCTCAAGTGACTAGATTGAGTCTAGAACAGGAGGAGGAGGAGTCTACATGTGGCTGTGTTTTTGGCAGAGAGGAGTGTGCTGGAGTCGGCTGTAAGATAGAAGGCCTCAGTCTGCCCTGTTTTTCCGAGGTCCAAGTACCTCAGAGTGTTGCGTGGTGTCTCCCCCAAGATACAGATCCAAAGAGGCTGGATGTGGAGCGAGGAGCCAGGCAGCACGTGCAAATTACAAAATTACAGATCCAAAGAGGCTGGATGTGGAGCGAGGAGCCAGGCAGCACGTGCAAGTTACAGACCCGGGACAAAGACTGAACTTTAGAGGTGTCTGCCAGCGGAATACGGGCCCCAACGGTGACGAGGTACCCCACGCTGAAACCTGCAGTTAAGTGTGCACACTACTTTTAGTTAGGGACAGATAGGAAAAGACTGCACTGTGTTATACGAGTAAGATAACAAGGACTCTGCGTTTTTTTGTTTAATAAGGATTTCTGTGTTTTGCTTTTGGGAGTACAATCTGAGGCTTCCTATCCTTGACAAGTTATTCAAAGTGGTTGTATGTATATTGCATTATATCTACTGCTGTGCACATTCCCGCTTTTCTTCCCCCTCCTTTCCCGCACTATTCCTCCACCTGTGTTGTGCAATACATTATTAAATTTGCATTGATTAACCCCCGTGGTTCCGTGCAGTCCTTGCGTATCCCGTTACCTGCAGTATTACACCTGGCTGCGGGCCATCCTCAGGGCAATGTGACACACGTGCCTTGTATGGCTCACGTGTTGAATCTGATTCTCCAGCAATTTTTAAAACACCATCACGGCCTACATGGCCTTGTGCAGCGGGCACGCTCGCTATGTGCTCACTTCCATCGTGCGCACACAGCAGCTCCACAACTTTCATCACTCCGGAAGTCTTAGGGTCTGGCAGTTAAACGCCGGAAATGCGATGTTCCGACACGCAGGAATTGGAATCTGCACATGTTGCAGCGTGTGTGGCAGCACCGCAGAGCCCTGCTGAAATACGGTATGACATATAGCCTGGGATAACTTGATCAAGAGGTGGTGCAGATCACGCTGCTGGAGTGGTGTCAGATCAAGGACCTATGCACCCTGCTACACAGTTCACAAATGTCGACGAAGATGTTTAGCACTGGCAATGTCATTCTCAGCGTGACAATTCTGGTCATCTACATGATGGAGCACACTGTAATTATTATTCGGAGTCAGGTGTTGGGACAAGAGGAAGGGGAGGAAGTACAGGAGGAGTCATATGCGGAAGGGATAACAAGATCTACGAGGTCCAGATGGTCAGCGGCACCTATGCGGCAGTCATGGTGAGGGAGAGGGATTAACAAGGGCGCATAGTATCAGCAAAAAGTGTTGATGAAAGTGCAGGAGCCCATGAAGAAATGGAGGACGAACTGGCGATGGGCATGGAAGACTCAGCAGATGAGTGAGAGCTTGCTCACATTTCGGTTGTGCGAGGTTGTGGGTAGAGGGCAGAGGAAGGATGCACGATTCTCACCTCTCTGCCACCAACACACCAAGGACTTGGTCCTCCTGGATGCACAAGACACATGAGCGCCTTCTTGCTGCACTACCTACATAACCCTCGGATTGTATGAATTTGAAGTAATCCTGAATACTGGGTTGCCACACTGTTAGATCCCCGGTACAAGACAAAATTTGGCGAACTAATTCCTGCCATAGAAATAGACGCACGTATACAGGAGTATCTGCAGAATGTGGTACGCAATCTTAGATCTACTTTTCCACTAAACACCAGTGCTGCACAGAGTGAATCTCAACGCTTTGTCATGGATAGGAGGAAATGGTCTTTTACTTGTCCACATGGGAGGGACCGAGGGATGGCTGCTGTGCTGAGATGGCGTTGAGTACGGTGTCCCTGCACAGTTGCACTTTTGGTCATATCCCAAAATGAGTTGAAAAAGGACAGATGCTGTTGGAAAGGGGAACAGGTGTGTTGGAAAGGGGAAAAAAGTTTTGGTCCGTGGATTTGGTGGTTAAGCAACTGTAACATTTGCTGAAGAAACAACATCTGTTACAGTGGGACTGGCAGATTTGGATAAAGTGGTATATACTATGTTACCGCTATATAACGAAAATTAATAAGAAAAGAAAGAGAAAGGTATATATCCCCATCAGCAGTCAGTGTCCACCGTGCTCCCAGATGGAAAAGGAGAGGTTGGCAACTGGAAGGTTTGGTGGAGGATACAGAGCTGTGTGGCTATGAAACTAATAGTAGCCTGAACCGAGTTAGACGCCATTCGGATCTGGAGACTGTGAGCCCTGTTAGCGTCACAGGGTCCACATGCCCACCCAGCCCAGGAACTCCCTGTTAACAACACAGGGGCCATTGAGTACGCTGACCGTGTGCGTAGGGGCCACACCTGTGGACAGCAGGCGCATCAGCAGCAGCAGGCCTGTTAATGCCACTGGGCTGCACAAGCAGGACTGTTAGGACAGGAGCTGGTCTTAACCGTTCTGCGTTACCAACTGTGGTGGTGGCCTGCATCCACCACCCTATCCCTGCCTACCTCTGGCCTAAAGCCGCAATGGGTTCAACACATGGAGGTGTGCTCTTTCGGAGCATAATAGAAGACTGCGCACCTCCTTGTTGGCTCCAGCCCCTTTTATAACCTGGGTCCGCCCCAAACCAGGGTGAACCACAATGCACCTCCTGGAGACAAAAGTAGAGTGACACGTCATCAGTGGCATAACTAGCGTCCTATTTGGAAACGCAACTTCAATTATGACCTCATGGCTGCCATGACCCAAACACCTCACCAGTCATCGTCTGACCATCAATAATGCGGTGACAAGTCATAGGTGTGGGCCTCTGCAAGCTATTTGGGAGGACACCTGATGCCCTGTGGTCTATATGGGACCCCCACATCAGGGCCAGGGCCAAAGAGTTCATTACCGGACCTAGTCTCTGATGCAGGAAGTGCCTGAGCATGCTCAGTAGCATGAAATACAGTCTCTGAAAAAAGACTATCAGCTTTAGCATGGTGTCTAGGCACAAAACAGGACTTAGACCCGGCACGGAATGCAAGCACCTGTGCAAAGAGGCTTTTCACACTTAGTGTGGGAGCATGCGCTGTATCCCGAAAAGAAGACTTAGCGTCAGGAATAACACAGTCAGGCTGAGCATACTCACTACGCGAAACACTGTAATTATGCTTCAGCTGGGGTACATCGGCACACGCATGCGCACTAGCTGACTCTCCACACTTAGACGTGGAGGGGAAATTTGTCTTGGAGATGCTGTCTATGAACAGAAGGAAAAGCTAAAGGAAGCCTGACTTTCTATCCCTCCGAATTATGAAATGCAGCAATGAATTCCATGAGTTTGCTATAACATTAGCGTATCAAAATGTGCATGAGGGTGTGATGTAGAGGTGCTAGAAATAGCTTGTCACCAGTGGGGCACTAATGGAATACAACAGCCAGTTCTATGATGCCACTAAATGGCAGTATTTTGTGCTATCATTATAGCTTATTAAAAACAGAGCAGGAGGTTGTCATGCAGAGGTGCTGCACATAGATTTGCAGTAGTGTGAATAGACAAAAGTACAATAGCCACGTTTAGGATACAACTAGGTACACTGAGTGTTTGCTAGTATAATGGCCGAGTTTAAAAAAGTTTGAGTGTGCAATGCAGGCAGACGTGCTCTGCAAATGTCTTTGCACTAGTGGGACTATAGCAAAGTCCAATAGCCACATTTAGGATGCCACTAGGTACACTGAGTGTTTGCTAGTATAATGGCTTAGTTATAATGAGTTGGAGTGTGCAATGCAGGCAGACGTGCTCTGCAAATGTCTTTGCACTAGTGGGACTATAGCAAAGTCCAATAGCCACGTTTAGGATGCCACTAGGTACACTGAGTGTTTGCTAGTATAATGGCTGAGTTTAAAAAAGTTTGAGTGTGCAATGCAGGCAGACGTGCTGCAAATAACGTTCCAATACTGTGAATAAACAAAAGTACAATAGCCACGTTTAGGATACAACTAGGTACACTGAGTGTTTGCTAGTATAATGGCTTAGTTATAATGAGTTGGAGTGTGCAGAGGACAAGAGGGTACAGTGGCAGGATTGTGGTGCTCTGGGTAGAGGAAAGGAAGCCTGCCTTTCTATTCCCTCCTAATGGTGAAATGCAGGGAGGAAATCCCTGACCTTGGCTACACAGACGCTGTTGCTGTTTGCAGGACCTGTCACCTATGGCTCTCTGACCCTGCCGGTTTGAGCCCTTAAAAGGACTGCTATAAAGTGCTCTCCCTAAGCTGTCTAACGCTGTGTATGCAGCGCATACAGCTGTATCGGCTATAGGACTCAGGAGGACGGAGCTGCGACAGTGATGTCTGACACCAAAGACGCAGAAGGCAGATAATGACGTCCTGGAAGAAAATGTCCGGTTTTATAATGCAGGGACATGTGACATGGACATCCTATCACACATGCCGTTGCTTCTCTGGCTCAAAGTCCACTTAGCTGTGTGTGTGTCTGGGATTGGCTGACATGCTGGCCCGCCCCACAAGACGCGCGCGCTTAGGGAAGGAAGAAAAGAAAAAAAAAAAAAAACAGCAGTCATCTGAAGGCGCTGTTCACGCACACTATACACTGAAATGTGATAATAGTGTGATTCACAGAGTGACTTACACTATTACAGCAGAAACCAAGCTATGATTTAGCTTGTTTTTTGCTGCTAGAACCGTTCTCGAACGTTTCTAGAACTATCGAGCTTTTGCAAAAAGCTCGAGTTCTAGTTCGATCTAGAACATGCCCCAAAATCACTCGAGCCTAGAACTGGAGAACCACGAACCACGAACCGCGCTCAACTCTAGTCATAGTGAACCATTTCAAAGGTGCCGCGGCTTGACTTGGGCTTTAATATATGCCCTGTGTATAGTGTCGCGGGCGGAGGAGGGGACGCCGCGCTCTCCCTCTGCTCGGGTCCGGCTGCCGCTGCGGCTGCTGCGGCCTGCTGCTGCTGCTGCTCGGTGGCTCGAGCGATGGGCCGGATCCCGGGGACTCGAGCGGCGCTCCTCGCCTGTGAGTGAAAGGGGATTGGGATTTGGGATAGTTTATTGTCCGTGACGCCACCCACAGTTGTGGTGATTAAGTGGACACCACCGCTGCTCTTTCTGGGGAGCCCGGGAGTGATGGTATGGAGCAGCCAGTTGTTGATTTGCCCCTCCGTGGGTAGGGGGTTTGGTGGTCCCGGGACCCAGTGATGGGGTTGGTATGGTGGACAGGCGGGTATGGGGCCTGTGGAGGTGCAGGGGCGCAGGGACAGCGCTGTGCCGCACGGCATGGAGGTACTCACTCAGCCAGTAAACACGACACAGTTCTCGGTAAACAAACGGCTGGTTGGACGGGTCCCTCGGACGGTTACAGTGCTGATGTTCCCTGCAGTTAGCGGTGACGGTCTCTTCCCTGCACCTATGTAAAGTCTTTTTGGTAGCGATGGGTTCCCACCGGTTACCCGCTCCCCGGCCTGGACATGAGCCGGAGGAGCCCCTCTCTTGCCCGCAGGCGCTGGCCCTGGGAAACTGGTGCCTTGGCAGTGGCGGTGTCTCCCCTTAACGGTCGGACTGTTGCCTTCAATCGGGACTTGGTTGTTAGGAGACAGAGGTCCCCTTCACTGACGGATTTGGCAAATTATGGCGACTCCTAGCCTTGCCGGGATCCGAAAGGCCCCTGCCCTGGTGCTGACTGTTCTTCGTATACTGCTCCGGTACCACCGGGTCACCACCCGTCCGCGGTCCTTCCAGCAACCTCCAAGCAGTCCCCCTGCAGACTATCACCGCCGTCTGCTGACCTTGCTGTCTCATTCCGGGGCACACACCCGGACAAACTTCAGGCTTTCTTAACTGACACTTTTCTGTCACTGTCCTCCTCTACCACTTCACTGTTTACTCCTTCACTTCCCTAGCTTGACTGCCTGGTTTTCCCACCTCCAGGGCTGTGAACTCCTCGGTGGGTGGAGCCAACCGCCTGGCCCACCCCCTGGTGTGGACATCAGCCCCTGGAGGAAGGCAACAAGGATTTTAGGTTAGCCTAGGTGTACCTGCCGGGAATGTGGGGTGCATGTGATGTTGTGACCTGTGACCCCTGGCTTGCCCAGGGCGTCACAATAGCACCACTATTGGTTGTGTGCTTGTTACTGTTTTTACTCACCTTATGAGCTTTCGCTCATTTTATGCATATCTAATAAATGTTATATTTTAGGTCTTGTTTGTCCTATTATTTCATTGCTCCTCTCAGATTCAGCTATTTACTACTTCTGAGACCTAACAATCACATAATCACTAGCACAGTAGGAGGAAGCACTGCCAGTGCTTCAAAATCTGTATATACAACAC
The DNA here is from genome assembly GCF_048569485.1 of Anomaloglossus baeobatrachus. Lineage (NCBI taxonomy): Eukaryota > Metazoa > Chordata > Amphibia > Anura > Aromobatidae > Anomaloglossus > Anomaloglossus baeobatrachus. The sequence continues at coordinate 55,568,645 of NC_134357.1, read as the reverse complement.
TCATTTGGGACAAAGCAAAATAAGAAGGACACTGGACCAAAGAGGGGCTGCACAGTGGGCAGATGCAGACTAGGTTTATGCACTGATGATCTTAGCATTTATAGTAATATAGGAGTTGTGTTATCACCCTGCAGGAGATCTCATGGGCACGGCCATGCAGAACCTTGATCGTCTCCTGGCCATGCCATATGGATGTGGAGAACAGAACATGGTCCTCTTTGCTCCTAATATCTTCATCCTGCAATATCTGGAGAAAACTCATCAACTCAATAATGAAATCCAGAGCAAAGCCAAGAAATTCATGGAGAGCGGTGAGAAATTCTACATTGATTTGTATTACATTTTATTTCCCGACGCCAATAAATTCCATTAATACAAATCCTACACAGTAGAATATGGATTACATGGAAGATGTATATAGTATAAAGATTTATTTCTTGCTTTTCACAGGGTATCAGCGGCAGCTTACATACAAACGTGACGATGGGTCATACAGCGCTTTTGGAAAGAGGGACAAAGAAGGAAACACATGGTTCGTCTATTTTGCTATAGTTGAATTTGCAGAGTTGGATTTAAAGAGGGTTAATGAGGATTTCTGGGATTTTAAAATATGGCTAAACAGCCGTAAATGGGTCAAAATAGGAAAAAGTAGCCATTACTTATCTATTACATTCCCTGCTATTCAAATGCTACCTCTCTGATAGCCCCTGCCAGGACTGTAGAGATGGACCCATGATCATTATTCAGTGTCTGCTGTACCTAATCATTGAATCGTATTAAAGGGAATCTGTCAGGTAATCTCTAGTACAATATTGTTATCTTTAAATAGGGATTAAAGGGGCGGTCCGGGCTAAATTTATAAGTCTGCAGTCACACTGTGTACTGCGAGGATTCACCGGCTTCTGAGCCAGGAACGGCGGTGACATGACCGCCATTGTGCGTTATGCATGCTCCCGGTCAGAACCTGACTAGTGGGCCCAGCCTCGCTCTATACAAGTGTATGGAGTGGGCGCATCCAACTAGTAGATGTAGCCATCCAGTGGGCGAGGCCTCACTCAATACATTTGTATAGAGCGAAGCCAGGCCCACTAGTCTGGTTCTGTCTGTAAATATACATAGCACACAATCGCAGTCACGTGACCGCCGTTGACGGATCAGAAACCAGCGAATCCTTGCAGTGCACAGCGTGTATTCATAAGTCTGAAGTCACATCGAGTGACCGCAGACTTATCACTTTAGCCCAGACAACCCCTATAGGCTATGTTCACACAGGACTTTTTTGGTATGTTTTTGCTGCGTTTTTTAGCCACATATTTGCCTTGGTTTTATGCAAATCCATGCTAATAAAAAGCTGCTTTTTACAGTCCCAGCAAAGTCTATGAGATTTCTGAAATCTCATGCACACACACACAAACTCATCGGGTTTTTTTCATGACTGTTTTGTCAAATACCTGCGTTTTTGGTCAGGTTTTTACAGAATGAGCATGTCAATTCTTTGCTGCAGACTTGATGCATTTTTTCATTGATACAACCCATTTTGTAGAAAGAAAGCAGCAAATCCGCACCAAATCTGCAGCAAAAACGCCACTAAAAAACACGCATAAAAAGCGCACCAAAAACGCACCAAAAACGCAGATGACTCAAAGGAGATTTCCTGCCACAAAATCAGGTTTTGGTCAGGAAAAAAACTTAACAAAAAAGCCCTGTGGGAACATAGCCTAAAGGAGACCTTTCAGGATCAGTACATTTTATTGCTCTAAGTTATCCTGTTATCTTGTTGTAACTTCCATAGAATTCAGTGTGAAGTAATAATTAGTCAAGTGTATGTAAATACAAGCTGCATATGCCCTGCTCCTCCCTCCCACCTCTCAGTGCTGGCATCAGTGAAAGTAAATCTGAACAGAATTTGCACTGCTGCCCCCTCACACCCCTCAGCAGTGATAGAGAATGCACTTGGACCTGAGTGGGGGGAGGAGTGAATATGCAGATTGTATTTTCATACACTTGACTAGTTTGCAGAAGACAGTGAATTCTAGGGAGTGGGAGTGTGATGCCCTGGCAAAACCAGGGTGTCACAGAGCCTGCAGAAATCCAGCAAAGTGCAGGCCATTCTCCTCCTTGGTAACCTGATCCCACACCAGTGCAGCAGGACAAACACCCCCCCCCCAGGGTAAGAGCAAAACAAAGCAGCAGAGGAGGGGCTGGAGCAGAGTGTGTGGGGAGAGGGAGAGGAGAGGAGTCCGGAGTTGTAGCTCCCGGGCTGCTACAGAAGCGTGCTCCAAAAGGGCCGGGGCAGGCTGTTAGTGTGGAAGGGACTTGAGGTGACCAGGGCAGGGTAGTGGCCCGCCGGTATCGAAAGAGATCCCGGATCATTGCAAGGGAGTGGACTCCCCGTTCCCGGCCGAGGAGGAAAGAAAGAGAAAGAGTGGAGAAAGAGGCACCTGACTGCATGGAAAGAACAGGGGTCTGCTGCACCGTGTGTGGGACTTAAACACACTCCGTACCGAAGGCTGCGGACTCCGGCAGTTTCTAGTTTACCAGTGACTCTGTGTGGTTCAATTGTGAGTACAATAGTGCCATCAGGCACCGCACCGCAGCACTGCGCCCTGCAGCACGCTCCCTCCTACCGGGCCCCGGGACACCAGCCCCTACCCATGGAGGGGCCACCACCTCAGCTGCTCCCCGCCATCGCTCCCGGGAACCCCCATCACCAGCAGCGGTGGTGCCCACCATCACCACAACCCCATGGGTGGCGTCACAACCGACAACCCACCACCAAATCTCCCCCTTTTCACTCGTGGGCGAGGAGGCGCTGCTCGAGGCCCCGGGTCCGGCCCCGTGCTCGAGCCACCGAGGAGCAAAAGCACCGGACCCGAGCGCCAGCGAACCCCCCAGGTGAGTGACGTTCCCCCCAAAACCCCTCTCTGCCCGTAACAGGAGCTTACAGCAAGATAACAGGATAAATTAGAGTAATAAAATAATAAAAGTTACTGATCCTGAAAGGTCTCCTTAAACCCTATGTAAACATAACATTAGTATTGTACTACAAAATCCCTTGACAGATTCCTGTTAATGAACTGTATCTACATATATAATTGCCTTATTCTGTCTGTCTGTCTGTCTGTCTGTCATGCTCCAAAATTGTGTCCTTATGGTGACACAAAGCTGATTGGCCGCTGTGCTCGCCATGGCCCCGCCCCCCCACACGGATTGGCCTCTTGCCCTGGCTCTCTGCAGGCCCCGCCCCCCTCACGCAATGCACGCTCGCTCTGGCCCAACTGACACGGCGCTCCGTCTCCCAGGTGAGTACACACACACACATCAGATCACACTCACTCTCACACACACCTCCACATCACATCCACACACTCACAACATCCTGGGATATCGCAGACATAACCTTGTGAACGCTGGTAACCATTATACACATCGGGTAACTAAGGTCCCTTGGTTACCCGATGTGTATCATAGTTACCAGTGTACACCGGCTCACACTCACTCTCACACACACCTCACACACACATCACATCGCATCCACATACTCACAGCATCCGGAGATATCGCTTGCTTCTCGGCCTCGATACTGCGCTGTTGTGACCTTCCAGGACCTGCCGGAGGATCACATGGCCAGAAGCATGTGGTATCTCCGGATGTTGTGAGTGTGAGCGTGGATGTGCGATATCGTCAGTGTGTGTGTGTGTGAGTGTATGCGATTGGGTGTGTGTGAGTGTATGCGATCAGGTGTGTGTGAGTGTATGCTATCGGATCTGTGAGTGTCGGCAGAGGAGCACGGCGTGCTGGAGGAGGCTGGGAGGAGAGAGGCTGATCTTGGGGAAGGCTGGGAGGGGCTGATGCTGGGGGAGACTGGGAGGGGAAGGCTGATGCTGAGGGAGGCTGGGAGGGGGAGGCTGGGAGGAGAGAGGCTGATCCTGGGGAAGGCTGGGAGGGGGAGGCTGATGCTGGGGGAGGCTGGAAGGAGAGAGGCTGATGCTGGGGGAGGCTGGGAGGAGAGAGGCTGATGCTGGGGGAGGCTGATGCTGGGGGAGGCTGGGAGGGGGAGGCTGATGCTGGGGGAGGCTGGGAGGAGGGAGGCTGGGAGGAGAGAGGCTGGGAGGAGAGAGGCTGATCCTGGACAAGGCTGGGAGGGGGAGGCTGATGCTGGGGGAGGCTGGAAGGAGAGAGGCTGATGCTGGGGGAGGCTGGGAGGAGAGAGGCTGCTGCTGGGGGAGGCTGATGCTGGGGGAGGCTGGGAGGGGGAGGCTAATGCTGGGGGAGGCTGGGAGGAGAGAGGCTGATGCTGGGGGAGGCTGATGCTGGGGGAGGCTGGAAGGAGAGAGGCTGATGCTGGGGGAGGCTGATGCTGGGGGAGGCTGGGAGGAGGGAGGCTGGGAAGAGAGAGGCTGATGCTGGGGGAGGCTGGGAGGAGAGAGGCTGATGCTGGGGGAGGCTGATGCTGGGGGAGGCTGGGAGGGGGAGGCTGATGCTGGGGGAGGCTGGGAGGAGGGAGGCTGGGAGGAGAGAGGCTGGGAGGAGAGAGGCTGATCCTGGACAAGGCTGGGAGGGGGAGGCTGATGCTGGGGGAGGCTGGAAGGAGAGAGGCTGATGCTGGGGGAGGCTGGGAGGAGAGAGGCTGCTGCTGGGGGAGGCTGATGCTGGGGGAGGCTGGGAGGGGGAGGCTAATGCTGGGGGAGGCTGGGAGGAGAGAGGCTGATGCTGGGGGAGGCTGATGCTGGGGGAGGCTGGAAGGAGAGAGGCTGATGCTGGGGGAGGCTGATGCTGGGGGAGGCTGGGAGGAGGGAGGCTGGGAAGAGAGAGGCTGATGCTGGGGGAGGCTGGGAGGAGAGAGGCTGATGCTGGGGGAGGTTGATGCTGGGGGAGGCTGGGAGGGGGAGGCTGATGCTGGGGGAGGCTGGGAGCACGATGGGGGGTGCGCAGCATGGGGGATGGAGCACGTTTGGGAGTGCGCAGCATGGCGGATGGAGCACGTTTGGGACTGCGCAGCATGGCGGATGGACCACGTTTGGGAGTGCGCAGCATGGCGGATGGAGCATGTTTGGGAGTGCGCAGCATGGCGGATGGAGCACGTTTGGGAGTGCGCAGCATGGCGGATGGAGCACGTTTGGGAGTGCGCAGCATGGCGGATGGAGCACGTTTGGGAGTGCGCAGCATGGCGGATGGAACATGTTTGGGACTGCGCAGCATAGCGGATGGACCACGTTTGGGAGTGCACAGCATGGCGGATGGAGCATGTTTGGGAGTGCGCAGCATGGCGGATGGAGCACGTTTGGGAGTGCGCAGCATGGCGGATGGAGCACGTTTGGGAGTGCGCAGCATGGCGGATGGACCACGTTTGGGAGTGCGCAGCATGGCGGATGGAGCACGTTTGGGAGTGCGCAGCATGGCGGATGGAGCACGATGGGGGGTGCGCAGCATGGGGGATGGAGCACGATGGGAGGTGCACACCTCCCCCCAAGACACACACACACAACACACCACACACACACTGGGAACCACAAACACCGCCGTACACAGACACCCACACACACAGACAACGCTGCACACACACAACACCCAACACACAAACACCACGGCATACATAAATATACGCACATACCATGCAACACACACACATTGCACAAAACATACCTCCCCCCAAAACACACCACACAAACCGCGCAACACACACACACAACGCTACAGACACACAGCGCTCCACAAACAACGCAACACATGCAACACACATACAACACCGCTCTCACCCCCCGTCACACCCAGACAACACCCAGAACATGTACAGCGCCCTACACAAACACTTGGTAACTACACACAACAACATCTATATATATATATATATATATATATATATAACAAAAATCATACATGAACTACACATTACGTAAATTCTAGAATACCCGATGCGTAGAATCGGGCCACCTTCTAGTATATAAATATTACCATTGAGGCAGGTGATTTCCTGCAGAGGTCACAGGAATGATGGATATGACGTCTTCAGTGCCAATCTCAACGGAACCCCTTAAGCAACAATGGATTTTCTATTTTATGATATTACCAAATTGCAGCAGTGAGGCCGTTTTTTTTATATCCCAGACAACCTTTAAAAGAAAATATTTTTTAACTAACAGGAGGTATAATAGATTAGATGTTTCCAGACTTTTTTCTATGTCTGATATTGCATTTTCTCTGCTACATTTGGAACAATAGAGAACTTGCAGCAGAGTCTCTATTTCGGCCTCTAGATTTTCCCGTTTTATAGAATTTTGAAAGCACCAACTGTCATCTCCTATCTCAGTAATGAGAAAATCTGTCTTCACTGAACACAGATTTTATCCATGAGCTAAGATAGAAAGAGCCATTCGATGAGGACAATTAAGCAGATTTCTCTGATAAGATATATCACACAGCTGCATATATACATGTCTACTACTGATTAATTAAATAAAAATTAAAGTGGTGGTTACTCTTTGAGATTTATTATTGTATAGAAATTAATATGTTTCTACAGGTTGACTGGTTTTGTAGTGAAGTCCTTCAGCAAAGCTCGACCCTATATCTTCATAGATGAAAGTCACCTGAACCACTCCTTCTCCTGGCTGAAGAAAATCCAGCAAGACACCGGATGTTTCCGCAGTGTGGGCAGACTCTTCAATAATGCCATGAAGGTGAGCAGAGGACAGAGTGATGGGGGGAACTGAACTAGTCTTGTCTCAGGATATGGTCCCTTGCCAGATCTTTAAAGTATATTTTCTCTGATAAATAGTCTGCCAGGTTTGCTAGAACTACTTCTTGACCACCCATAGACTTTAGCTATTTGGGGTCAGCCCACACTTTACTCTGCACTGATGTTCTAAAACATCAATACAGAGAAAACAGCTTACAGTAAGCTGTGCAGCTGTAGAAGCTGTGATCTGTTTGTCACACACAGCCAGACTACCCACAGAGAAGGTAGATGTTTTTTTTTTATCATGTTTGCCTTCTTGATTGCTGTATATACAACACTGAACAAACGCTTATGTATATAGATTCGGAAGCACTGAGAGTGCTTCCTCCTCTGGATCCAGTAATCATATAATCACTAGGTTTAGGAAAGGAGCACAAGGGTTTAAATAACATAGACAGCAAAAACACAATGCATAACCTTCAAATATATTTATGCTAAGGTAATAAAAATGTATATGTCCAAATAAAATAATAAAAAGAAAAATACTAAGAAAAGTATAGTCTGAGGTGAAAACCTTTCTCCTTTCGGAGACCTGACAAAACAATCTGTCTGTCAGTTAGGGGTCTTATAGCTGCAATCCTCCTCTGGGAAATATTAATATTGTGTCATGATTGACTCCTGGCTCAGCTGGAGCTGAGCCTTTTTTTTTTTAGTTTCACTTCTGATGCAGGTCACGTTAGGGGTTAATCCTTCCTGCCTCGTTCTGGAGGTCAGGCTGCTTTATTAGGGCACTGTTTCTCTTGGACTTCGCCAGTGATATTTCTGGCTCTGCTGTGTTCTGCTCTTGAGTGACCTGTTGTCTGCCCTGCCCCCTACTGACCTCCGTGTTCACCTGACCTGTTAACCTCCTCTGTTGTCTGTTTCCATCAGTGTCTCTCCTGCTGTCTCCCTGTTCGTTCCTTATCTGTTTACCTTTATTCTGTCTTGTCTTCCCATTCCCCCTCGCTTCTAGGCTCTGATTTCCCGGCTACTGACTATTTGCTTCCCTCTGACTACGTTTAGACTTTGCCCTTGTGTATTTACAAGACCTCATGTTGTGATACGGCTTTCTGACGATTCTACTGCCATCTGGTGGGCTTGACTAATATTACCACTGCTAGGGAATTCACTGCTCATACGTTTCCTCCACTTTTACGCCCCCTAGTGGTTTACCAGCTAACTACCTTCTCAGATAGTTTCAGGAATCCTCTCAGTCCCACATTACTGCGCTGTACTGCTATTGTACATCTTAGAGTACAGCGTGACATTTTGTCTCAAGTTAGAAAGGAGACGAAGAATTGTCTTGTTTCTTACTGAAGATTCTCCCTGAAGACAATTTGCATATTTCCCAGAGGAGCATTGCAGATATAAGACAGGCAGACAGATTGTTTTGCAAGGAGAAAAGTTTTCCCCTTAGACCCCACTATAGCTTCTCATACAGCTAGATCAGATCTCATACTTTGCCCTGACATGGGGCAATCACAAGCAAACACCGTGTCTGAAAATTGAGGCTCTGATCTGGCATAAATACTAAACACTATACTAAACTATACTATACTATACTAAATACTAAGTCATATGAATAGGGTCATTAAAGGGCCACTTTTGACTTTTAGGATTGCTACTTCTAATCAGTGGTGCTAGAGTTCGTCTCCTTCCTCCCTGAAGAGTCAATTAAGAAAAGTATAGACATTTAGAAATATACTGATCCAGTCATGGAAAAGCAATGCTAATTTCACAACATTACATCTATGTGGCTATATAGTTCACCATGTGAAGTTATTTTGTGGGTATAATCTTCATCTATACACAATTTGTATTATTTTTGCCTGGTGCTGTGTACACAGGGAAGGATAAATACAATAAACACTTTTATTAAAAAGTTAGGAGACTGACAATACTCATCTTTTCTCCCCCCACCTCCCTACACAGTGACCTCTGCACATAAAGCAGTCCAGGTGAGAGTTGTACAGTAAGGACGGGGCCACACGGGGGACTACTGTGATCCTTGCATGACACCTGGCTCACGCTGGCAGCACAGCGGGAGCCGAGAGTCATGCAAGTGTCACTGTGACTGAGGTCCAATCAAGCAATCAGACCACAGCTGCGGGGGGCGGGCCGACACTGAGGAGGGGCGGATCAGTGCTGCGGGGGGAGGGAGGGATTTATCTCTGTTAAAAATATACCCTTAAATATATTTTTCTTCAATTACGTGATAAGGCACATGAAAGACAAAACTTCAAAAAAATGTAGAAAAATAAATAGATGTATCTAATAAATTGGTTGCCAAAGTTCAGTTACAGAAAGGAAAAATAATATTCTTCGTTAGCTTACGTAAAGAGTTAATAATAGTCCATTCTAATCAATAGAAATCTTCATCCATCTTTCCTTGGTTCCTGAATAGAGTCATGCTGGAGACCTGACAGGCATGTCTTACTTCTTGGGTGAATGGATGGATGGATCCTGGGTCAGCTTTGACATGTGCAAGTGTGAGAGCCTTCTGCCCCCTCCCACCGTGTCTATATATATAGCTGTCCCAATCCATATAGGGTTATTCTGTTGAGAACAGTTACACATGATGTAATACTCTACCTGGAAAAATCCAGATAGAATATATATATCATACTATGTCAGCATTTATCTATGTTCAATACAGATACCTTAATATTTATTCCTTATAAGAACTGTTATCAATAAGCTATGCCCTCCAATATAGACAGAATTGTGAACATTTATAATATGTCCTATTATAAAGTGTTTGATAACTAGATGTATTAATTTTAATGTTTTTACAATCTCCCTCTCTCCTCTGTTGCCGGCTATTGCCATTCTTGCCCTGCACTCGCGTTACACCGGTGTACTGCGAGTGCAGTGAGATCTTTCTCTCGCCCCATAGACTTGAATGGGTGTGAGAGAAACAAGGATCGCATTACACTCGCAGCATGCTGCGATTGTTTTCTCGGTCCGATTAGGGCTGAGAACTAATCGCTCATGGGTGCTGGGACATAGAGTAATATTGGTCCTAATGCAATGCGATGTTTTATCACATTACACTCTCTCCGATTTTCATGCTGTGCATCTTAGGCCTAAATAACTGACTCCATAATTATGTAAAGAATGAATAAAACATAAAATACAAAAGAATACATGTATCGTTTAGCATTTTTCTAAATAGTATTGTAACCAAAAAATAAATTGATAATCCCCTAACTTTGTATTTCAGGGAGGAGTAGAAGATGAAATTTCTCTCTCTGCTTATATAACTATTGCCATTTTGGAGGCCAATGTATCTCGACAGGTAAGGTATAAAGTTTTGAAAATAATTTCACTACAAGCCAAAATGTACCGTAGTTTTGAGACAATAACATTTTACTACTGCAAGAGGGGTTAAAATCATATTTTTTGAATGGTCTCAATTTGGTTTAAGGCCTTGTGCATACACTGGGGGTTTTGATGAGTTATTTTCAAAATCTGGGAAAATATATATACAGTATTCTGAAATGCTGTATATAACAGCTCATTGGTGGTGGCCACAGCTTATAGGGGACAAATCTGGTGACAGATTCACATTAAAAGTCAATTGAAAAATGCTGCAAAGTGAACAAATTAGGACTTATCTGATCTTCACAGTCCTATAATTCTGAAAAGATGGGACTTCTTTGATGTCATTCACACCTTCACTCATTTATTGGTAGAAAACAGGTGTCAAGTTCTCCATCAATCCAGATTCCATTGACCATCTAGGTTCTGGTGCCTCCTGCCTCTTCTATCGTAAAATAACTCAGAAAAGTCTAAACTTAGTGCATGGAGGCAGGTCCAGAACCATCAGCAATACCCACGGGACGGACTCCTGGATGAGCTCCCCTAAAGTGGCAGCGGCACCCAGAGACTTGGTTTACTTCTGTGTCAGAGTCTGCCTAAAGGTCGCACCAACATCAATAGAGCCTGAGTGAGTACGCTGCTCTCCCCTGAATTTCCCTGCCTGGCCTGCAGCATGCTCCCCTACACCTCCACCATCCAGAGTCTCGGGGCTTCCCATACCCGTAGAGGGAACGTCATCTGGCTGACCCACTCCATCTCCCCTGGGTATTCCCATCGGCAGCGGTGGTACTCCCCTTACCGCGAACCATGGGTGGCTTCAATGGATAATAAGTATTAAAATTATCATCATAGTATAATATTTTCAAATAATATGTCAGGAGATGGATGTAGTCCAACAATTTTCTTAACAAACTAATTACGAATTTTAATATTTTATTATTTGTTTGTTTCTTTTATTGGATATGTTTATATTATTAGTGTTTCATATACATGATGTAATGCTATGCAATGTGTTTTATTTTGTTTTTATTATAACTGTTTTATTTACAAAATTTGTAAGCCTAATAAAAATTAATGAATCATAAAATTGTAATCAAGCCACACATCCAAGCCCACTTTACCTCCTGCCGCCTACAACTCAAAAATATTTCCCGGATTCGTAAATTCCTTTCCCAAGAAGCTGCAAAAACCCTAGGACATGCCCTTATTATCTCCCGCCTGGATTCTTGGAACCTCCTGCTTTGTGGCCTTCCTTCTAACAGTCTCGCACCCCTACAATTTATTTTACATTATGCTGCCCGACTAATCCACCTGTCCCCCACTACTCCCTGACCTCCCTCTCTGCCAATCCATTCACTGGCTTCCCATTGCCCACCGACTCCAGTTCAAAACACTAACCATGACCTACAAAGCCATCCACAACCTTTCTCCTCCCTACATCTGTGACCTAGTCTCCCGGTTCTTACCTGCACGTAACCTTCGATCCTCACAAGATCTCCTTCTCTACTCCCCTCTCATCTCCTCTTCCCACCATCGCATCCAAGATTTCTCCCGTGCCTCCCCCATACTCTGGAATGCTCTGCAACAACATATCAGACTCTCGCCTACCTTGACAAGCTTCAAAAGGAACCTGAAGAGCCACCTCTTCCAACAAGCCTACAACCTGCCGTAACCCTCAGTCTGATATAGCGCCGCACAACCTACTCTACCCTAACCTACTGTATCCTCACCTATCCCTTGTAGACTGTGAGCCCTCGCGGGCAGGGACCTCTGTCCTCCTGTACCAGTCTGTGCCTTGTATTGTTTATGATTATTGTACTTGTCCCTATTATGTACACCCATTTCACATATAAAGTGCCATGGAAATGATGGTGCTATAATAATAAATAATAATAATAATAATATTTGCCATAGACCCTAGGTTTTAGCTACTACAGCAATGTGGGTTGTTACCATGTAATGTGTAATGTAATGTGAGTATGTGCTTTCTTCCCCCCTAATGAAGCAGGGGGGAACAAAGCAAATTTGACGTATCACTAATGCATTTTCAACCTCCCCCATGTGAAAAATTTGGCTGTAATTGTGTGGCATGAAGTACCATGGCAAACCACTTGTACAATTTAACAATATTTTATCCATTGTTAGTACAGTTACATTAGAAATGTATGTCTTTTAAATATTTTCCGTTCTTTTTTAATTTCCTCTCAGGATCCCTTACTGAGCAATGCTCTCTCCTGTCTGATGAAGGCCTCTGTGAATGTCAGCAACGTGTACACCCAGGCTCTGCTGGCCTACACCTTCTCATTGTCAGGAGAGACTGAACTCAGAGAATCTTTCATGGAAAAATTGGAGGAAAAAGCCGTGCGAGGAGGTGAGCAAATATAAATCCACAAGTATACTGGTTAATTTATGGGACAAATTACCATATATTGTAAGTTATAAGAATATGAGACGTCTCTGAGGAGTACCATGATCGTAGAAAACCATTAGGACTGGGTTTATTTACCGTAACCTCAAATGTTCTAATAGCAATAAATGTCATTATTCCTAATAATATGCACCAAAGCTGCTACAGAACCTCTTTCTGTACACCAATAAAATGAATTAAAACTGTCACATTTTAAAAAATGGTGTACCATGTCTGAGATCTGTATTATGTTGCCCCATAGCTGGAGCCTCGAAATGTTTAGTACTGTATACCCTGCAGCTGCTGAAAAAGTATAGATGGGCAATGATTTACATGTCAAACACTTTGAAATGTGATTTGCTGTTTGCAATGAAAAACAAATACTTGCCCTCCACAATTTACCACACTGCGGAAGCATAACACAGTGGAATAACATCATTTAGCGTTGCCTTTGCGGCCTACCCATAATGCCCTGTAGCTATGACATGTAACAGATTATCACATCTTGTACCGTGGAGGTCAGTACCTGGGACATCACAGATGAGCGGTTCACATTGGAGCATAATTTGTACAACAGAATCATTTTCCATCTCCAGAATCACTGGTTAAGTCTGTCTCTCCTGTAGAGTGTAAGATCTTATAATCTGCAGAGTCTTCTCTCTCCTGTAGAGTGTAAGCTCTTATGGTTAGTTGGACCTCTCTCTTTCTCCTGTAGAGTGTAATGTCTTATGATCAGGGGGTGCTCTGTATTTCTCCTGTAGAGTGTAGGCTCTTATGGTCAATGGGGTCCTCTATCTTTCTCCAGAGTCATTGGTTAAGTCTCTCTCTCTCCTGTAGAGTGTAAGCAATTATTTTCAGCAGTTTCCTCTCTCTTCTGTAGAGTGTAAGCTCTTATGGTCAGTGGGGTCCTCTTTCTCTTTCTCCTGTAGTGTGTAAGCTCTTATGGTCAGCGGTTTCCTCTCTGTTCTGTAGAGTGTAAGCTCTTATGGACAGTGGGTCCTCTCTCTTTCTCATGTAGAGTGTAAGCTCTTATAGTCAGCAGGGTCCTATCTCTCCCTCTGTCTTCTGTAGAGTGTAATCTGTTATGGTCAACTTGTTCCTCTCTCTTCTATAAAGTGTAATCTCTTGTAGTCAGCGGGGTCCTCTTTCTATCTTGTAAATTGTAAGTTATTTTGATCAACAGTCTTCTCCCTCCTGTAGAATGTAAGCTGTTATGATTATGAGTTATGAGTGTAGGTTCTTGTGGTCAGTCGGTCCTCTTTCTTTCTCATATAGAGTGTAAGGTCTTATGATCACTGGAGTCCTCTCTCTGTCTCTCTCTTTCTCCTGTAGAGTACAGGTTCTTATGGTCAGTCGGTCGTCTTTCTTTCTCCTATAGAGTATAAGCTCTTATGGTCAGCGGAATCCTCACTCTTCTGTAGAGTGTCAGCTCTTACGATCAGGATACGAGCAGGATCTCACTCTCTCCTGTAGCGTGTAATCTCTTATGGTCAGTGGGGTCCTCTCTCTATCTTGTAAAGTGTAAGCTCTTTTAACCAACATGGTCTTCTCTCTCTCCCTCTCTCTATCTCACTCGCTTCTGTAGATTGTAATCGCTTCGGATCATCAGGGTCCTCTCTCTCTCCTGTAGAGTGTAAGCTTTTATAATCATGATGGTCCTCTTTCTCTTCTAAAGGGTAAGTTCTTGTGGTCAGCGAAGTTCTCTTTCTCTCTCTATCCTCTTATTCAAGTGTATTTTATTAGCAATTACAAACTTTTCTGTATTGTAATTTGCATGAATTTATTCACTCGAGACATGAATTTTGGAAGAAAATTTTGCGTAAGCGGCGAATTGAAATTTCCAATGTTCCGCTCATGTCTAATTATTATAAACTAGAAGGTGGCCCAATTCTACGCATCGGGTATTCTAGAATTTACGTATTGTGTAGTTCATGTATGATTTTTGTTATATATATATATATATATATAGATGTTGTTGTGTGTAGTTACCAAGTGTTTGTGTAGGGCGCTGTACATGTTCTGGGTGTTGTCTGGGTGTGGCGGGGGGTGAGAGCGGTGTTGTATGTGTGTTGCGTTGTTTGTGGAGCGCTGTGTGTCTGTCGCGCTGTGTGTGTGTGTGTTGCGCGGTTTGTGTGGGTGTGGTGTGTTTTGGGGGGAGATATGTTTTGTGCAATGTGTGTGTTGTGCGGTATGTGCGTATATTTATGTATGCCGCGGTGTTTGTGTGTTGGGTGTTGTGTGTGTGCGGCGTTGTCTGTGTGTGTGGGTGTCTGTGTAGGGCGGTGTTTGAGGTTCCCAGTGTGTGTGTGGTGTGTTGTGTGTGTTGGGGGGAGGTGTGCACCTCCCATCGTGCTCCATCCCCCATGCTGCGCACCCCCCATCGTGCCCCATCCCCCATGCTGCGCACCCCCCATCGTGCTCCATCCCCCATGCTGCGAAACCCCCATTGTGCTCCATCCCCCACGCTGCACACTCCCCATCGTGCTCCATCCCCGATGCTGCGCACCCACCATCGTGCTCCATCCCCCATGCTGCGCACTCCCCATCGTGCTCCATCCCCCATGCTGCGCACTCCCCATTGTGCTGCATCCTCCATGCTGCGCACTCCCATCGTCCTCCATCCCCCATGCTGCGCACCCCCCATCGTGCTCCATCCCCCATGCTGCGCACCCCCCATCGTGCTCCATCCCCCATGCTGCGCACCCCCCATCGTGCTCCATCCCCCATGCTGCACACTCCCCATTGTGCTCCATCCCCCATGCTGCGCACTCCCCATCGTGCTCCATCCCCCATGCTGCGCACCCCCCATTGTGCTCCATCCCCCATGCTGCGCAACCCCATCGTGCTCCATCCCCCATGCTGCGCCCTCCCCATCGTGCTCCATCCCCCATGCTGTGCACTCCCTATTGTGCTCCATCCTCCATGCTGCGCACTCCCCATCGTGCTCCATTCCCCATGTTGCGCACCCCCCATCGTGCTCCATCCCCCATGCTGCGCACCCCCCATCGTGCTCCATCCCCCATGCTGCGCACCCCCCATCGTGCTCCATCCCCCATGCTGCGCACCCCCCATCGTGCTCCATCCCCCATGCTGCGCACCCCCCATCATGCTCCATCCCCCATGCTGCGCACTCCCCATCGTGCTCCATCCCCCATGCTATAATAGTTCTCCTATTATACTCAGAGAGGAGTATAATAGGAGGACTATAATAGGAGGAGTAGTCCTTGGGAGAGAGGAGTATAATGCCGGCTCCCTGCACATGTGTACCGGGATCCGGTGAACGCTGGTAACTATGATACACATCGGGTAACCAAGGGACCTTAGTTACCCGATGTGTATAATGGTTACCAGCGTTCACCGGCTCCGTCACGATCCCAGCAGTGCCAGACATACCCTTGCGATGCTGGGATCGTGACGGAGCCGGTGTACACTGGTAACTATGATACACATCGGGTAACCAAGGGACCTTAGTTACCCGATGTGTATAATGGTTACCAGCGTATACCGGCTCCGTCACGATCCCAGCAGCGCAAGGTTATGTCTGGCGATGCGTGCGGAGGGCCGAGGCGAGCGGGCAATCCATGCGGAGGGTGGGGCCAGGCCGAGGCGAGCGACCAATCCGTGGGGGGGCAGAGCCGAGGCGAGCGGCCAATCCGTGCGGGGGGTGGGGCCATGGCGAGCCCAGCGGCCAATCAGATTTGTGTCACCGTAAGGACACAATTTTGGAGCAAGACAGACAGACAGACAGACAGAATAAGGCAATTATATATATAGATGACTAATATGTCATCTCTCTATGGTCAAAATTACAGACGTAGCAGTATATAATCCTATTGTATGGAATATCTTTTGAAGAATTTCACAAATTGCTTAACTCCTTACAGATGGACAATTACACTGGAAGCGTGATTCTGCTCCTCCCTCTGAGGTCTCATACTGGTACCGGGCTCCCTCGGCAGAGGTGGAGATGACCTCCTATGTTCTCCTGGCTTTTCTGTCTGGTGCAACACCAGACATAGGCAAAGCTTCACAGATTGTGAATTGGTTGAGCAAACAGCAGAATGCATATGGAGGCTACGCTTCTACACAGGTAAGATAAGTAAATTATTTGCTGGTGAACATGTGACGTCCCTGACCTTAATAGGGTGTCACAGAGAACTACACCACAGTCCTTATGCAGAACTCACCCTCCATGGTTCTGGGATCCTAACCTTTGGTATTGCTTCCATCAGCATCCAAATCTTAGCCACACCTCACACCACACCCTGTCAGGCACACCAGGAGGAGCGGAGGGAGTTTTAGCTCCCTGGGAGACTATGGCTAGGTCGCAGATGGTGGTCTGGGACTGGAGGAGTCGGGGTATTGGAGAAGGGTACTCAGACTTAGTTTTGGAGAACGGTCAGCACCGGAGTATCTAGTAACCGAACCGGTACCAAGCACGGCGGGAAACTAGACTTTAGATCAGGGAGTAGCATCACACAACCTGATATTTCACCTGTGGAGGATAGTTTCTTTATGAACTTTCCCCAAGAGCTCAGAGATTGGAGGCACCAACACAACGAGGGGGATAGGGCTTTCCAGCTTATGCGGCCCACTGAAATCCCAAATTTCAGCCATCGAGAGCACAGCTTCTTAACAGTAGGAAGTGGGACCCCGACAGCTTCAAGCCGAGGGGTCACTCAGAACATCTAAATACAGTGCATGGAGGAAAGTTACAGACCATCAGCAATACCAACAGAAGCGGACTCCCGGACGAGCTCCCCTGAAGTGGCAGCGGCACCCAGAGACTTGGTTTAATTCTGTGTCAGAGTTTACTTTATGGTCGCATCAATACCAAAACGGCCTGAGTGAGAACGCTGCCCTCCTCTGCGTCCAACCTGCACTATGCTCTTCCCTACACCTCCACCATCCAGAATCCCAGGGCCTCCCATACCCGTTGAGGGAAAGTCAAGTGGCTGCCCTACTCCATCTCCCCCGGGTACTCCCATCGGCAGCGGTGGTATTCCCCTTACCGCAAACCACGGGTGGTGTCGTCATGAACTCTTATCCCCTGTAAATACCCCCTTTACATTTGAGCGGCTGCAAGTCCCGGGTCCGGAGATGCTCGAGCCACAGCAACCCCGGATCCGAGCAGTTCGACCGCTGCAGGGGCAGCACAAACACAGCAAGCTTTTATTATATAAACTGAAGCTGAAGAAATGTTTGAGTTTCTAGGGTTTAATCATGGCCATCTGTCCAGCTCAACAAGCTAAAGTAGTATTTTCATCACCTTTGTAAAATACATACATGTGTATATGCTCTACAAGAGTATCCGTAGGTCTATGTTCTCTCTGCATGTGCCAAAAGGTTGTCTATTTGGCATACCCAATGCCAGTGTGCATCAAAAATAGTTCCGATATATCCTTCTAATGGAAGACTCATTTGTAGTGTGAAAAAACCCAAAAGTGCTGGCCATTCCCACACATGCAGTTGATGTCTATCAAACACTCTTTCAGACAACAATTGTTTCGACCAGCCTCCATCGTAAACATCCATAGTAGAGTTGAAAGCGCCTACATGTTTATGTTCACAAGGAGGGGCAAATAAACTATGATTGGACTTTTTCTGTTGGTGAACAAAGGATTTCTACATGCCCAATCCTTTTCTGGGGCATGAGGTTAGTCCAGAAGACAAGAAATATTGTTTCAAATAAAATTCTCTAGTGATTTTGTTTTCTAATGTGTATGACCCGCTGTAGTTTTATAAGCTAACTTTATATAATATGCAGGTATAATAGGTGAAGACTTTAGAACTATAAAGAGACTTCTCAAGAATAAGTAGTACCACTTAGGCAAGAAGGAATCTCTGACGCTTGCTCATAAATCTCTTGATTTGCCTATGAAAAAGACACATGAACCAGTGTGATCATGTGACGCCCCTGGACTATCAGGACGTCACAGGGTATCCTACACTCTGTCCTACCGTGCAGTACCCACCTCCCTCTTGGTTATGGGTCCCTAACCATATGGTGTTGCCTACATCAGCTAATCAAAAGTCCTAGATACACCCTGCATCACACCCACCAAACACACCAGGGGTCTCCTACCTGGGGGGGGTCAGGAAGGGGAGGTGAGGAGTGTAGTGAGTAGTCAGTCTGGAAGTAGACCTCGAGCAGTAAGGAGCTCTGAGGAGGTCGGGAGTGGGGACTCCCATTGGAAGCTGTCTAGGTGTCAGACGTTGGTATGGGCCTAGAGGAGTGGACCCCGGTCGCAGGGGATCGTGGCAAGGGGCACGGATCTGTCGAGGAGGACAGCCGGCGGCCTTGCACCATCACCGGGCTGGGACCAAGGCACGAGGGGGTACGTTGACCCTAGGTCGGGGAGTAGCTTCAGGCAACCTGACAATTTACCTGTGGAGAACGGAGCCTTCAAGATTCATTCCCAACTGCTCCAAAATTGGGGTACTAGCGCAACGAGGGAGATCGGATTTTCCACTCAAAACGGTCCAGAAAATCCCAAGCGTGAACCCTGAGAGCAAGGTCCCACACTTAGTCATAGTGGGGAGTGGGACCCGGCAAGTTTCACACTACCGGGACCACCAGAGAAGAAAACTTAGTGCCAGGAGGCAGATCATGGATCACCAGGCAACACCATTGGGGACGGCACCGAAACTAGCTCCCCTCAGAGGCAGCAGTGTACAAAACTTTGGTTTACCCAGTTGTCGGTGTCAGCTTAATGGACTGAGTGAGTACGCAAGTGACCCCTGCATCCCACGGCCTTTACCCTATACAAAGTCCCGGGGCATGCCCCTACCCGTGGAGGGTTACAACACCTAGCTTCCCCCCGTCATCAACCCGGGTACTCCCCAATGGCAGCGGCGGTATCCCCCTCTAGTTACCGCATACCACGGGTGGCGTCACAAACTCTATCACAATCTCCCTGTAAATAGCCCCCCCTTCATTTGAATGGCCGCACGACCCCAGGTCCGGAGACCCTCGAGCCACTGAGAACCCAGATCCGAGCAGCCCGGCTGCTGCTACGGGGGCGGCACAATCATCAGACTGATTTGTGCACTTGAACCCCCAAGCTGTGTTTTTATGTCGGAGATGGCCTTGTAAAGTTGATGACATCACCAGGGTATTTTTTTCTATGTACTCTTTGTGACAACATTGAGGTTGAGAAAGTTAGTGATCCCAAGGATTATACCTTCTGTCATGTATGTATAATGTATCAGAAGTTTGTCTATATGCCGGTTACATTTAGTATATCCTTCCTTGTACTTGTAAATTAAATCCTTTTTGTTCTTTTGAAGGACACGGTGGTGGCTCTTCAGGCTATGGCCAAGTATGGAGAGATGACATTTTCTAATAAAGGAGATGTGAATGTGGCGGTCAGTTCCAAGTCAGGATTTCTAGAACAGTTTCACGTGGACAAGAATAACCGGCTCCTACTCCAAAGGGCAACACTATCTAAAGTACCTGAAGACTACACTGTGACGGGAACAGGAAATGGTTGTGTTTTTGTTCAGGTGAGGAGAAAACTAAAATTTTGATTATATGAACTCAACCAATTGTGAAAAATGAGCCTATTCATCAGTGGTTGCTATTGATCTAGTCATGGTAAGGTGTTCTTATGGGATGTCCTTCATGATAATTTGGGTTGTGTACCCTATACACCTGAGATTCTGTTTCTATTTCCAAACATAGACTTAGGGGTGCTTCACACACAGCGAGCTCGCTGCCGAGATCGCTGCTGAGTCACGTTTTTTGTGACGCAGCAGTGACCTCATTAGCGATCTCGCTGTGTGTGACACTGAGCAGCGATCTGGCCCCTTCTGCGAGATCGCTGCTCGTTACACACAGCCCTGGTTCGTTTTCTTCAAAGGCGCTCTCCCACTGTGACACACAGATTGCTGTGTGTGACAGCGAGAGAGCGACGAAATGAAGCGAGCAGGGAGCAGGAGCCGGCATCTGGCAGCTGCGGTAAGCTGTAACCAAGATAAACATCAGGTAACCAAGGTGGTTACCCGATATTTACCTTAGTTACCAGCCTCCGCAGCTCTCACGCTGCCTGTGCTGCCGGCTCCGGCTCTCTGCACATGTAGCTGCATTACACATCGGGTTAATTAACCCGATGTGTACTGTAGCTAGGAGAGCAAGGAGTCAGTGCTAAGCAGTGTGCGCGGCTCCCTGCTCTCTGCACATGTAGCTGCATTACACATCGGGTTAATTAACCCGATGTGTACTGTAGCTAGGAGAGCAAAGCTAAGCTCCAGACGCCGGCTCCGTGCAAGCGCAGCGTCGCTTGCACGTCGCTGCTTGCTGGGGGCTGGTCACTGGTCGCTGGTGAGATCTGCCTGTTTGACAGCTCACCAGCGACCATGTAGCGATGCAGCAGCGATCCTGACCAGGTCAGATCGCTGGTCGGATCGCTGCTGCATCGCTAAAGTGTGAAGGTACCCCCCAGCCAGCAGCGACGTGCAAGCGACGCTGCGCTTGCACGGAGCCGGCGTCTGGAAGCTGGGGACACTGGTAACTAAGGTAAACATCGGGTATGGTTACCCGATGTTTACATTAGTTACCAGCGCACACCGCTTAGCTTTGCTCTCCTAGCTACAGTACACATCGGGTTAATTAACCCGATGTGGAATGCAGCTTCAGGTGCAGAGAGCAGGGAGCCATGCACACTGCTTAGCGCTGGCTCCTTGCTCTCCTAGCTACAGTACACATCGGGTTAATTAACCCGATGTGTAATGCAGCTACATGTGCAGAGAGCCGGAGCCGGCAGCACAGGCAGCGTGAGAGCTGCGGAGGCTGGTAACTAAGGTAAATATCGGGTAACCACCTTGGTTACCCGATGTTTACCCTGGTTACAGCTTACCGCAGCTGCCAGATGCCGGCTCCTGCTCCCTGCTCGCTTCATTTCGTCGCTCTCTCGCTGTCACACATAGCGATCTGTGTGTCACAGTGGGAGAGCGCCTTTGAAGAAAACGAACCAGGGCTGTGTGTAACGAGCAGCGATCTCGCAGCAGGGGCCAGATCGCTGCTCAGTGTCACACACAGCGAGATCGCTAATGAGGTCACTGCTGCGTCACAAAAAACGTGAGTCAGCAGCGATCTCGGCAGCGAGCTAGCTGTGTGTGAAGCACCCCTTAAACTCAGCATATCCACAAGCATAACGATGTGTAGTTCTGAGGGGGTTAAACAAAAGTCATTGATTCCATAGGCCACTCAGTTGGATCATGCTCAAAAAAGATGAGTGCTTCTGCCCCATGTGTTGACTGGTTTATCGGGGTGACCAAGACAACCACCGATCAACTCTATGAAACATTGGTTTAAAAGTTCAGCTACTCTTGAAGGCACAGCTGAGACTTGGCAAACATCTAGGAAGCTCTTTTGCAAAGCCAATAAGAGCTCTAGATATACAGTGCCTTGCGAAAATATTCGGCCCCCTTGATTTTTTTTCAACCTTTTCCCACATTTCAGGCTTCAAGCATAAAAATAAAAATTTAAATTTTATTGTGAAGAATCAACAAGTGGGACACAATTGTGAAGTTGAACGAAATGTACTGCTTATTTTAAACTTTATTTAAAAAAAAATAAAAACTGAAAATTGACGTGTGCAATATTATTCATCCCCTTTACTTTCAGGTCAGCAAACTCACTCAAAAGTTCATCCAGTGTTGTCCTAAATGACCGATGATGATAATAAGCCCCTGTGTGTAATCAAGTCTCGTATAAATGCACCTGCTCTGTAATAGTCTCAGTGTTTTGTTTAAAGCACATAGAGAATCATGAAGACCAAGGAACACAATAGGCAGGTCCGTGATACTGTTGTGGAGAAGTTTAAAGCCAGATTTGGTTACAAAAAGATTTCCAAAACTTTAAACATCCCAAGAAGCACTGTGCAAGTGATCATATTGAAATGGAAGGAGTATCATACCACTGCAAATCTACCAAGACCCGGACGTCCCTCAAAACGTTCATATCAAACAAGGAGAAGACTGATCAGAGATGCAGCCAGGAGGCCCATAGTCACTCTGGATGAACTGCAGAGATCTACAGCTGAGGTGGGAGAGTCTGTCCATAGGATAACAATCAGTCTTACACTGAACAAATCTGGCCTTTATGGAAGAGTGGCAAGAAGAAAGCCATTTCTCAAAGATATCCATAAAAAGTGTTTGGTGTGTCTCCCAGCCACCTGGGAGACACACCAAACATGTGGAAGAAGGTGCTCTGGTCAGATGAAACCAAAATCAAACTTTTTAGGCACAATGCCAAGCGATATGTTTGGCATAAAAGCAACACAGCTCATCAACCTGAACAAACCATTCCTACTGTCAAACAGGGTGGTGGCAGCATCATGGTTTGGGTATGCTTTTCTTCAGCACGGACAAGGAAGATGATTAAATTGATGAGACGATGGATAGAGCCAAATACAGGACCATTCTTGAAGTAAACCTGTTGGAGTCTGCAAAAGACCTGAGACTGGGACGGAGATTTGTCTTCCTAGAAGACAATGATCCAAAACAAAGCAAAATCTACAACGGAATGATTCACAAATAAACGTATCCAGGTATTAAAAGGGCCAAGTCAAAGTCCAGACCTGAATCCAATCGAGGATCTGTGGAAAGAGCTGAAAACTGCTGTTCACAAACGCTCTCCATCCAACCTCACTCAGCTCCTGCTGTTTACAAAGGAAAAATGGGCAAGAATTTCAGTCTCTCGATGTGCAAAACTGATAGACACATACCCCAAGCGACTGCAGCTGTAATCGCAGGAAAAGGTGGCGCTACAAAGTATTAACTTAAAGGGGACTAATAATATTGCACGCCCCAATTTTCAGTTTTTTATTTTTTAAAAAAGTTTAAAATAAGCAATACATTTCGTTCAACTTCACACATGTGTCCCACTTGTTGTTGATTCTTCACCATAAAATTAAAATTTTTAACTTTATGTTTGAAGCTTGAAATGTGGGAAAAGGTTGAAAAAAAATTAAGGGGGCTGAATACTTTCGCAAGGCACTGTATTTAATAGTTACGCATCAACAATGTTGCTTCATCAATCCGCCTAACATGGCCTAATAAGTCGGAAAATTACTCCTTCACTGATGGATGATACTTTAATGCAATTATATGCAGTGTTCTGTTTTCTTCATTACAGTGCCAGTGTCAAGTATCATATCATACTTTTATATAACCGATATAAAATGTTATAACATTTTTTATGGGAAATTGCTCCTTTGACATTATTCCATTAACTCACAGGCTGTATTGAGATACAATGTCCCTCCTCCAAAAGGTCCGGCCACCTTCTCATTAAGTGTAAAATCATCCTCAAGAAGAGAATGTCTGGAACATCCTGTGACAAAATTTGAAATTCTTATCAATGCTTCGTGAGTTTTTTCTTTTTAGCGTTTATTCAATCTTTTACACCATATAGAGTAATTGCTCAAAATCTACTTAAAAAACAATGGCAAAAAGCAAACTTTTCTCAAAACTGCTAAGGCTGCTTTCACACATCCGGTTTTTGCAGTGCGGCTCAATCCGGCTCAAAAACCTATGGCGGCCGGATGCGGTTTTTGCTGTGGGACGCCGCATCCGGCGTCCATAGGCTTGCATTACAAATCCGGCGCGATACGTTTTTTTCGCCGCTGTGAGGTAGCGTCGTCGGCTGCGCTGCAGAAGACACGGGATCCAGGCACCAAGGTTCACAGCACACGGTTTATTCCAAAGAAAAAGTCCATAATAGTACATATGTGCCTTTCCGGCAGAGAACTCAGGGAGATGTGATCACTCCCTCACACCCGGCACACCTGCCCTTGTTCCTGAATCTATTTATCCCTCCCTTCAGCCTGTAGGGAAAACAGCATTAACCCTATAGTGGATTATCATGGAGTGAGCACAACCGGGGCGAGACATACCGGCCGTCATAGATAACCCCGGTCACAGTCTCACATACCCCCCCCCCTCAGTTCAAGCGTGCGGGGTTGAACTCCTGCCATCAAACACGGGCCGCGGGACAAGGCATCGGCGTTGCCCTGCAACCTACCGGCCCGATGTTCAACCGTAAACCGGAAGTTCTGCAGAGAAAGGAACCACCGGGTAACCCGGGCATTCCGTTCCTTGGCGGACCTCATCCAGACCAGTGGAGAGTGATCCGTCACCAAGCGAAACTGACGTCCCAGCAGGTAATAGCGTAGGGACTCCAAGGCCCACTTGATCGCCAGGCACTCCTTCTCCACTACGCTATAATTCCGCTCGGGAGGGGTGAGCTTCCTACTTAAGAAGGTGACGGGGTGTTCCACCCCCTGAACCACCTGAGACAGCACTGCCCCCAGGCCGACCTCCGAGGCGTCAGTCTGTACTATGAACTCTTTCCGGAAATCAGGGTTTACAAGAACGGGCTGTCCGCACAGGACCCCCTTCAGGGCCCGGAAGGAGTCCTCGGCCTGCGGAGTCCAGCGCACCATGACGGACTTATTGCCTTTGAGAAGGTCCGTCAAGGGGGCTGATAGTCCCGCAAAATCTTTTACAAACCTCCTGTAGTACCCCACGATACCCAGGAAGGCCCTAACCTGCTTCGTGGTCAGGGGTCTAGGCCACTTCTGGATCGCCTCAACTTTGTTAATTTGGGGCTTAATCACTCCTTGGCCTATCACGTAGCCCAAGTAGCGGGCTTCCGTGAGTCCCAACGCACATTTCTTGGGATTGGCTGTCAATCCGGCTGTTCGAAGCGCGTCCACCACCGCTTGTACCTGTTCCAAGTGGGTCTGCCAATCGGAGCTGTAAATAATGATGTCATCAAGGTACGCTGATGCATACGCCTGGTGGGGTTCCAGCACTAAGTCCATCAACCTCTGGAACGTGGCCGGAGCGCCATGTAACCCAAAAGGCAAGACAACATAGTGGAAGAGACCCTCCGGCGTAACAAAAGCGGTTTTCTCCTTGGCGGACTCCGTTAGTGGCACCTGCCAGTACCCCTTGGTCAGGTCGAGCGTGGTAAAATATCGCGCCTGTCCCAGCCTATCAATCAGCTCATCCACCCGGGGCATGGGGTAGAGATCAAACTTGGATATTTCGTTCAATCTCCTAAAGTCATTGCAGAACCTTAAGGAGCCATCGGGTTTTGGTATTAGGACAGTCGGACTAGCCCATTCACTCCGGGATTTTTCGATGACCCCCAGGCGTAACATTGACTTTACTTCCTCTGATATGGCTTGTCGTCGAGCCTCCGGTACCCGGTATGACTTCAGGCGTACCTTCAGGTGGGGCTCGGTGACAATATCATGTCGTATCAGACTGGTCCTACCGGGCAGCTCGGAGAAGACATCGGGGTTCTGCTGAACCAACCGTCTGGCCTCTCGCCTCTGTGTCTTGGTGAGGGCTTCTCCAATCCTTACTTCCGGTTCGTCCTCTCCGGAGGTTGCTGGAGCCGGATGTGAACGACCCGAAGAGGAGGGAGGTGGGGAAAAAACAGCCATCAGGTTTTCCCGTTCCTGCCAAGGTTTTAATAGGTTGACATGGTATATTTGTTCAGGTTTCCGCCTACCGGGCTGCAACACTTTATAGTTAACCACCCCGACTCTTTCCTTTATCTCGTAGGGGCCTTGCCACTGAGCCAGGAATTTACTCTGCCGTGGGAATCAATACCAACACCCGATCCCCGGGATTAAAGGTCCGCACGGTGGCTTGTCTATTGTAGCGGCCGCTTTGCGCGGCCTGAGCCTCCTGTAAATGCTCCTTCACAATTGGCATGACCTCGCTTATGCGGTTCTGCATACCCAAAATGTGTTCAATCACACTTTTATGGGGGGTGGGCTCCTGCTCCCAGGTTTCTTTTGCCAGGTCCAACAATCCCCGGGGATGTCGCCAGTATAACAATTCAAAAGGCGAAAACCCCGTGGATGCCTGTGGCACCTCTCGGATGGCAAACATCAAATAGGGAAGCATCATATCCCAGTCTTTCCCGTCTTTGGAAATCACCCTTTTGAGCATGGTTTTCAGGGTTTTATTGAATCGTTCCACTAAACCATCCGTCTGAGGATGATACACAGACGTACGCAACTGCTTGATCTGGAGTAGCCGGCATAGCTCTTTGGTCACTTTAGACATGAATGGGGTCCCCTGATCCGTAAGGATCTCCTTGGGCAACCCCACCCGGCAGAACACAGCAAACAACTCCCGAGCTATAAGCTTGGCTGCAGTATGTCTGAGAGGTATCGCCTCTGGATACCGGGTGGCATAGTCAACGATCACTAGGATATGCTGGTGCCCTCGAGCAGACTTTACGAGGGGCCCCACCAGATCCATCCCTATCCGTTCAAAAGGGACTTCTATAATGGGTAACGGTACCAACGGACTGCGAAAGTGGGTCAGGGGTGCGGTAAGCTGACACTCCGGGCAGGTTTCGCAGAACCGTTTTACCTCCCCAAAGATCCCGGGCCAATAGAACCTTTGCAATATTCGCTCCTGCGTTTTCTTGACCCCTAGGTGACCACTCATCAGGTGTTTATGAGCCAAGTCGAGGACCCGCCGGCGATACGGCTGGGGCACCACCAACTGCTCTACCCCTACGCCCCGTATTTCATCTACCCGGTAGAGTAAATCCTGCTTAAGAGCGAAATGGGGGTATCTTACCTGGGCACCAGGCAGCTGTGCCACCCCGTCAACTACTGTCACCCGACTCCGGGCATGTATTAATGTAGGGTCCTGGAGTTGGGCTGTCCCAAACGTATCCGGGGACGCCTCCAACTCCGGGATGGGCTCGACCGTCTCAGCCTCTCCTGCCAATACCTCTAGGGGTGACCTATCAGGTTCACATCCTGTCCCTATCATGGGGACCCCTACGGCAGGCGTCCCGGATTCAGGATTGTAGGGCTCAGGTCCCGGACTGACCAATATCTGAGGGGACTTAGGAGGTCCCTTCCATAAAGTCCAAAAATAGGGCAGATCCCTTCCTAGGATCACATCATAGGGAAGAGTATTAATAAGTCCCACCTCATGTTGCACCTGACCGCAAGGTGCTGTGATGGTGACTATCCCCGTGGGATAGTCTCGGCGGTCCCCATGTATGCAAACCACCCCCACGGTACGTCCGGTGGCCTTTACTTTAGCCCTTAGGGTTGATCGCACAAGGGTCACTAAGCTTCCGGAATCCAACAAGCCTGTAACCGGACATCCATTCACCTGAATTTGGCACAAGTGGGGCTCAGTCTCTGGGTAGACCAGGTCAGCGGTACACACCACCTGAGCATACATTGAACCCCGCCGGGTAACCCCACAATCCATGGGCTCCGTGGTGAGTGGACACTGGGCTTCCATATGTCCCACCCGCTGGCACCGCCAACATCTAATAGGGAAGGACACCCCCTTGACGAGTTGTCGTTTAGGGTACATAGTTTTCCGGACCTCAGGGACGGAGGGTGCGGCTTCAGACGGGACGGTAGCGGACTCCCTCACCGGTGTCAGCGGTGGGTCCTTGGCCCTAGGCTTGGAGGGGCCGGACCGACGGGCGGTACGCAAAGTCTCAGTGTCCCGTATCAAGTCCTGCGTAGCCACATGCCGCTCTACCAGGGACACTAATTGGTCCAGGGTACTCGGGTCACCCTGTCCGACCCACCGTTGAACGGTGACGGGTAAAGTGCGCACAAAACGATCCACTACTACCCTTTCCACCATTTGCGCCGGGCTCAGAGTGTCAGGCTGCAACCACTTTTTTACAAGATGTAACAAGTCATAGGCCTGGGAGCGTACGGGTTTGGCTTCCTCATAGAACCACTGATTTACCCGCTGAGCCCGTACATAGGTATTCACCCCCAACCGAGCCAGTATTTCGGCTTTCAGGGTCACATAGTCAATGGCGTCCTCGGTACAGAGGTCCAGGTATGCTTTTTGGGGTTCCCCCGTCAGATAAGGTGACAATACCTCAGCCCACTGCGGGGTCGGCAGCTTTTCCCGCTCGGCCACCCGTTCAAACACCGCCAGGAACGCTTCCACATCATCACCCGGGGTCATCTTTTGCAACGCTTGTCTCACCGCTTTCCGGACGCTGCCGTCGTCACCCGGTCCCTGGGTTGTTGCTGCCGGTCCGGCACGGATCGACTTGGCCAGGAGAACCATCTGTTCTTGGTGCCTTTTTTCCTGCAATTGCAAGGCTTGCTGCTGACGTGCATTGGCCTGATCCATCTGTTCTTGGAATTTTTTTTCCTGCACTTGCAAGGATTGGAGCAGGTGTGCATTGGTTTGTAGCTGCTGTGCATTAGCCTGTTGCTGCTGTGCATTAGCCTGAGCCAAATGCTTTATTATGTCCTCCATGGCGTCGCCGGGTTTGGGCTGTAGTATAGCCGCTCGAATCCAGGACATGCGCAGCTGGGTCACCAGGGATGAATGCTACACCTCACCGGCTGTCATGCCCGCCGATTCACCATATGTGAGGTAGCGTCGTCGGCTGCGCTGCAGAAGACACGGGATCCAGGCACCAAGGTTCACAGCACACGGTTTATTCCAAAGAAAAAGTCCATAATAGTACATATGTGCCTTTCCGGCAGAGAACTCAGGGAGATGTGATCACTCCCTCACACCCGGCACACCTGCCCTTGTTCCTGAATCTATTTATCCCTCCCTTCAGCCTGTAGGGAAAACAGCATTAACCCTATAGTGGATTATCATGGAGTGAGCACAACCGGGGCGAGACATACCGGCCGTCATAGATAACCCCGGTCACAGTCTCACACCGCACAAAAAAAAGTGCCAGGCAACGTTCCATCCAGCCACTGCGTGGGCTAAATATCTGGCAAAAAACGGATGCAACCAAGGCCATGCAGCACAATACGGCGCTAATGCAAGTCTATGCAGAAAAAAACGCAACCAAGGCCAAAAAAAACTATTGCGTTTTTTCTGCAAACTGCCGTATTGTGCCGCTCAGCAAAAACCGGATGTGTGAAGGCAGCCTAACCTTTAGGTAACAAAAAAGAACATAACCTATAATGAATGTATGAATATACTATATTTGTCATGTCTGGATTTTTATGCTTACAGTTATACCGGCACTCGGGAGAAATCTAACATGGCCGTCATTGAAGTCAAGATGTTGTCTGGTTATATTCCTGTAAAATTCACAATTAGGAAAGTAAGTTATAGAAATGATCTTATTGAAAAATGGGGAAAATGGCTGCACTGCAGCATAGAATGGACTTTGAGTTTTTTTATGGACCTGTTGTTCAATATTCTAATATATTCTAAAGCAAGGTATTCGAAAAGTTCTGAAAGAGGCTGTGACGAGTGTCTCTTGCTGACAGATGTGTGATGGTTCTATGATCTGTTCTTCACCCATTCTTGTGTGGATCAGCATATAAACGTTTTTGGTTTCTGTTGGCACTGCATGAGTTAATGTCAGTTTTTCCTGCTACCAGCCTCTAGCTAAATCACCTCATATGGTTGTGACCACTCCCATCTCCTTTAAGTAGTCACTCTATCCTTCAGCTTTTGCTGGAAATAGATTCTTATCTCTGGTAACCACCCAGGAGACCGCATGTCTCTAGGAGCTGCTGGATTACTGCCGCCAGTATTCAGTTGTTGGAGCCGTGTTGTTGCAGCATTCAAGTTTGTGGTTTTGTCGTTCTTCCCTTGTTTGTCTATTTACCCCTGTGTTGTATTATTTCTAGTGCTGGGACTGGTGCTCTCACTGGCCTGCTCACTAGCCAGATTGAATACAGGGCTTGCTAGGGTTCAAGGTATCCTACTCGACTACAGGTTGAATGAAACCTGTATAGTGCTGTTAGGGAGTGCAGGGTACAGCCTCAGGTGAGATTAGGAGGTGTCACCGCTCCCCTCTTCCTAGAGGCGGGGCCTGCCTTGTACTGTGTACCCTGTGTCGTGGCTCCTGCTGGGGATTTCCCTAGTTCTTGCTTAAACCCTGCTTGTCATTGCATGACAGAGGCAAAGTTATGGGTGGGCAAAAGTAGGAGTGATGTGTAGAAAGGTGCCCAAAGACCCACCTACCTTTTAAAGGGGTTGTCCAGTAATTTTATAAGGATCAGCTCTTCCTGGTGACGGTAGTGGCAGAATGTGATCAACTGTGGAGCTACAGAGTGGCCGCAACTAGGTACTAAATATCCTCTCATATCCCTGTGACCATTAACAGTAGACAAAGCTGTGCAGCTCTGCAACTGATCACTACCTGCCGCTGCTGACACTAGATATAGGTGAGTGGTGGGGGTGCTGGTTGTCACCAATCTAATATTGATGACCTGTTCTAATGATAGGTCATCAATCTAAAATTACTGGACAATGCCTTTAAATAGAAACTAGTATTATAAATTACACAAGGTAGATTTGGATCTTGTTAGAGATTTTAGAGCCTAAAAGTTTCTAATACATTTCTGTTCTTAGTTCAGTGTTTATATAGTAAAAGAAAGTAATAAAATATGTATATTTTTCTTTAATATTTTAGGAATAATAGTATATAACTACCGTAATTGTCAGCATAAAGGGTCTGATTTTTTTTTTGTGACAGAAACAGTAGACCTCTTGTCTATGGACTGTGTCAAATTTCCAGCTTTAGACCAAATCAAACATGGTCTGTATACAGACTGGCTTTGGATCTCCTTACCGGAATTAATTAGCCTCATATATGCCTATGTGGCTGATGAGTTGGGTTTGGGAGAGCCCCGGCCAGTCCATACAGCTTACATTGAAAGTGTTCCACGGACGTCTAAATTTGGTCTTGATGTATTCAGTTTTTGCACTCTCTTACAATGAAAATCCAGATGTGATAGACAAGTGTCACATAGGTAGAAATAATGATGAACCCCAAAAAAAGATGAATATCGGGTTTGTTTGAAGTTATGACTGTGTTCCTGTCATTGTCCTAGTCCTAACACTCATTTTTTTTCACAGCTGGAAAAGGACAAGTTAATACAGAGAAGTGAGATCCAGACTGACCTGGTGACTTTGTACATGGACCAGGTCTGTATCCGTCATTGTTATAGTTTTCATTTTGCCATTGTGTTCCTTCTAAGAACATCTGAGATCCTTCCATAACAACGATCCAGAAATGCTAATGTTTAGTAACAGAGAGGAGAGACATTCCTGAAATTTGTTTAGGACAGATTCGCTAGAATCGGTAAGCAGATCTGAATAAAATTGGCCCAAATCGAAACTCGATTTGTTATGTTCAAAACCTCAAAGTATAATAGGTAACCGAGAGAAAAGGGGTTACAAATGAAAACACAAATTATAGTAACCAGTAAGGATCTGCCAGGTCGGGAGTCAGGTGAGTATAATGTATATTGTTTAACCCCTTCTTGTCTCAAAAAAATCTAATTCCCAAAATTTTGGATTTGCCAAGCTAGCAGTGCATTCAGTACATTACAGATCATTTTCATAGATTCATAGCGTTTAAAGTTGACGGTACACTTAAGTCCATTAAGTTCAACCCATGACCTTCTGTCCTGTCTATTTATTAGATTATTTCCAAAGAAAGTTAACATCTGCATGTATTAGTTATTTTCTTATTGCTTTTGGAATATTCTCTCCTTATAGATTGGTCACAATCCAGTAAACCTCTCCTTCACGGTGGAGCAGGACATTGAGGTGAAGGATCTAAAACCAGCTACAGCAAAAGTCTACGATTATTACGAGACAGGTAAGCCTATTTTTTTTTGTCGAGATTTTAAACTGTTTCTAAGCTAGTGCTGAATTATTGGGTTTCTTACCTTTTTCTGGGTAAAAACTGTAGGGTTGTATGATGAACTTGACGAATCATCTGTTGGTCTTCAACTTTACTCAATGACTAAGAGATGGTAAATCTTAAAGGGTTTTTTTCTCATGATTAATCTTCTGAAGCATATTGCTCCTCTACCTCATGGCTTCCTGGTTACTGGAGTATGGTCAGCTCCTGAAAATTGATGGATCAGACCAAGGCTTGGCTGAGCCACAGCTCCAGACTGAAAACTTTCCCAAGTTGCAAGCAGATAAAGCTTTGCTTCTAGAGCATAGGAGAAGCACAGGAACACTGAAGCTGGCCGAATACAGTGATCCATCCAGTTTCAGATATACACGAGCAGGTTCTAAAGGATGAAACTTTCAAGTGGCAAGTTCTCAATGCCTAGGAAACCAGCCACTCTAAAGACCCCTCTACATGCAACGACGTATCTAAGGATATATCGCCGGGGTCACGGATTCCGTGACGCACGACCGGCATCGTTAGTGATGTCGTTGCGTGTGACACCAACGAGCGGCCATTAACAATGGAAGATACACACCAAATCGTCCATCATTGACACGTCGTTCATTTTCAAAAAATCGTTGATTGTTGAGGTTGTTCGTCGTTCCCGAGGCAGCACACATCGCTATGTGTGACACCACAGGAACGACGAACTACAGCTTACCTGCGGCTGCCAGCAATGAGGAAGGAAGGAGGTGGGCGGGATGTTACGGCCGCTCATCTCCGCCCCTCCGCTTCTATTGGGCGGCCGCTTAGTGACGCCGCTGTGACGCCGCACGAACCGCCCCCTTAGAAAGGAGGCGTTTCGCCGGCCACAGCGACGTTGCTAGGCAGGTAAGTCCGTGTGATGGCTCCTAACGATATTGTGCGCCACGGGCAGCGATTTGCCTGTGACACACAAACGACGGGGGCGGGTATGCTCGCTAGCGATACCGCTGCATCTAAAACCCCTTAAGACTGCAGGGTGGCTGGTAACCTTGGTTATACTCTATAGAGTTAAAAAATTCTTTCAGTCTTGAGAACAGAGAGGATTTTTATTAAAAGGTAAATTGAAAAGTGGCAAATTTTTACAATTATTTCACAATTTTACCCATTTAAGAACTTAAGACACACCCCTATAAAATTACAGTATAGAACCTAATGCGGCTCCTTTTGTCCCCCAGATGAACAGGCCACTGTAGATTACAACCATCCTTGCAGCTACGGTAAGTAAATTCACACTTAATTTTAAAAGATCTATTCTATAGGATCATTTTCAATTTGTCTACATAATATTACACTTTAGGTAAATTACTCAGACAATTAAAGTTCTATAACAGTGTTTTCTGTTTGACACATAAGTATCTAGATGGTCCAAAACACTATATAAATGTCACAGATTATGATGAGATCAGCCAATAACCTAATATGTATAAAGGTAGGAAAAAATCCCTGTTAGCAGATGTTGGATACTGATTCAGTAAATTCTGATGATCTCTTGTGTCTGGGGGTACCCCAAGAATACTTGATAGCTGTTATTGGGGGAGAAAAGGATCCAGTATAGTGAAATCAGAATTTTATATCCTTTTCGTTTTCTGGAAGTAAAAAAGTAAAAAAGCATTGAACACGCTTACTGAAATTTATTTAATACTTCGAACAAAAGCCTTTGTTGGTGATGACTGCTTTAAGATACCTCCTGTATGGAGCAACTAGTCGCATGCATTGCTCAGCTGGGATTTGGTCCATTCTTCCACACAAACACTCTTCAAATCCTGAAGACTCCTGTGGGCTCCTTCTATGGACTTTGAGCTTTAGTTCCTTCCATTAATTTTCTATTGGATTCAGGTCAGGTGATTGGCTGGAACATTCTAGAGACTTAATTTTATTTCTCTGAAACTAATGCTGTATGTTTGGGATCATTAACTTGCTAAAATGTCCACCTTCATTCCATCTTCATCATCCTGTTAAATGGCATCAGAGTTTTATCAAGAATGTCTCACTATATTTGTCCATACTTCAATGAGGCAATCCCTGTTGTTTGTCTTTTAGCATTTGTTTTTTTTATTGTTTTTTTAAATATTTTGTAATATTGAGATTTTCATGCATGATTCTCTTTTTTACCTGGGGTACTACACTTACCTTTGGTTTGGGTTTTATTGCATATTCAGCTGTCATACACCTAGTGTGGTATTTAGGACTGTTTATATGATCAATCATCTGAAGTTTACCAGTGCCATATGCTGTAAAACAGCCCCCAACCAAGATGTTTCCATCTCCAAACTTCACTGACGGATGGTGTTTTGGGGGTGATATGCAGTGCCTTTTGGCCTCCAAACATGCTGTGTATTATGGCATCCAAAGAGTTCAGTTTCGGTCTCATCTGACCAGACTATACTCTACCAATATTTCACAGGCTTGTCTAAATGTTGTTGAGAAAAATTTAAAATCCTATTAGTTCAGCTTTGGAGTCTTTTGTGGTCAGTGTGCAAACAGGTCATGGAGGTTAACTGCATTATTTTTTTTTTTTTGTTCTTTCTTTTTAAACAATTGTACCTGTTGATTCCAGGTTTCTGTAGCTCTCCACAGGTGTCTCTTGGCTCTTGGACACATTTTTCTGATAATTGTTTTAATTTCTCTGTCTGCAATCTTGAAATGAGCACCTAGTCATGGCCTCTTTATGATTAAATTCCACTTCCGTATTATGACCCCAACAGTGATAACTGGAACCTTTAGTGGTTTATAAATTCTTCTGTATCCAATGTTAACAGTATGTTTTGAAACAATAAGATTGTGAAGGTCCTGAGACAGCTCACTGGTTTTACCCATCATGAGATGTTTCTTGTGTGGCACCTTGGTAATGAGACACCTTTTCATGGGCCATCAGTTAAGCAAGCTGATATTATTTTTCTCTAAGTGGCAGGATTGCTTTCTAATTGCTGATAGATTTCACCTGGGGTCATGACTTTCCATGGCTTTTTGCACCTCTCTTTCTTCAGGTGTTCAATACTTTTTCCCTGTATCACTTTTCATTATTATACATAACTTAAGTTATGGACATCAATGGTTTGGTACATGGTCCGATGTATTTGCCCGCGTAGACTGGAGGGGTTGGTAGCGACATCTGGTGAAAAGTTCATGTGAATAGTACCTTTAGAAATACATTTACTTAGAAAATTGTTGACATTCTCAATACTCATTCAACCGCTGTGTGTATGTGTATACTGTATGTATATATATATATATATATATATATATATATATATATATATATGACTTCTGGAATACTTGGTAATTATACCAGATTTCACAAAAGCCTTTTTTTAACCTCTTTTTACAATAAGCTTTTTTTGTGGATGTCGTCATATGGGTGTGAGAGTGGCCTATATAGATTACACCTCCAGAAAACCATTCATAAATGTTGGCTAGTATAGGTCATAATGATGCAACACTACTCTACTATTCTATATAATGTATAATCTGTCATTTATTTGTTTGACTACAGATAAGTCTGAAAATTCAAGATAAGACCTGGCAGTCCTGAATACTGCATCATTACCTTCAACCCAACACCAGAATGCAATAGACTCATAATAAATAATAAACCTGTGTAAAAATATAAAGAAAAATAAAATCACGTCTCATATTTTGTAGTCATTTGATTTCTTGCTCAATCAATATATAGTGCATAGATGGTTTAAAAATACTGCATTTATTTCATAGGATTAGCCATACTTTTGTCTTTTGCCTCTGGCAATGCAACTTAGTTGAGCTGATGTGAAAAAAATAATTTTACAGATAAATGAGGCATTGTTCTCCAGACTTATCAGGGTATACATCCTGTACATAAGGTTATTAATTCTACGAAAAATAGAAAATAGATACAAAAAATTGTTTCTCAGTATAGTTGAAAAAGGATTCCAACTGAAGGAAATGAGAGGATGTGGGTCAAGAGGCGGGGTGTGGGTAAACTAAAGGAAATGTATAAAATACAGATCCATTAAACATAAACCAACTTTTTCTAAAGAGGAACATTTTACCTACTAATCAAGATCAAACTTTGTCAACACTGAAAACAAAAATTCTATACGGTCATGGTATTTTCCTCTAAGGAATCATCTAAGCCTCCTGAGGTCTAATTCACAGCTTTACAGTTTTCATGGTCAAGAAAACATGGCACCTGTTGAGTTTGAACATCTTTTTTTTTTTTTTTATCTAGGAGGGAGTAACCTTTTGTCTTTTCAGAGGGTTAACATGAAAGGGGGCCTCTCAGGTCTGATATTGCTATTAATGTCAAACTGAAGAACCAATACAAATGGATGCATCAGCATAATGTAACCAAGGTGTGGGACACATAAGTCATGGTTATAATTATTGGACCTTTCAGATATTACAATACCAAACCCATTAAGAAAAAAACAAATAAAAGGGGCATTACAGGTGAAAAACATAAAATTGTGTTTTACTAAAGAATGAGCGGGGGCAGGAGACTTAGATTTAAATCACCATCTTCATGAATTTCTCATGGGAGTTGTCAGCTTTCAGTCATGCAGACATGAATGGAGCAACTTCAGTCTTTGCTCACAGCACTGAGAGTGGATGCAATCATACCTTGGCACTAAATGACAGCCGTGTATCAGTAGAAAGCTGTCTGTCAGTCAGTGCTGGGGCATGCTTACAACCATCATTATCAGTGTATAATTTCGCACACAACTCAACGTGTTTCAGCATTGCCTTCATCAGGGGGTGGTGTGGTACCCCTGAGGCTTCAGTCGCCACAGGGTACTGCACCTCACTTAAGGTGCGGTACTCATCCTGGGTCCAGAGGAGGTTGGTATCGGTTCCACTACACACAATCTCATACATACAGTCAAGTTGCCCTCCCCATTGGGTCGGTTCTTAAGGTAGTCACCAAACATTGGGGCTGCCACCCACTAGTGACAGGGAACCAGGGGAGGAGCGCCACAAGGGGGAGTTAGGAGCTGACACAACAGTTGAGAGTTCTCCAGCAGGAGAGGTCAAGAGCAGATGGGTTTTTCGGTTAATACGGTCACCAAGGGGAGAGCTTCATTACTCCCTCGGGACCGGTGAGTGCAGGGTGCAGAGCCCTAGGGTGGCACAGACTTCACAATGTACCACCAGAATCTGCAGGACAGGGGGATTGTATGTCCCTCTGGCCCCCATAAGATCCTGGAGCACAGTGGCACAGAGGATCCCGGAGTCGTGAGCATGGTCAGGCCCCATCACGGACCAGCGTCATCTGCATATGGGATGGGAGCTAACACTACAGGAACCGGGGTCCCCAAGTAGCTTCAGGCCATGGGGATCCAACTTTTAAAGAAGGAAGGGCCCACAGATTACCATACCGGTACTGACCTCCAAAGAATCCGGGATCAGCTGGGGCCCATGACGGCAGTGACCGGTACCCTGAGGGAAGCACTTGAACTGTGAGTAAAAAGACCTGGACACGCAGCTGCTAACTTAGCCTCTTATTGCTGCCACCATCGTCCAGCGCTTCGGCGCTAAACGGCCACTACTATCTCTATCATCCTCCCTGGGGCCTAGCTTCACCTACGGGAAGTTGAACTATCCATCTGCGACATCACCCGCCCCAGAGGACAGCGACCGCAGCGGTGGCTAATCCCTGGCCACATACCGCAGGTGGCGTCACGAGACAACAACTACTCCCATCCACCATCCATTCCTCATCATCCCTTTTATTGTACACCTTGGTGCCACGAAGCCGGCTAGGGCCACCTGTGACATTCCAGACCTGACATCACCGGACCGGCGGAGAGTACAGTTAACCTCTGTCCCGTGGGTGCTACAGCGGCGTCAACATCAAAGAATCCAGTTTAATAATGAGTGGTAGCCAATGCAAGTGGTATCTGTCAGGTATTCAATGTGCGCTCGTCTGATGATGCATGGGCCACATAACTGGGCTAATAACACAACACAGCCCATCCCAATGACACATCGCACAATGTGCAGGAGAGCAGACAGCAGCTGCAGAACTACAAGGCTCAGCATCCTCCATCCAGGACTGTATGCAGTTTTTTGCCCAAAAAGAAAAAAAAAATGACATGGGCTTCGCCATATTTTTGTATGCTAGCCGGGTACAGCAGGCAGGTACGGGCTGCCCCCAACCCCCAGCTGCCTTTTTGTACCTGGCTGGGAACCAAAAATATAGAGAAGCCCTTTTTTTTTAATTATTTCATGAATTTCATGAAATAATTAAAAAAAAAAAATATGACGTGAGCTTCGCCTAATTTTTGAGTCCAGCCGGGTACAACTAGGCAGCTGGGGATTGGAATCCACAGTGCAGGGTGCCCAAGCTTTCTGGGCACCCCCACTGCGAATTGCAGTCCCGCAGCCACCCCAGAAAATGGCGCTTTCATAGAAGCGCCATCTTCTGGCGCTGTATCCAACTCTTCCAGCTGCCCTGATGCCGGGTGGCTAGCTGGGTAATAATGGAGTTAGGGCTAGCTGTATATTATCAGCTAGCCCTCAGCCCGAAATTCATGGTGTCACGCCAATATTAGACATGGCCACCATGAATTTCTAGTAATGATAAAAAAACACAACACACAGAAAAATATTTTTATTAGAAATAAAACACAACACAATTAATTAGTGACTCCATCTTTATTGAAATAAAGAACCCCCCTCCGCAGTAATCCTGGGTTAGGGTCCCGCGCCGTCCAATCCGGTTCCAATATCATCTGATCGGTTTGCTGGAAGGCAGAGCGATCAGATGATGTGTCAGGTTAAACTACGTGAATCACATCACACATCAGCTGATTGTATAAAAGCCGATTATACAATCAGCTGATGCATCAGTAGAAAAAAAAAAAATAAATAAATACTCACGTCTGTGCTGATTACCGGCAGCTCCTGCAGCGATCGGATGAGAGTCTGATCCTGTCCCATCGCTGCAGCAGCTGCCGGTAATCAGCTGATGAAATCCCCTGACGGCAGAATCAGCTGATAGCCGGCCGTGCGCGAAAAAGCCGGCGACCTCGCGAGAATTACGATCAGCTGATGCGTCAGGTGACTGCATCAGGTGATCCACCGCCAGGTCCTGCAAGCAAGGTCCTGCCCCGGGGAGACTGCACACAGGCAGAGCGGCGGTACCGGGAGGAGATGGGAGCGGGCATGGCACCGGGACCCTGCAGACAGGTGAGTATATATGACATTATTTTTATTTTTCTACTGTTCACTTTGGTTTTCGCTGCTGCCTCCACCTCCCGCCCAGACATGGCGCCGCACGGAGCTGACATGGCACCGGACGGGAGGTGGAGGCAGCGGTGGCGGTACCGGGAGGATTCATGCTTCTGTGTTTACCAACAGAAGGAATCCTCTTCCTGTACACATCACTTTACTGCCCACCCATTGCGTTTATAGCTGCGTTTTTAGTCATAGAAACGCGGCTATATGCATTTTTCATTGCGTTGTTGAACATCTCATTGAACTCAATGGGTGAAAAACGCAGTGGAAAACGCAGAAATAATTGACATGCTGCATTTTTGTGGTCATCACAAAAACGCAGCTACAAAAAAACGCTGTGTGCGGACAGCACTTCTGAAAACCCATAGACATTGCTGGGGAAGCAATGTCACTGCGTTTTCAGCACAAAAACGCCGCTAAAAACGCGGCAAAAACGCCTAGTGCGCACAAGGCCTTACACTTGCACTGATTTTTCTTTTTCTTTTTTTTAACGGCCTTGATCTTGATCTCGAGCCATAGTGTCTTAATGGTTGAGCGCTCTGCAGGAATATTGATCTTGTGCAAGGCTAGATTAGTCCACCAGGGTCTTCTCCTACGTAATTCTGATAGTATCAAGCCATAGGGTTGCTGGTTTTCCTCTTTGCCTTGTCTCTTCTATACCTCTAACCATGATGTCCTTCTCCAGTAACCTCTCTCTTCGTGGGATGTGGCAAGACATAACTTGGTGATCCTTGCTTCAAGTGACGTATCTGGCTTTATTTGTTCCATATTTGATTGTTTTGTTCTTCTTACCATCCATGGTAATGATAACATCTTTCTCTAGCAACATATTTTGAAGGCATTGATTCATCTTCTTTCTTCTTTTTGCACTTTTATTCCTCCTAAAATACAGACATACTCCTGCCCCTTTCTTCCTGTACCCCTTTTTCTTTCTACTTTGTCCTCAATGTTATTCCTTACTTAAATAATTTTCTACCTCTGCCTATATATT
The DNA here is from genome assembly GCF_048569485.1 of Anomaloglossus baeobatrachus. NCBI lineage: Eukaryota > Metazoa > Chordata > Amphibia > Anura > Aromobatidae > Anomaloglossus > Anomaloglossus baeobatrachus. The sequence continues at coordinate 55,528,300 of NC_134357.1, read as the reverse complement.
CTCCCCCAGCACAGATGACCCCTTCCAATTCAGATGCATAATAATAATAATAATAATAATAATAATAATAATTTATTCATTTATATAGTGCTATTAATTCCACAGTGCTTTACATACATTGGCAATACTGTCCCCATTGGGGCTCACAATATAATAAATCTTATACACCAATAAAAAAATGCCAGGACTCTAGGAACTAAAATACTTTTGCTCTACACAAAGACTTAGACCATTTAACTTTCTAAGTTCCATTGCCCACTACTTATTTCTTAATAAAGTGTGGTGAGGAGCAGTGTATATGGGGTGATATTATGCAAAGGGGCAGTGTGTGTATAGGGGGATATTATACAGAGAAGCAATGTATGAGAGATATTATGGAGAGAGGTGATATAGAGGATGTATTGTGTAGAGGGTGTATTATGGAGAGGGGCAGTGTAAAGGGTGTACCTCATTTTCTGGAATAACTTTTTGGCCAGTGTGTGTGTGTGTGTATATATATATATATATATATATATATATATAATTGCCTTATTCTGTCTGTCTGTCTGTCTGTCTGTCATGCTCCGAAATTGTGTCCTTACGGTGACACAAAGCTGATTGGCCGCTGGGCTCGCCATGGCCCCGCCCCCCCACACGGATTGGCCTCTCTCCCCGGCTCTCTGCAGGCCCCGCCCCCCTCACGCAATGCACGCTCGCTCTGGCCCAACTGACACGGAGCCGCGACTCCCAGGTGAGTACACACACACGCATCAGATCACACTCACTCTCACACTCACTCTCACACACACCTCCCACATCACAACATGCTGGGATATCACTTGCTTCTACACCGGCTTCGTCAGGATCCCGGCAGCGCCAGACATAACCTTGCGATGCTGGATCTTGACGGAGGCCGTGAAAGCTGGTAGCCATTATAAACATCGGGTAACTAAGGTCCCTTAGTTACCCGATGTGTATCATAGTTACCAGTGTACACCGGCTCACACTCACACACACATCACACACACATCACATCGCATCCACACATCAAGGTCCTGCAGCGGCGGAAAATACAGACACATAACAGCACACACACATAACAGCACACACATACACACAAATCAGATCACACTCACACACACCTCACACATCACATCGCATCCACATACTCACAACATCCTGGGATATCGCTTGCTTCTCGGCGGCGGTACTGTGCTGTTAGCTTCCAGGACCTGCGGGAGGATCACATGGCCAGAAGCATGTGATACCTCCGGATGTTGTGAGTATAAGCGCGTATGTGCGATATCGTCAGTGTCTGTGTGTGTGAGTGGATGCGATCGGGTGTGTGTGAGTGGATGCGATCGGGTGTGTGTGAGTGGATGCGATCGGGTGTGTGTGAGTGGATGCGATCGGGTGTGTGTGAGTGGATGCGATCGGGTGTGTGTGAGTGGATGCGATCGGGTGTGTGAGTGTCGGCAGAGGAGCACGGCGTGCTGGAGGAGGCTGGGAGCAGAGAGGCTGATCATGGGGAAGGCTGGGAGGAGAGAGGCTGATGCTGGGGGAGGCTGGGAGGGGGAGGCTGGGACGAGGGAGGCTGATGCTGGTGGAGGCTGATGCTTGGGGACGCTGATGCTGGGGGAGGCTGGAAGGAGAGAGGCTAATGCTGGTGGAGGCTAATGCTGGTGGAGGCTGATGCTTGGGGAGGCTGATGCTGGGGGAGACTGGGAGGGGAAGGCTGATGCTGAGGGAGGCTGGGAGGAAGGAGGCTGGGAGGAGAGAGGATGATCCTGGGGAAAGCTGGGAACGGGAGGCTGATGCTGAGGGAGGCTGGAAGGAGAGAGGCTGATGCTGGGGGAGGCTGGAAGGAGAGAGGCTGATGCTGGTGGAAGCTGATGCTTGGGGAGGCTGATGCTGGGGGAGACTGGGAGCGGAAGGCTGATGCTGAGGGAGGCTGGGAGGGGGAGGCTGGGAGGAAGGAGGCTGGGAGGAGAGAGGCTGATCCTGGGGAAGGCTGGGAAGGGGAGGCTGATGCTGGGGGAGGCTGGAAGGAGAGAGGCTGATGCATGGGGAGGCTGATGCTGGGGGAGACTGGGAGCGGAAGGCTGATGCTGAGGGAGGCTGGGAGGGGGAGGCTGGGAGGAAGGAGGCTGGGAGGAGAGAGGCTGATCCTGGGGAAGGCTGGGAAGGGGAGGCTGATGCTGAGGGAAGCTGGAAGGAGAGAGGCTGATGCTGGGGGAGGCTGGAAGGAGAGAGGCTGAGGCTGGGAGGAGAGAGGCTGATGCTGGGGAAGGCTGATGCTGAGGGAGGCTGGGAGGGGAAAGCTGATGCTGGGAGGACGGAGGCTGGGAGGAGAGAGGCTGATCCTGGGGAAGGCTGGGAGAGGGAGGCTGATGCTGGACGAGGCTGGAAGGAGAGAGGCTGATGCTGGCGGAGGCTGATGCTGGGGGAGGCTGGAAGGAGAGAGGCTGATGCTGGTGGAGGCTGATGCTTAGGGAGGCTGGGAGAGGGAGGCTGATGCTGAGGGAGGCTGGGAGGAGGGAGGCTGGGAGAGGTAGGCTGAGAGAAGAGAGGCTGATGCACACACACACACACACACACACACGCGCGCACTGCACAACACACCACACACACACACACTGGGAACCACAAACAACTGCCCTACACAGACACCCACACATACAGACAACGCTGCACACACACAACACCCAACACACAAACACCGCGGCACACACAAATATACGCACATACCGCACAACACACACATTGCACAAAACATACCTCCCCCCAAAACACACCACACACACACAAACCGCGCAACACACACACACAACGCTACAGACACACAGCGCTCCACAAACAACGCAACACACGCAACACACATACAACACCGCTCTCACCCCCCGCCACACCCAGACAACACCCAGAACATGTACAGCGCCCTACACAAACACTTGGTAACTACACACAACAACATCTCTATATATATATATATATAACAAAAATCATACATGAACTACACAATACGTAAATTCTAGAATACCCGATGCGTAGAATCTGGCCACCTTCTAGTATATATATATATATATATATATATATATATCTACTCATAGCGGTGAGACTGAGGAAGGTTTGAGGGGTGGTAGCGGAGCTGGGGTGGAACCTGGGCAGAGTCTCAAGGGGGCCAGAAAATGTTGCCAGTATGGGGACCTGAAATTGCTAGTGGCGGCCTTGCCTGTAGCATGTTCTTTTAATTTATTATTAATGAGCTTCCATCTCCCACTTATTCAGTAGCTAGTTCTCACATGGACATCGACAGCTGAGACATCACCTTCCCACCCCCAGTAATTTGTTTATTTGATCACATACTGAACCCTGGCACCACAGAGGCAACAAACTATTTGTTTGAGTAATCTTGCAAAAAAATTATTCTGTCAGTCTTCCATACTTTTTTGCAATCCTCATTACAACATTGCCGATAAGTATGTGGTACTGTATCTAATGCCTGTTAATATTTAATCTGAGATAACAAATCCATCACAGAAAGCAGAGAAGAGTAAAGGCCCTGTCACACACAGAGATAAATCTGCGGCAGATCTGTGGTTGCAGTGAAATTGTGGACAATCAGTGCCAGGTTTGTGGCTGTGTACAAATGAAACAATATGTCCATGATTTCACTGCAACCACAGATCTGCCAAAGATTTATCTCTGTGTGTGACGGGGCCTTAAAGCCTCTGTTTTTTGCATTGGAAAATAAGTATTCAAATACATCAAGTGAGGGACAGAGGAGGTACAGACTGCAATTTTACTGATGACATGCTATTATTTTTTGCAAACCCCTTGCACAATCTTCAAAACGTTTTTGAAGTAATATGAAACTACGACTCTTTAACAGATTTTAAAATTAATATTATCAAATATTTTCACTAAGGACTTAGGGTATTTTCACACTTGTGTTGTTTGGCAGCCGTCGCAATCCGCCGCTTTGGGAAACAGCGATCCATCCATCCATTAATGGATGTGCGCTGTTTCCCATTGACTTGTATTGATGACGCATTGCGACGGATGGCCTTGCGTTGTATCCTCCGGCCGACGCTGCGTTGCATCCGCCGGGCGGAAAGAACGCAGCATGTATCGTTTTTCTGCGCTTCCCAGAGCGTCAAAAAGACGCAATGTGCAGGATTCCTTCGGCGTCCGTTAATTTTTATAATGGAAGCCTATGGTGGCGGAATCCGTCGGAATCCATCATTTGACGGATTCCTGTGACGGATCTGTTTTTACACAACTGCACATGCTCAGTTGAGTAAATTGCTGAAAAAAAAAGCTACAACGGATTCCGTTGTTTTGCAGGATCCGTCGCATCAGTTGTGCCACTATATGCAACGCATCCGTTACATCCATCACACAACGCAATGCGACGGATGCCGCACAACACAAGTGTGAAACTAGCCGTAGATGTAACAATACAACAGACTGGGATAAAAGTTAAGCAAGCTCATTCTTGGGTACTAAAGGTAATGCTTTTAACCTACAGGTATAGAGTTAACCTGCAGATTTATAGGATTAGAAAGGTGCCTGTCTGCCGTACTGAAAGTGCAGCTACTGGGAAAAAAATTAACTTCATTCTTCCTCGGAGCTGCCAGCTTTCAGTCATATAAGCGTGCCAGTGCAGCTTCAGTCACTGCTCACAGCACTGAGTGCATTGGCTGTAAGCACACCCTGGCACCAGCTGACAGTTATCTCTACTCAGATGCACTGAAGTGTGAGCTATTGACTGTCAGTCAAAGTACCAGGGCTTGTTTACAGCCACCGCTCACTGTGTACTGAGTGGTGACTGTAGCCGCTTCGGCACACCTTCATGGCTGACAGCTGGTGGCTCCTGGAAGAGATTAAATGAATTTTCTCCCAGGAGCTGTACTTTCAGTATGGCAATCGGGCACTTTTCTAAAAAATGCCATAAGGAAGATGAAATTTGCTTATAGTAATTGAAAAATTCTTCTATGACTCCACATGCGGCAATCAGACTAGGTCCCTGGATCAATTTTTAACACTGTACTATAGGCCGGTAAGTTTAAAGGGAACGGGTGACCAGATGTGTTCCCTATAAGGGCCAGCACCAGTAAGTACTTATACAGTATTCCATAATGCTGTATATATTAGTGCCCAGATCTGTATACCATAAAAAATATACTATATTATACTCAACTGTGGAGCGGTCCGGTCCAACAGGCGTTTGTGGCCTCAGTCTGGCGTTTTCTATCTTTTTGTGATCACCATCCTCCTTCTTACTTTGTGTGGATGACATGTCCTATGTGGGCGCATGTAGTGCCCATGCGCGGGTGGTCTTTAACCTTTCCCTGTGCACTACAATACTTTGCTTTGCCCGAAGCAGGGCAGAAAGAAGTGCGCATGCGCAGGAGTGCAATGGCGGACTCTGTGGATGATGTAGAATGTGTCATCCACACAAAGCAAGGAGAACAACGATCACCAGCAGAGTGGAGGCACCAGACCGAAACCAGCGACGCTAATTGGACCGGACGGCCCTGCAGGTAACTATAATAAAAGCCGATTTTTATGTTATACAGAGCGGCCCCGGCTCTTATATACCGTATTCTAGAATGCTGTATATAAGGACTCACTGGTGGTGGCCACAGTTTAGAAGGGACAAATCTGGGGACAGGTTCCCTTTAATTTCAATTATAGGCAAAATCCTTCATGGTTTTAAAGTAAGAGATGTTTATCAAGGAGTATCTCTAAAAATAGTTAGCAATTTTGATTGGGTTTTCTAATTGGACCTTCTTTTTTGAAAAAAATATTAATTACGGTAATACCTTATTGAAAGCCATGACAACTATTCTATTCATTGTGATGTCCACACTGCTTATTACATAGTTAAATAGTTACATAGTTACTAAGGTTGAAAAAAGGCTTCGGTTACAATTACTTAGCTTGAAAAAAGACCTAGGTGCATCTAGTTCCACCTTCCTCCACCAGTTCTACATTTGGTCACTAAGTCATTCATAACCAACAATGTTGTGTAGTGAGGAAATCATCCAGCCCCTGATATAAAAGCTGTTATAGTATCTGCCATTACTACCTCTTGTGGTCGGCATTCCACAGTCTGACTGCTCTAACTGTAAAGAACCCTTTCCTATTTAGCTGTCGGAATCGCTTTTCTTCCACTCGCAGTGAGTGCCCCCAGGTCCTTAGTATTGTCTTTGGAAGGAATAAGTCATGTGCCAGTCCTTTATATTGACCACATATGTATTTATACATATAAATGAGATCTCCTCTGAGATGTCTTTTTTCTAAGCTAAACATATCTAACTTTTTCAACCTCTCATCATATGGGCGGCCTCCATTACTCATCATACGGGCGGCCTCCATTACTCATCATACGGGCGGCCTCCATTACTCATCATACAGGCGGCCTCCATTACTCATCATACGGGCGGTCTCCATTCCTTGTAATAGTCTAGTTGCCGCCTTTGAACTGACTCTAAATTCTGAATGTCCTTTTTAAAATGTGGAGCCCAAAACTGGATCCCGTATTCCAGATGTGACCTTACAAGTGATTTATAGAGGGGTAATAATACGCTGGGATCACGGTATCTAATCGCTCTTTTTACACACCCTAGAATCCTGTTTGCTTTTGCAGCTGCTGCTTGACATTGAGTGCTGCTGCTCAGCTTATTTGTAATGATGTATTGATCAGATGCTTATTGCTTTCGATTTTTGGGAAACCCCTTTTAAGAACAAATTGTATGAAGCGTCTACATTTTTTGGACTATATTGGCGCTATAGAAATAAAGATTATTATTTTCAAGTAGTACTTTAAGACAGTGGATAATGAAAGGAGGACGTGGAAAATTGGATGTAGATACGTGAGATGCTAAGGAAAGAGGGAAATGACACCATGGATCAAATAAGACTTCTCTTGCCTGGCTCTTAACCAGTCTAATTAGACAGCCCAAGCTTGTATTGTCTGGATGAGGTGGTGGGAGCCCACCCAGTGAGACCCACCTCATTTTTCGATAAACAAACAACCAAGTCTTATTTATTTGATGCTCACATTCCCTGATTGCCTGTAATGTTACTTTCTGGGTCACAAATTAGCTTTCTAAGTAACTGTACTTCCAATATAATTACTACACAATCTAATGATCAATAATAAATAACTAAATAACAATTGGATTAAAGAACGTAAGTATGGCATTAATAAAAAGTGAATCTTTATTTTAAAATAATAATAATAATGAAAAAATAATGTATTTATTATTTGACATTTTTTGGCACAGCATTTTGGAGCTAGGAGGAAAAAAAACAGAGCTTCGAAAACTCAGGATCACTAGTGGAACTGATCCTGGGCACTGGAGGCAGAACTTCTAAACAGTGATATTTTATTTACCTATTGTTGAAATGCTTCAAGTCCAACTGGGGCCTTTGTTAAGCAATAATGGTTGAATGGGTGAATTAAGCAATATTTTTCTTTAATTTTGGAATACTGCCACTCTAAAAAAATGTAGTTGGTTTGTCAAAACCTTAGTGGCATGTGCACTAGAAGAGAACTACTGTACTTTAAGTTCCTAGTCACAATGAAACTATATGGACTGTGTGTGTGGTGGACTCTTTAAAGTATGGATATGTGGAGCCCCGCAAACGCTGTTGTGTCGGTGCATTACCTTCAGGGACTCCACGCAGCTGGATCTTGTCACAGGTAGGAGAATCTTCTATGTAGTTTGTCGTGACGCCACTCTCAGATTTGCGGTCAGTGGGGACCGCCACTGCAGGTTAAGGGATGCCTGGGGCTGATGGTGGGTGCAGCCAGTTGTAGTAGCCTCCTGAGAGTGAGGCAAGCCCCAGGGCCCTGTGTAGATGTGTAGAACTACAAGGCGCAGAATGACTCAACACAGGCCGGATGTCTTTCAGGGTTGATGGCAGGGTGAGTGACCCGGGCGTAGCTGGGATGAACCAAGTGGGAACCAGGTGTCCTTCAGGCTGACTTGTGAGGGTGACTACTGACTCGCCTTCCTTAGCCCTTGGTGGTTTGGGGTAACCCCGACTTTGAGTCCCTATGGGGGTCACCCAGGGAAGATGCTGCAGCCTCTCTCCCCTTCGTTTGCCGTTTGCTTGTCGCCTGGACCAGGCCACTCCAGCTGCTTGCCTCCTGTGACCTATGGGCCCTAACTGTGGCTACGTGGCTGCGGCTTTTGTGGTGTTGTGGCGTGGGCTTTGAGAGCCCCACACCGGCAGGTTTAGCAAAAGAAAGCTGGATCTATCTCCGCTTCGGGAACTGCCGCCCGTTTGGGCCTGGTACTCTCTAGCAGTCTCCTTACTTCCCACTCCGTTGCTCTCTCTCTAGCTGAAGATGGATTTCGGGTAGCCCTCCTAGTTGACCGTTCTCCCCCGTCGGTAGCCACTGCGCGGACGCTGTCAGACTACAGCAGCCCACGGGAACTGCTCCTCACTCGAGCTCCCTGGACTCTGCACTGCCTGGCTCACATCTGGGACCTTCACTGCTGCTCCTGTCTGAGCTTCACTTTCCTGCTCCTCACTCCTCCACACTCTGCTGCAGACTCTAGACTGTTTACTCCTCCTTCTCTTTTCCCTTTTGTGCCTGCCTACGCCACCTAGCAACCAGATTCTCTTACCACACCCCTTGAGAGGAGATGGAGGCTTTTGGCCCCCTCCACTATTCCAGTGAAGGTGAAGGCTTTTCCCCCTCCTGGGATCCCCAGGGGTCCTCTCATGGGTACATGTGTGAGACCTGATCACTATGCGCCTGTGTTCCACACCCCGGTCAGCCTTCTGGATTACCTGTATTGTACTGTCCCCAGCATGGGTGCAGTACTCAGTGGTGCCTGACCAGGTCAGGGGCGCCACATTCCCCCTTAGTTATCACCAGCACGTCCTCGGGCTGCAAGACAACATTTTAAAATGCATAAAACATTAAAACATGTAAAACATTTTTAAAAGCACCAGGTACCATACATCACCACCCTCCACCCACAAGTCCGTTAACCCACCCAAAACCCTTTCACGTTGGCCGCGACTTCAGCCACTTCTGGCAGGATGTAGAGGCGGCTTTCATGGGCTGGTGGTCTTCAGGGTATACCTGGCCTGGTGGATCCGCGCCCTCAGCCGCTTCTGGCAGGATGTAGAGGCGGCCTCCACAGTTGGTGCTGACCAGGTACCCTCTTTGTGGTGGAGAGCCAGGCCCCATAAACAGGCATGCTCTCTGGTCGCAGGCGAGCCAAGGCCCTATATACGGACGGGCTCCTCCTGGTTGCAGACGAGCCAAGCCCCTAAACAGGCTGGCTCTGATGGTGGTGCCACTGGTGTAACTATTTACACTGCGAGAGTTTGTGGCTATAGCCAGTTCATAGCCTTAAGGTTTATGGTTTTCTCACACAAGTTTATGTGGGCACATACTTAAACGTAAACGTTGCAAAACTTCCAACTTTTCAAAACTTTAACTTGCTGTATGCTTTACTTTATGCAGATTCCTCTACTCTTCCATACCAGGGCTTGGGCCTGTAGGGCTGCGGCACCTGTTGGTTTCTTGATCTCTTTCTTCGTCTGTGGGTTCGTTGTATTTTCTTTCTTCTTCAGTGTCTCTGTCTTCATCTTCTGTTGTGACTGCAGGGCTTCTGCAAGGACTTCTAGGACATGGTGCAACATCTAGGGCATACCAGCCTCTTTCTCCCTGATGCATAGTGAACTCCACTGAGTCTCCTATCTTCAAATTTCTTCCAGGGTGTCCTCTGGGCAAATGGGCTCTCACATCCCTTCGATTGACAAAAATCCCTTCCTTCACACCAGGTGATACTATAAAGCCGTATCCTGATTTGAGGCTGAAATCTTCGACAATTCCTCGACGCAGGGGTCCTCTGATCTGTGCTTTGGCTCTTCTCAGGAACCGTTTTTCTTGTAGGTCTCTGGCCGTGATGTCATCTCTCTGCTCTGGGGATGGCGGTGCAGGGGAAAACTGAGTTCTGCTGCGGCGCTGTGTCTTGCGGGCTGGATTCTGCGAAGTGCAGCTTACAAGCTCCCAGGTAGGGCGGTTGGGCAGGTCTTCTTCGTCAGCAGGAGGTGTCAGGTCTTCTTCGTCAGCAGGAGGTGTCAGGTCTTCCTCGTCCCAGCGGGAATATGGCAGCATCTCCGGCTCTGGGACTAGCACTGCTGCTGGCTCCGGGGGCAACTCCTCAGCTTCTTGCCCTCCTCTCCCCCTTAGTTCTTCGCTGCACTCTGGTCGTGGCAGCGCCGGGGATGAGTGTTCCTCAGCTGGCCCAGGCGGTGGACTCTTCAGCGTGGTTGCTGCAGGGGTTGCCTTAGGGGTGTGCGGAGGGATCATGTATCGGTCCACCACCTCCAGGTCAGCCTTCAGCTGCCAGTATGCGGAGTCTTCACCTATCAGGGATTTCCTAGTAGGGACTTCCTTAGGCTGGGGAGCGGTGTCTGCTCTGGCCTTGCAGGCCGGGGTAAATGGTGATGCAATCTCTTGGCGGGCCGCGCCCTGTATGGCGGCGGCCTGGTCTTGGCGGGCCGCGCCCTGTATGGCGGCGGCCTGGTCTTGGCGGGCCGAGCCTGGCGTGGCGGCGGCCTGGATCTGCGTCGCTGTTGCGGCCAGTTCTTGGCGGGCCGGACTGGGCATTGCAGCCGCGGTCTGAATTGGCGTCGCATCCTCGATGGGGTCCGTGCAGGTGGAGCTGGGCATCGCTGCAGTGATCGGGGCTTGACGGGCCGCACCTGGCGGGGCTGCGGCCTGGTTCAGCATCTCACTTGCGGCTCGGACGAGCGTCGCTGCTGCGGTGGGGTCTTGGCGGACTGGGCTCAGCAGGGTGGCAGCCTGGGTCAGCGTCACACCTGCGGCACGGATGAGTATCGCCGTGGCAGTCGGACCTTTGCGGGCCAGGCGGGGTGTCGCTGCGGCGGCCTGGATTTGGCGGGCCGCACCTAGCGTGGCTGCGGCCTCGCTCAGCGTCGCCGCGCCAGGCGCCTCTTCTGGGACCGCGGTCGTAGCAGCAGGGGTCGGAGCACTTGCGCTGGCCGGGGCAACTCTGGACTCACCCATCGGTGGCACCATCGGGATCTGAGTCGTCGCCGCTCGATCTGGCAGGCGTCGCGCGGCTCCCTCCTCGTAGGTCCGAACCGCCGCAGCCATCTCCAGAAGCTCCATGCGTTCCTCTCTGAGCTGTCGCATAATCCTGGCCTCCAGCTGATCGCAGAAGATAGCAAGCTCCCGGCACCACCAGGCAGCAGAGCCTGGTTCTGGGTACCCACGTCCGGACTCCATTTCTTCTCTCTGCAGCAGCAGGCTTGTGGCTCTCTTTCCTTCCCGCCGTCTCTGGACGCTTCCGCTCTCTTCACAAGCGAGGTCAGAACTCTGCAGGGGATCTCTGGGTAGCCCCACCTCTTCGTGGGCGGTAACTTCTCCCAGCGCGGGCTGCTGTTGTTTTTCAGCGCGCTTTTCATGGTGGCAATATGGCGGCGCTTCCAATTTTTCAAGCGGACCGCCCAGGCACATGGTCACCTGTCTGGACAGGTCTAGTCCTAATCCTGTTCGTGACGCCAGATGTGGAGCCCCGCAAACGCTGTTGTGTCGGTGCATTACCTTCAGGGACTCCACGCAGCTGGATCTTGTCACAGGTAGGAGAATCTTCTATGTAGTTTGTCGTGACGCCACTCTCAGATTTGCGGTCAGTGGGGACCGCCACTGCAGGTTAAGGGATGCCTGGGGCTGATGGTGGGTGCAGCCAGTTGTAGTAGCCTCCTGAGAGTGAGGCAAGCCCCAGGGCCCTGTGTAGATGTGTAGAACTACAAGGCGCAGAATGACTCAACACAGGCAGGATGTCTTTCAGGGTTTTTACTCACAATTGATGGCAGGGTGAGTGACCCGGGCGTAGCTGGGATGAACCAAGTGGGAACCAGGTGTCCTTCAGGCTGACTTGTGAGGGTGACTACTGACTCGCCTTCCTTAGCCCTTGGTGGTTTGGGGTAACCCCGACTTTGAGTCCCTATGGGGGTCACCCAGGGAAGATGCTGCAGCCTCTCTCCCCTTCGTTTGCCGTTTGCTTGTCGCCTGGACCAGGCCACTCCAGCTGCTTGCCTCCTGTGACCTATGGGCCCTAACTGTGGCTACGTGGCTGCGGCTTTTGTGGTGTTGTGGCGTGGGCTTTGAGAGCCCCACACCGGCAGGTTTAGCAAAAGAAAGCTGGATCTATCTCCGCTTCGGGATCTGCCGCCCGTTTGGGCCTGGTACTCTCTAGCAGTCTCCTTACTTCCCACTCCGTTGCTCTCTCTCTAGCTGAAGATGGATTTCGGGTAGCCCTCCTAGTTGACCGTTCTCCCCCGTCGGTAGCCACTGCGCGGACGCTGTCAGACTACAGCAGCCCACGGGAACTGCTCCTCACTCGAGCTCCCTGGACTCTGCACTGCCTGGCTCACATCTGGGACCTTCACTGCTGCTCCTGTCTGAGCTTCACTTTCCTGCTCCTCACTCCTCCACACTCTGCTGCAGACTCTAGACTGTTTACTCCTCCTTCTCTTTTCCCTTTTGTGCCTGCCTACGCCACCTAGCAACCAGATTCTCTTACCACACCCCTTGAGAGGAGATGGAGGCTTTTGGCCCCCTTCACTATTCCAGTGAAGGTGAAGGCTTTTCCCCCTCCTGGGATCCCCAGGGGTCCTCTCATGGGTACATGTGTGAGACCTGATCACTATGCGCCTGTGTTCCACACCCCGGTCAGCCTTCTGGATTACCTGTATTGTACTGTCCCCAGCATGGGTGCAGTACTCAGTGGTGCCTGACCAGGTCAGGGGCGCCACAGATACACTGGACTTCAATGTCCAAAGTGATTTCCCCACTCAGAGATGGCAAAAACAATGCAGGATAACAAAAGCACTAGTAAATTTTACTCACTAGAAGTGTCACGATGTATGTAATGACAGCACAGGGGCCCCTAGGGCCATGCGCTGTTCCTTATCTTGGAGGTAGGCTTGATGGTAGCCAGGTCCGAGCCCCCAACGTAACCCTAACTCCTGTCCGAGACCTGATCTTACTCCCTCTTTCCCACTCCCTCAGGGCGGTGCAGAAAACACAATGACAAAACCCCACAAAAGACACAGACAAGGGAGAATGGAAACTCATACACACAGCACTCAGAACACACAGGAGAGACAATATGTGTACAGGGGAACAGTGAAAAGGGGAAGGAAATAACGCATAACAGGCAGTGCTCACACCACTCAAAAACTCAACACGGATCACCATTAGAATCACGAAGACCGGAATTGCTGAAGCTATCATCGACATATACTGGAAGGAAACCGTGCTTTAAATAAGAAGGAGAGAGTTGCATGTGCTAATTAGCAAACTGAGCTCTTAGGTCCTGCTCACAATTCTGCAGGAATTAACTGCTGCAGAACTGAAGACCAGTGAACCTGACCCAGCCGACACTCGGCTCTGGCTGAACAATAAAGAAACCTCAGGTTGCTTATTAGACTCAGTGGTGTGAACAGTGTCTGACGACGCCGTGCCTGCAGGTGTGTGCAGAGCTGAACATCACATGACAAGAAGGCAACAAGTCTAAGATGTAAATGACTTGAACAGAAGTAGAAACCCGGTGGAAATTTTATATCTGTGATAGTCTGCTTGCAATCATGTCTGCAGCACTTCCTTAACACAGACTCAGTCTTTTTCTCTCCTTCACAGTAAAGCATGTCACATATCTACAGGGCTCCTTAGGGGCCCCTTCAATCAGTCAACTCTCTTGGCACTGATACCATGCAATAGATATTGTCTACCATTTTTCATTCTTGAGCCCTTGTCACACAGTTACAGCATCATAGTTTTTCGCACATTTATCTGTCTGTCACCTATGTGATTCTGTTCACACTAAGTGTCTAACTTTGAGTTGTTGGCAGATTCCCTGTTCATTCAAAGAAATAAGCCTCTTGCTCCCATTTGTGGTTGTACCATTGCTTCACTCTCTGTAATGTTGGGACCTCTCATTCAGGGTGCTTATCTCTTCCACCTGTGGCAGACAAGGGTGGGTGCACATGATCAGGACATACTATGTCCTGGATGCAGTGTGTCCTCTTTTACTGGGCCGCTTATGCTGTCCGCTAGAAACCATAGCATCCCATGCCCACAATCAGGGTTCACACTCGCGTGTCCGCAGCATAAACTAAAATGCTGCGGCTCGCTGAGGAAACAAGAAGCACAGTTGGCACAGGGTTTCTTTAAATACCATCCACTGTGCTTCTATTCTACAATGCAGTGTTTTGGACATAGCAGAAATACGCTGCATCCAAAACACTGCTATTACTGCTCATGGGCACATACTCTAACACATTAAAGGGAATCTTTCAACAGCTTTTATATATGCAAGCTGAAGATAGTAAGCTGCAAGGGTTAACACATAGAATTCAGGGATGGCTGTCTTGTCAAGGTTTGATCTGTTGTTTATATGATATGTTTGTATCAGCAGCAGGACATTTCATTGCTCAGACTACAATGTCGCACGCATGGCAGTATGGTACACCCCCGGTTGTGATTGACACCTAACTGTCTATTGAGAGCCTGGTATGGATGGGGAAGCTCTCTCAACTTGTGTCAGAACAGCTGCACCCAGTAATCTAAAGCCTGCTTTACACGTTTTAATATGTCGTGCGATCGCACCCGCCCTCATCGTTTGTGCGGCACAGGCAATTTGTTGCCCGTGTCGCACAATGCAGTAACCCCCCGTCACACGTACTTACCTTCCAAACGACCTCGCTGTGGGCGGTGAACATCCACTTCCTGAAGGGGGAGGGATGTTCGGCGTCACAGCGATGTCACACAGCGGCCGGCCAATAGAAGCGGAGGGGCGGAGATGAGCGGGACGTAAATATCCCGCCCACCTTTTTCCTTCAGCTTTGCTGCCGGATGCAGGTAAGCGGCAGTTCATCATTCCCGGGGTGTCACACAGAGCGATGTGTTCTGCCTCGGAAACATTGAATAACCAGACGTTCAATTTTTAGAAAATGAGCGACGTGTCAACGATGAACAAGAAGGTGAGTATTTCTGCTCGTTCATAGCTGTCACACGCTACGATATCACTAACGATGACGGATGTGCGTCACTTACGACGTGACCCCGCCGACATCTCGTTAGATACAGTGCCTACAAGTAGTATTCAACCCCCTGCAGATTTAGCAGGTTTGATAAGATGCAAATAAGTTAGAGCCTGCAAACGTCAAACAAGAGCAGGATTTATGAACAGATGCATAAATCTTACAAACCAACAAGTTATGTTGCTCAGTTAAATTTTAATAAATTTTCAACATTAAAGTGTGGGTCAATTATTATTCAACCTCTAGGTTTAATATTTTGTGGAATAACCCTTGTTTGCAATTACAGCTAATAATCGTCTTTTATAAGACCTGATCAGGCCGGCACAGGTCTCTGGAGTTATGTTGGCCCACTCCTCCATGCAGATCTTCTCCAAGTTATCTAGGTTCTTTGGGT
Source organism: Anomaloglossus baeobatrachus (assembly GCF_048569485.1). Lineage (NCBI taxonomy): Eukaryota > Metazoa > Chordata > Amphibia > Anura > Aromobatidae > Anomaloglossus > Anomaloglossus baeobatrachus. The sequence goes on along the minus strand of NC_134357.1, from coordinate 55,512,813 downwards.
GTCTCATGTGGACTTTAATCTTGAGCTCCTTCCACAAGTTTTCAATTGGGTTAAGGTCAGGAGACTGACTAGGCCACTGAAACATCTTGATTTTTTCCCTCTTGAACCAGGCCTTGGTTTTCTTGGCTGTGTGCTTTGGGTCGTTGTCTTGTTGGAAGATGAAATGACGACCCATCTTACGATCCTTGATGGAGGAGCGGAGGTTCTTGGCCAAAATCTCCAGGTGGGCCATGCTATCCATCTTCCCATGGATGCGGACCAGATGGCCAGGCCCCTTGGCTGAGAAACAGCCCCACAGCATGATGCTGCCACCACCATGCTTGACTGTAGGGATGGTGTTCTTGGGGTCGTATGCAGTGCCATCCAGTCTCCAAACGTCACGTGTGTGGTTGGCACCAAAGATTTCGATCTAGGTCTCATCAGACCAGAGAACCTTGAACCAGTCTGTCTCAGAGTCCTCCAAGTGATCATGAGCAAACTGTAGACGAGCCTTGACATGACGCTTTGAAAGTAAAGGTACCTAACGGGCTTGTCTGGAACGGAGACCATTGCGGTGGAGTACGTTACTTATGGTATTGACTGAAACCAATGTCCCCACTGCCATGAGATCTTCCCGGAGCTCCTTCCTTGTTGTCCTTGGGTTAGCCTTGACTCTTTGGACAAGCCTGGCCTCGGCACGGGTGGAAACTTTCAAAGGCTGTCCAGGCCGTGGAAGGCTAACAGTAGTTCCATAAGCCTTCCACTTCCGGATGATGCTCCCAACAGTGGAGACAGGTAGGCCCAACTCCTTGGAAAGGGTTTTGTACCCCTTGCCAGCCTTGTGACCCTCCATGATCTTGTCTCTGATGGCCTTGGAATGCTCCTTTGTCTTTCCCATGTTGACCAAGTATGAGTGCTGTTCACAAGTTTGGGGAGGGTCTTAATTAGTCAGAAAAGGCTGGAAAAAGAGATAATTAATCCAAACATGTGAAGCTCATTGTTCTTTGTGCCTGAAATACTTCTTAATACTTTAGGGGAACCAAACAGAATTCTGGTGGATTGAGAGTTTGAATAATAAATGACCCTCTGAATAAACTTTTCACAATTTAAAAAAAAAAAAAAAAAAAAAGAAATAACATTCTTTTTTGCTGCAGTGCATTTCACACTTCCAGGCTGATCTACAGTCCAAATGTCACAATGCCAAGTTAATTCCGAATGTGTAAACCTGCTAAATCTGCAGGGGGTTGAATACTACTTGTAGGCACTGTATATCGTAGCGTGTAAAGCCCGCTTAAGTGATACATTATTGCATTCAGAATCTCCTTGCCTACATCAGGCTGCTCTCAGATAAGGTAGCAAAAACCTGCTGACAGATTTCCTTTAAAAAGGTGTATGACTTACCCCTCCACCCCAAAAAATAATTTAAACCTTCCCCTTCAAAATTATATTTTAATAGACATATAGTGTCCAAAGTAATATAGCTATAAGACGATTTCCTATGTACAATATACCTCCAAATAATAGTTACCGTATATGGTTACCAAATTTCATCTGTATACATGTAACAAATATTAATTTATCAGTATCTTGAACAACATTTGTTCATTTACCAAGACCAATATTAGAAATAATACCACCTCGTGCTCGTCCTGCAGTGCATCACACCTATATCGCATGCTGAATTTGTCGCAAGTATTTTGCATTACATAGATAATACAAAAGCATAGCTAAAAGGAACCTGAAAGCGGATACATGTTGCCTAATCCATGTGCTGCATGCCGGCTCCCTGACTATGATTCGGGCTTGGACACTGAGCCCACATCTTTCAAGGTAGATAATGGCTGAAGTAACCAGTTAATTAATCTCTGATATTGCTATTTAACATGCACCGGCAGAAGGGCACGTCATTCTGAGGGTCCACTGGCACGCCTTTGACGTGATTGTGGGGCACCAATGGGCTGTTATCACACTAATGATATTCCTGTGAAAGAGATCGTTTAGCTGGCGTCCATTAGAGATTGTGATTTTCACTAAACATAGTAGTGCTGATGCACTGCTGTGTATAGTACAATACGATCTGATCATTGCAGCTTCAAGTTCCCTAAGTGGACTAATAACTACAGTAAAAAGTTAAAAAAAATTTAAAAAAATATGGGAAAAAAAATAAAAAATGCAAACGTTCAAATTGCCTCCTCCTGAAAAAAATAATAAAAATAAAAAATAAAATTTATATATATATATATATATATACACACAATGCCTTGCGAAAGTATTTGACCCCTTTGAATTTTTCAACCTTTTCCCACATTTCAGGCTTCAAACATAAAGATAAAAGAATTTAATTTTATGGTGAAGAATCCACAAATGGGACACAATTGTGAAGGTGAACAAAATGTATTGCTTATTTTAAACTTTTATAAAAAATAAATAACTAAAAATTGGGGCATGCAATATTATTCGTCCCCTTTAAGTTAATACTTTGTAGCAAAAAACAGTTTCTATATGGTTGGATTGAGTTCAAATGTGTAAACGGAAAAAACCTCAAATTCCAATTAAAATGACTAACTTTATTAATATATTATTAAAATTGAACAAACACCCAGTGATATTGTGCGCATAGGGTCACATGAGGGGAGGAGCTGGAAAATATGGGGTCCCTAAAGTTTCCCTAAAGGGGACCTTGCTCCTACCTGCCAACGGAGGGTTTGACACCGTAACTGTTTTGGGCGCCCCCGTTCCACGTCGGCTGACCCTCACTAAGCCCTAACTCTTTAGTGAATTAAATTTTAATTACACTCCTGATGGCCAAACCACAGTACTCATGCATACACAAAATTGGTAATTATTAATCCCAATATGTCAAACTACAAGCTGCCTCCAAAGATTGAGAACAGCTAAACAGGACAGATTAAGGGAATCACACCCAAGATTAATGTATACACTATTACATCAGACGATTATTTCACGCCCTTCCCTGTCCTGATATGTTATGGCCATCAAACATGGAAAACATCATCACCAATATAACTTATCTTAATAGACACTGCATAGCCCCAATCTGGGCAGGTGCATGCAAAACAGTGCAGCGTCCAAAGACAATCAGATAAACATTACAAAAGCATATAAAGGTGAATAAAATACACCCAAGGGAAGGAAAAAATGATTACTTCCCTTTAGGATATGCTTCACATCGCCTCGACGCGTTTCCCCTTCAGGATACAAGGATCATCAGGAGGCTGAAGTATCATGAACAAAAGATGTGGACAGAGATGTCATCCATGGCTGTGCGCCCAGATCACAGGATGTCCAGGGTTTAAAAACCGGCGCCAATCATGGTCACATGGACCCAGCAACCAATTGAATTCATTGGCTACTCTGTCTCCAAAGATCTCACTGCGCATGTAATTTTCGGTCTGGTCACAAGAGGTCCTGAATTACCCCATTGCGCATGCGTGCGCTCATTCCGGCTTACATAGTAATACATCAAGAGGCGGTGGCCAGCCCAGTCGGCCACTCCTCCCAGAGACGCCGTCCAATAAGCGGCGCGTCTGGGTTACCTCACTCCGGCTTACATATTAATACGTCAGGAGGCGGTGGCCAACCCCGTCGGCCACTCCTCCCAGAAACGCCGTCCAATAAACAGCGCGTCTGAGTTACCTCCCTCCGGCTTACATAGTAATACGTCAGGAGGCGGTGGCCAACCCAGTGGGCCACTCCTCCCAAAGACGCCGTCCAATAAGCAGCGCGTCTGAGTTGCCTCCCTCCGGCTTACATGGTAATACGTCAGGAGGCGGTGGCCAACCCAGTGGGCCACTCCTCCCAAAGACGCCGTCCAATAAGCAGCGCGTCTGGGTTACCCTATTCCAACTTAGATGGCGATACAGGCTACAGGTCGGGAGGCGGTGGCCGGATTAATCGGCCACCCCTTTCTAACTCGCCCCATATACGCCGTCCAATAAGTCGCGCACCTGGGTTACCCCATTGCGCATGCGTCCGCTTATCTTAGCTTGGATCGTGATTTAACCTGTACGTCAGGAGGCGGAGGCCAAACCAATCCGTCACTCCTCCTATACAAGCCACCACAGAGACGCCGTCCAATGAGACGTCCCCGGGGCAGGAATTAAAGAGCTTCACTACGCATGCTCGCTAGGTTCCATATAGTAGTGTGCGCATAGAAGGTACCATGACGAGAGGGGGACGTAGACACAAGATGTCATTTAACTGACACCCATGCCACATTCCTCCAACAGTCTATTTAAGGGAGAGAAACGGCAAAGCGCCGGTCACTCCACTAATGCTGTTAACCCTATATTGACCAGACCAGAAAGCCCTCCTAATGAGAGGTCCAGACCCATAAGTGGATCTAGGAGAGAGACTATAATAACCAAGGAAAAATACCTAATGATAAAGATATTTATAAACCGTATATCCCCTTTCACAGGGCAATGACGGAGGGGTTTCCAAGAGGATCCTATCAATAATAAATTCTGTTTAACAATTAAGCGACATTAGGGCTGACCAAACCCAATTATAAATCTAAATGTAAGGGGGACCTTTTAGAGAAATGAGGAATATGTTAATCTGTCATTTAGCCCCAACGGAGCTTGTGTTTTGAGGTAGTAAATCCAGCGACATTCCCTTTGCAAAATCTTTTTGTCCAAGTCACCCCCCCTAGGGCCAGGCTTGATGACTTCCACTACAACAAAAGAGATTGATTTACTGTCTCCTTGGTGGACCTCCCAGACGTGTCGGGCCAGGGGTGTATCCCTCTTATGTTTGATGTCCCCCAGATGTTCACCGACACGTCTGCGTAATTCTCTTGTGGTCTTACCCACATAGTTTAATGGGCATTTACATGTGGCCATATATACCACACCAGTGGTCTTACAGTTGGAGAAGTCTTTAATAGGATACTTTCTACCTGTATTTGCGCTAAGAAAACTTTTTGAAGGCACAATCCAGTTACAGTATTTGCAATCTCCACATCTAAAACAGCCCAGTGGTCTTCTATCCAACCAGGTCCCAGGAGAAGTGGGTCTCTGGTAGTGGCTGTGCACCAGTTGGTCCCTAAGCGAAACACCCCGTCTGTATGTTATAGATGGGTGGGGGGCAATATCTTCACAGATATCAGGGTCTGCCAGGAGGATTCCCCAGTGTTTCCGGAGTATCCCGTGAATCCTTTCTGATTGGCAATCAAAAGTGCCGATGACTCTAATGATGTCCTCACTCTTTTCTTTTTTTGCCTTTGGTTGAAGGAGAGATTCTCTATCGCTACAACGGGCATAATTGAAGGCCCCCCGTAAAACCTCATCGGGGTAACCTCTTTTCCGAAACCGGCTTTGTAAATCTCTTGATTGATCGAAAAAATCATTTTTATTCGAGCAATTTCTCCTCATGCGGAGATACTGCCCTTTTGGAATACCACGTTTCAGGGGAGTCGGATGGAAACTATCCCACCTCAATAAACTATTCGTTGAGGTGGGTTTCCTATGTGTCCTAGAGGAAAGGTGTCCACCGCTACCCACGGAAAAGGAGATGTCTAGAAAAGAAAGTGAGGATTCATCAATTTCGCTTGTAAATGCCAGACCAAATTCATTACTGTTAATCTCATTAATGAACCGATGGAAGTCCATTTTACTTCCTGACCAAATAATAAAAATATCATCAATGAATCTCCCCCAAAAGTGGATCAATGGGATCCACCAGGGGGAGTCATCGGAAAAAATGACGCTTTCCTCCCACAAGCCCAAGAGCAGATTTGCATACGATGGGGCACAAGAACTCCCCATCGCAGTGCCCCTGGACTGGTGGAAGTACTTGCCGTCAAAAACGAAATAGTTGTGCGTCAAAATGTAGGTCAGGAGTTCCAGCACTAAGGTGTTGTGGGCCTGTAAATACACTGCCCTCGACCGCAGGTAATGTTGTACTGCTGCTATTCCCTTTGTGTGTGGTATTGAACTATAAAGGGCTTCCACATCAATGGATGCCAGAAACATCCCAGGCTCCACAGTAACCCCATCGATTTTTAAGAGAAGGTCCGAAGTATCACGGATATATGATGGCAGAGTGAGGACGAAGGGTTTGAGGATTTTATCAATGTAAATCCCCACATTTTGGGTAATTGACCCCACCCCAGAAACTATAGGGCGCCCCCTAAGTGGGGGATACCCCTTGTGAATTTTGGGGAGTGCGTAAAAGGTTGCTACTGCGGGTTTAATCGGTAACATGAACTCATGCTCATCTTTTGAAATCAGATGTGTTTCCAAAGCCTGATCCAAAATGACCATAAGTTCAAGTAAATAAGAATTAGTTGGATCAGTTTTGAGTATCCCATACGTAGTCCGATCATCTAAAAGGGATCGACACATACTACGATAAGGCTCATGATCCATAACTATAAGATTCCCGCCTTTGTCTGAAGGCTTTACAATAATAGTCTGATTGTTCTTAAGTAATCGCAGGGCCTCCCTTTCCCCCTCATTGAGATTGTAAATGTCAATGTTACCATGAATTCTAGAGATGTCATCCTCCACCACTTTCAAAAAAATATCAATGCTTGATAACTCACTAGACGGTGGTAACCTCTGGCTCTTATTTTTTAAATCAGTAAATGGTCCCCATCCCCTATGACGCTCACCCTCTTCCAGGAGGTCCGTTAGGACATTCACCCCCTCCCAGTCTGAAACCTCAATCCCCAATTGCCTACACTTCTCTTGGTCATTATTTTTAAAAAAAATTTTCCATCTTAATTTCCTACAGAAGAGGTTGATGTCTTTCGTCCAAGCGAATTTATCAAAAGATTGTGTGGGCACAAAAGACAGCCCCCTTCTGAGTACAGAGACCATTTCACCCGTTAGTGTGCATGAGGAGAGGTTTATCACCTGGGTGTCATTCAAGTTCTTTGATTGGACTGTTCCCGACTCCTGAGATTGTAGGAATTGGGAACCCCTTTCTCTAAAAAAGAGGAGGAGGGAGCAGCTGACAACGAGGGCACATGAGATGAGGTAGAGCCCGTAGAGGACTGTGGTGGACCTTGGAAGGTTCTTGAATCCATGTTTGGACCATAGGAGGGATAATTTCCTCTCGGATTCCGCCATCTCTGTCTCCATGGCGGTCTATTTGAAAAACCCCTCCCTCTACTACGTTCTCCAATAAAAGAAGATCCCGTTCTCTCAGTATCAGAATATTCTTGATCTGAGGAAGAGACGTCCGTATATGGTTTTGGCTCAGTGGTTGCTGTAAAATTATAAGCTCTTTTGTCTTTGAAATCGTTGAAGTCACGCAAAAATTGTTTATGCTTGCGTTTCTTCAAAGTCGCCTGATATTTTTCAATGCTAGTCTGTAGGGCGGCCTCTTTCCTCCCAAAATCAGGATCCCCTTTTAAATCAAGGGCCTTTTTCCTCAAGATGTCCAATTTGGTCAGTGATTCGCTATAATTGAATTTTTCCTTATCGAGGAGCAGCTGCATAAATTTAAGTGAAGACGCTATTGATTCCCTCTCCCAATTGGACAGAAACTCGGGATCATGTAATCTAGGGGCGGGATTGATGTTTATTCTTAACCCCCTCGGAACAATATTTTGTTTAATGTAATTTTCTAGGGCTTTTACCTCCCACCAGGCCCTCAAGTTCTCTGAATAGAGATCCTGTAAGTCTCTAAATGTGTTCCTTAAAGATGGTGAATTTAACCCCGCGCTGGTGTCCTCAGTAGAGAAGGCCTGCACTGCGTCCTCCAGCCAAATATCTGCCCCAACAGATCCAGACAGGAAACCCGCCATAGAACAATTTGAAAAAACAGTTTCTATATGGTTGGATTGAGTTCAAATGTGTAAACGGAAAAAACCTCAAATTCCAATTAAAATGACTAACTTTATTAATATATTATTAAAATTGAACAAACACCCAGTGATATTGTGCGCATAGGGTCACATGAGGGGAGGAGCTGGAAAATATGGGGTCCCTAAAGTTTCCCTAAAGGGGACCTTGCTCCTACCTGCCAACGGAGGGTTTGACACCGTAACTGTTTTGGGCGCCCCCGTTCCACGTCGGCTGACCCTCACTAAGCCCTAACTCTTTAGTGAATTAAATTTTAATTACACTCCTGATGGCCAAACCACAGTACTCATGCATACACAAAATTGGTAATTATTAATCCCAATATGTCAAACTACAAGCTGCCTCCAAAGATTGAGAACAGCTAAACAGGACAGATTAAGGGAATCACACCCAAGATTAATGTATACACTATTACATCAGACGATTATTTCACGCCCTTCCCTGTCCTGATATGTTATGGCCATCAAACATGGAAAACATCATCACCAATATAACTTATCTTAATAGACACTGCATAGCCCCAATCTGGGCAGGTGCATGCAAAACAGTGCAGCGTCCAAAGACAATCAGATAAACATTACAAAAGCATATAAAGGTGAATAAAATACACCCAAGGGAAGGAAAAAATGATTACTTCCCTTTAGGATATGCTTCACATCGCCTCGACGCGTTTCCCCTTCAGGATACAAGGATCATCAGGAGGCTGAAGTATCATGAACAAAAGATGTGGACAGAGATGTCATCCATGGCTGTGCGCCCAGATCACAGGATGTCCAGGGTTTAAAAACCGGCGCCAATCATGGTCACATGGACCCAGCAACCAATTGAATTCATTGGCTACTCTGTCTCCAAAGATCTCACTGCGCATGTAATTTTCGGTCTGGTCACAAGAGGTCCTGAATTACCCCATTGCGCATGCGTGCGCTCATTCCGGCTTACATAGTAATACATCAAGAGGCGGTGGCCAGCCCAGTCGGCCACTCCTCCCAGAGACGCCGTCCAATAAGCGGCGCGTCTGGGTTACCTCACTCCGGCTTACATATTAATACGTCAGGAGGCGGTGGCCAACCCCGTCGGCCACTCCTCCCAGAAACGCCGTCCAATAAACAGCGCGTCTGAGTTACCTCCCTCCGGCTTACATAGTAATACGTCAGGAGGCGGTGGCCAACCCAGTGGGCCACTCCTCCCAAAGACGCCGTCCAATAAGCAGCGCGTCTGAGTTGCCTCCCTCCGGCTTACATGGTAATACGTCAGGAGGCGGTGGCCAACCCAGTGGGCCACTCCTCCCAAAGACGCCGTCCAATAAGCAGCGCGTCTGGGTTACCCTATTCCAACTTAGATGGCGATACAGGCTACAGGTCGGGAGGCGGTGGCCGGATTAATCGGCCACCCCTTTCTAACTCGCCCCATATACGCCGTCCAATAAGTCGCGCACCTGGGTTACCCCATTGCGCATGCGTCCGCTTATCTTAGCTTGGATCGTGATTTAACCTGTACGTCAGGAGGCGGAGGCCAAACCAATCCGTCACTCCTCCTATACAAGCCACCACAGAGACGCCGTCCAATGAGACGTCCCCGGGGCAGGAATTAAAGAGCTTCACTACGCATGCTCGCTAGGTTCCATATAGTAGTGTGCGCATAGAAGGTACCATGACGAGAGGGGGACGTAGACACAAGATGTCATTTAACTGACACCCATGCCACATTCCTCCAACAGTCTATTTAAGGGAGAGAAACGGCAAAGCGCCGGTCACTCCACTAATGCTGTTAACCCTATATTGACCAGACCAGAAAGCCCTCCTAATGAGAGGTCCAGACCCATAAGTGGATCTAGGAGAGAGACTATAATAACCAAGGAAAAATACCTAATGATAAAGATATTTATAAACCGTATATCCCCTTTCACAGGGCAATGACGGAGGGGTTTCCAAGAGGATCCTATCAATAATAAATTCTGTTTAACAATTAAGCGACATTAGGGCTGACCAAACCCAATTATAAATCTAAATGTAAGGGGGACCTTTTAGAGAAATGAGGAATATGTTAATCTGTCATTTAGCCCCAACGGAGCTTGTGTTTTGAGGTAGTAAATCCAGCGACATTCCCTTTGCAAAATCTTTTTGTCCAAGTCACCCCCCCTAGGGCCAGGCTTGATGACTTCCACTACAACAAAAGAGATTGATTTACTGTCTCCTTGGTGGACCTCCCAGACGTGTCGGGCCAGGGGTGTATCCCTCTTATGTTTGATGTCCCCCAGATGTTCACCGACACGTCTGCGTAATTCTCTTGTGGTCTTACCCACATAGTTTAATGGGCATTTACATGTGGCCATATATACCACACCAGTGGTCTTACAGTTGGAGAAGTCTTTAATAGGATACTTTCTACCTGTATTTGCGCTAAGAAAACTTTTTGAAGGCACAATCCAGTTACAGTATTTGCAATCTCCACATCTAAAACAGCCCAGTGGTCTTCTATCCAACCAGGTCCCAGGAGAAGTGGGTCTCTGGTAGTGGCTGTGCACCAGTTGGTCCCTAAGCGAAACACCCCGTCTGTATGTTATAGATGGGTGGGGGGCAATATCTTCACAGATATCAGGGTCTGCCAGGAGGATTCCCCAGTGTTTCCGGAGTATCCCGTGAATCCTTTCTGATTGGCAATCAAAAGTGCCGATGACTCTAATGATGTCCTCACTCTTTTCTTTTTTTGCCTTTGGTTGAAGGAGAGATTCTCTATCGCTACAACGGGCATAATTGAAGGCCCCCCGTAAAACCTCATCGGGGTAACCTCTTTTCCGAAACCGGCTTTGTAAATCTCTTGATTGATCGAAAAAATCATTTTTATTCGAGCAATTTCTCCTCATGCGGAGATACTGCCCTTTTGGAATACCACGTTTCAGGGGAGTCGGATGGAAACTATCCCACCTCAATAAACTATTCGTTGAGGTGGGTTTCCTATGTGTCCTAGAGGAAAGGTGTCCACCGCTACCCACGGAAAAGGAGATGTCTAGAAAAGAAAGTGAGGATTCATCAATTTCGCTTGTAAATGCCAGACCAAATTCATTACTGTTAATCTCATTAATGAACCGATGGAAGTCCATTTTACTTCCTGACCAAATAATAAAAATATCATCAATGAATCTCCCCCAAAAGTGGATCAATGGGATCCACCAGGGGGAGTCATCGGAAAAAATGACGCTTTCCTCCCACAAGCCCAAGAGCAGATTTGCATACGATGGGGCACAAGAACTCCCCATCGCAGTGCCCCTGGACTGGTGGAAGTACTTGCCGTCAAAAACGAAATAGTTGTGCGTCAAAATGTAGGTCAGGAGTTCCAGCACTAAGGTGTTGTGGGCCTGTAAATACACTGCCCTCGACCGCAGGTAATGTTGTACTGCTGCTATTCCCTTTGTGTGTGGTATTGAACTATAAAGGGCTTCCACATCAATGGATGCCAGAAACATCCCAGGCTCCACAGTAACCCCATCGATTTTTAAGAGAAGGTCCGAAGTATCACGGATATATGATGGCAGAGTGAGGACGAAGGGTTTGAGGATTTTATCAATGTAAATCCCCACATTTTGGGTAATTGACCCCACCCCAGAAACTATAGGGCGCCCCCTAAGTGGGGGATACCCCTTGTGAATTTTGGGGAGTGCGTAAAAGGTTGCTACTGCGGGTTTAATCGGTAACATGAACTCATGCTCATCTTTTGAAATCAGATGTGTTTCCAAAGCCTGATCCAAAATGACCATAAGTTCAAGTAAATAAGAATTAGTTGGATCAGTTTTGAGTATCCCATACGTAGTCCGATCATCTAAAAGGGATCGACACATACTACGATAAGGCTCATGATCCATAACTATAAGATTCCCGCCTTTGTCTGAAGGCTTTACAATAATAGTCTGATTGTTCTTAAGTAATCGCAGGGCCTCCCTTTCCCCCTCATTGAGATTGTAAATGTCAATGTTACCATGAATTCTAGAGATGTCATCCTCCACCACTTTCAAAAAAATATCAATGCTTGATAACTCACTAGACGGTGGTAACCTCTGGCTCTTATTTTTTAAATCAGTAAATGGTCCCCATCCCCTATGACGCTCACCCTCTTCCAGGAGGTCCGTTAGGACATTCACCCCCTCCCAGTCTGAAACCTCAATCCCCAATTGCCTACACTTCTCTTGGTCATTATTTTTAAAAAAATTTTTCCATCTTAATTTCCTACAGAAGAGGTTGATGTCTTTCGTCCAAGCGAATTTATCAAAAGATTGTGTGGGCACAAAAGACAGCCCCCTTCTGAGTACAGAGACCATTTCACCCGTTAGTGTGCATGAGGAGAGGTTTATCACCTGGGTGTCATTCAAGTTCTTTGATTGGACTGTTCCCGACTCCTGAGATTGTAGGAATTGGGAACCCCTTTCTCTAAAAAAGAGGAGGAGGGAGCAGCTGACAACGAGGGCACATGAGATGAGGTAGAGCCCGTAGAGGACTGTGGTGGACCTTGGAAGGTTCTTGAATCCATGTTTGGACCATAGGAGGGATAATTTCCTCTCGGATTCCGCCATCTCTGTCTCCATGGCGGTCTATTTGAAAAACCCCTCCCTCTACTACGTTCTCCAATAAAAGAAGATCCCGTTCTCTCAGTATCAGAATATTCTTGATCTGAGGAAGAGACGTCCGTATATGGTTTTGGCTCAGTGGTTGCTGTAAAATTATAAGCTCTTTTGTCTTTGAAATCGTTGAAGTCACGCAAAAATTGTTTATGCTTGCGTTTCTTCAAAGTCGCCTGATATTTTTCAATGCTAGTCTGTAGGGCGGCCTCTTTCCTCCCAAAATCAGGATCCCCTTTTAAATCAAGGGCCTTTTTCCTCAAGATGTCCAATTTGGTCAGTGATTCGCTATAATTGAATTTTTCCTTATCGAGGAGCAGCTGCATAAATTTAAGTGAAGACGCTATTGATTCCCTCTCCCAATTGGACAGAAACTCGGGATCATGTAATCTAGGGGCGGGATTGATGTTTATTCTTAACCCCCTCGGAACAATATTTTGTTTAATGTAATTTTCTAGGGCTTTTACCTCCCACCAGGCCCTCAAGTTCTCTGAATAGAGATCCTGTAAGTCTCTAAATGTGTTCCTTAAAGATGGTGAATTTAACCCCGCGCTGGTGTCCTCAGTAGAGAAGGCCTGCACTGCGTCCTCCAGCCAAATATCTGCCCCAACAGATCCAGACAGGAAACCCGCCATAGAACAATTTGAAAAAACAGTTTCTATATGGTTGGATTGAGTTCAAATGTGTAAACGGAAAAAACCTCAAATTCCAATTAAAATGACTAACTTTATTAATATATTATTAAAATTGAACAAACACCCAGTGATATTGTGCGCATAGGGTCACATGAGGGGAGGAGCTGGAAAATATGGGGTCCCTAAAGTTTCCCTAAAGGGGACCTTGCTCCTACCTGCCAACGGAGGGTTTGACACCGTAACTGTTTTGGGCGCCCCCGTTCCACGTCGGCTGACCCTCACTAAGCCCTAACTCTTTAGTGAATTAAATTTTAATTACACTCCTGATGGCCAAACCACAGTACTCATGCATACACAAAATTGGTAATTATTAATCCCAATATGTCAAACTACAAGCTGCCTCCAAAGATTGAGAACAGCTAAACAGGACAGATTAAGGGAATCACACCCAAGATTAATGTATACACTATTACATCAGACGATTATTTCACGCCCTTCCCTGTCCTGATATGTTATGGCCATCAAACATGGAAAACATCATCACCAATATAACTTATCTTAATAGACACTGCATAGCCCCAATCTGGGCAGGTGCATGCAAAACAGTGCAGCGTCCAAAGACAATCAGATAAACATTACAAAAGCATATAAAGGTGAATAAAATACACCCAAGGGAAGGAAAAAATGATTACTTCCCTTTAGGATATGCTTCACATCGCCTCGACGCGTTTCCCCTTCAGGATACAAGGATCATCAGGAGGCTGAAGTATCATGAACAAAAGATGTGGACAGAGATGTCATCCATGGCTGTGCGCCCAGATCACAGGATGTCCAGGGTTTAAAAACCGGCGCCAATCATGGTCACATGGACCCAGCAACCAATTGAATTCATTGGCTACTCTGTCTCCAAAGATCTCACTGCGCATGTAATTTTCGGTCTGGTCACAAGAGGTCCTGAATTACCCCATTGCGCATGCGTGCGCTCATTCCGGCTTACATAGTAATACATCAAGAGGCGGTGGCCAGCCCAGTCGGCCACTCCTCCCAGAGACGCCGTCCAATAAGCGGCGCGTCTGGGTTACCTCACTCCGGCTTACATATTAATACGTCAGGAGGCGGTGGCCAACCCCGTCGGCCACTCCTCCCAGAAACGCCGTCCAATAAACAGCGCGTCTGAGTTACCTCCCTCCGGCTTACATAGTAATACGTCAGGAGGCGGTGGCCAACCCAGTGGGCCACTCCTCCCAAAGACGCCGTCCAATAAGCAGCGCGTCTGAGTTGCCTCCCTCCGGCTTACATGGTAATACGTCAGGAGGCGGTGGCCAACCCAGTGGGCCACTCCTCCCAAAGACGCCGTCCAATAAGCAGCGCGTCTGGGTTACCCTATTCCAACTTAGATGGCGATACAGGCTACAGGTCGGGAGGCGGTGGCCGGATTAATCGGCCACCCCTTTCTAACTCGCCCCATATACGCCGTCCAATAAGTCGCGCACCTGGGTTACCCCATTGCGCATGCGTCCGCTTATCTTAGCTTGGATCGTGATTTAACCTGTACGTCAGGAGGCGGAGGCCAAACCAATCCGTCACTCCTCCTATACAAGCCACCACAGAGACGCCGTCCAATGAGACGTCCCCGGGGCAGGAATTAAAGAGCTTCACTACGCATGCTCGCTAGGTTCCATATAGTAGTGTGCGCATAGAGGTACCATGACGAGAGGGGGACGTAGACACAAGATGTCATTTAACTGACACCCATGCCACATTCCTCCAACAGTCTATTTAAGGGAGAGAAACGGCAAAGCACCGGTCACTCCACTAATGCTGTTAACCCTATATTGCGCAATGGGGTAATTCAGGACCTCTTGTCACCAGACCGAAAATTACATGCGCAGTGAGATCTTTGGAGACAGAGTAGCCAATGAATTCAATTGGTTGCTGGGTCCATGTGACCATGATTGGCACCGGTTTTTAAACCCTGGACATCCTGTGATCTGGGCGCACAGCCATGGATGACATCTCTGTCCACATCTTTTGTTCATGATACTTCAGCCTCCTGATGATCCTTGTATCCTGAAGGGGAAACGCGTCGAGGCGATGTGAAGCATATCCTAAAGGGAAGTAATCATTTTTTCCTTCCCTTGGGTGTATTTTATTCACCTTTATATGCTTTTGTAATGTTTATCTGATTGTCTTTGGACGCTGCACTGTTTTGCATGCACCTGCCCAGATTGGGGCTATGCAGTGTCTATTAAGATAAGTTATATTGGTGATGATGTTTTCCATGTTTGATGGCCATAACATATCAGGACAGGGAAGGGCGTGAAATAATCGTCTGATGTAATAGTGTATACATTAATCTTGGGTGTGATTCCCTTAATCTGTCCTGTTTAGCTGTTCTCAATCTTTGGAGGCAGCTTGTAGTTTGACATATTGGGATTAATAATTACCAATTTTGTGTATGCATGAGTACTGTGGTTTGGCCATCAGGAGTGTAATTAAAATTTAATTCACTAAAGAGTTAGGGCTTAGTGAGGGTCAGCCGACGTGGAACGGGGGCGCCCAAAACAGTTACGGTGTCAAACCCTCCGTTGGCAGGTAGGAGCAAGGTCCCCTTTAGGGAAACTTTAGGGACCCCATATTTTCCAGCTCCTCCCCTCATGTGACCCTATGCGCACAATATCACTGGGTGTTTGTTCAATTTTAATAATATATTAATAAAGTTAGTCATTTTAATTGGAATTTGAGGTTTTTTCCGTTTACATAATACTTTGTAGCGCCACCTTTTGCTGTGATTACAGCTGCAGTCGCTTGGGGTATGTGTCTATCAGTTTTGCACATTGAGAGACTGAAATTCTTGCCCATTCTTCCTTTGCAAACAGCTGGAGCTGAGTGAGGTTGGATGGAGAGCGTTTGTGAACAGCAGTTTTCAGCTCTTTCCACAGATTCTCGATTGGGTTCAGGTCTGGATTGGGACTTGGCCATTCTAACACCTGGATACGTTTATTTGTGAACCATTCCATTGTAGATTTTGCTTTATGTTTTGGATCATTTTTTTGTTGAAAGACAAATCTCCGTCCCAATCTCAGGTCTTTTGCAGACTCCAACAGGTTTCCTTCAAGAATGGTCCTGTATTTGGCTCCATCCATCTTCTCATCAATTTGAACCATCTTCCCTGTCCCTGCTGAAGAAAAGCAGGCCCAAACCATGATGCTGCCACCACCATGTTTGACAGTGGGGATGGTGTGTTCAGGGTGATGAGCTGTGTTGCTTTTACGCCAAACATATCGTTTGGTATTGTGCCCAAATAGTTCGATTTTGGTTTCATCTGATCTAAGCACCTTCTTCCACATGTTTGGTGTGTCTTTCAGGTGGCTTGGGGCAAACTTTAAATTACACTTTTTATGGATGTCTTTGAGAAATGGCTTTCTTCTTGCCACTCTGCCATAAAGGCCAGATTTGTGCAGTGGATGACTGATTATTGTCCTATGGACAGACTCTCCCACCTCAGCTGTAGATCTCTGCAGTTCATCCAGAGTGATCCAGGGGCTCGACTGCTTCTCTGATCAGTCTTCTCCTTGTTTGAGATGAAAGTTTGGATGGACGGCCGGGTCTTGGTAGACTTGCAGTGGTATGTGACTCCTTCCATTTCAATATAATCGTTTGCACAGTGCTTCTTGGGATGTTTAAAGTTGTGGAAATCTTTTTGTAACCAAATCCGGCTTTAAACTTCTCCAAAACAATATCATGGACCTGCCTGTTGTGTTCCTTGGTTTTCATGATGCTCTATGTGCTTTAAACAGAACACTGAGACTATCACAGAGCAGGTGCATTTAGACGGAGACTTTATTACACACAGGGGCTTATATCTATCATCATCAGTCATTTAGGACAACATTGGATCATTCAGAGATCCTCAATCAACTTCTGGAGTGAGTTTGCTGCACTGGAGTAAAGGGGACGAATAATAATAATAATAACAATAATAATAATAATATTTATTCAGATTTTAATATTATATTAGAATAATATTGCACGCCCCAATTTTCAGTTTATTCTTTTTTACAAAAGTTTCAAATAAGCAATACATTTCGTTCAACTTCACAATTGTGTCCCACTTGTTGTTGATTCTTCATCACAACATACATTTTTTCATCTTTATGTTTGAAGCCTGAAATGTGGGAAAAGGTTGAAAAATTCAAGGGGGCCGAATACTTTTGCAAGACACTGTATATATATATATATATATATATATATATATATATATATACAGTGCCTTGCAAAAGTATAAATAAAAATAATAACAAAAGTAAAAATAAAAGTGCAAATGTTTAAATTGCCTCCTCCCGAATTAAAAAAAAATATATGTACATATATATATATATATATATATATATATATATATACATTTAAATGCCAGAATTATTATGTTTTCTGGTTGCAGAAACATTACAATAAAATGTAATATGAGGCAATCAAAACATTGTATTTATATTTACCTTAAAATTGTATTAAAAATGTTAGCTGAGTGCGCCAAATGTACGCCTTTACACAGTCCAATCTCCCAAAAATGTAAAACGTTATGGGTCTTAAAAAATGGAGATGCAGTAATTTATTTATTTGATTTTTTTTTATAAAATTCCCCTTTTTTTCACCGCATAAATAAATTAAAAAAATACGTGTTTGGTATTCCTTTAAGAGGAAATAGGGTTTGTAGATAGAGAGGAAAAGAGGAAGAAGAGGGGTTTCAAGGATTTAGAAGTCACCAGAAGGAAGAGAGGAAACAATTTACAGGATGTGTAAAGAAGGTTTATTGCTTCCTCCCTCTTTTCTAGTGTAGAATAGCATTGAATGATTTTCTTTTCCTCTAGTGTCCTCAAAGATAAATTGATCAAACCCTTTAATGTTGCTGTGCACAATTTGTCATCAAAGAGAACCTTTCAGTAGTGCACGATATTGCAATAATGTAATGCAGTAATAGCGGTGCACTGCAATAATATCATTAAAAACATCCTAAATCCAGGGCCATCATGTTGTGTTTTATCTTTTGTGAAATTCTGATGAAACTTTGAGCAGTCCAGTAAGTGCTCAATGTGCAATCATCTTGTACAGATAACAGCAAGACTATTTGTACTCTACAGGGTATATACAGATGTAGCAATGATTATCATGACTCACAACAAACCATCTTGATAACTTGTTCCGGAAGGTTTTCTCACTTGCAGAGCGTTATAACAACATTGCTCAAGCCATTTACCGATATAAGGTTACGTGTCAAATTATACTTTTTTGTGCCATTAAAGCCAAGTGTTGTGTTATCTGAATAAAGATAACCTTTGCTTGATCTGTATACTATTGAGGCAGCTATTGAATGTACATGATACACTGTTAATAAAAAAAGTCGGTGGAGCCTCTGTTAGGAGCCTCGACACAGAAACTAGCCAGATATCCCTCCGGGAAGGACCAGGGCAAGGAGTGTCTCTTTTTAGAAAACCACCATAACCACCATATTAAGTGGCCCTTTTAGTCAATATCCAACTCTTTGACAAGTTTAAAGATATGGCAAGGGAAATACCAAGGCCAGGTATCCATCCACAGACAGCTGTTTCGGGGTATTACCCCTCATCAGTGTGGAGTAGGATTCTGGCCAGGTGGGAGCAATGCCTAGTAGACCAACAAGACAAAACAATCACTGATCTCGGGGTGACCAGCCAGAGAAAACACTGCCGGCAGCCAACGAGGGCGCTCAACACAGTGAAATCCTAGGTGCATTGCCCCCTGGGAAATATGCAAATCAAAAAAGTCCGTGGAGTCTCTGTTCGGAGCCTCGACACAGAAACTAGCCAGATATCCCTCCGGGAAGGACCAGGCCAAGGAGTGGCTCTTTTTAGAAAACCACCATAACCACCATATTAAGTGGCCCTTTTAGTCAATATCCAATTCTTTGACAAGTTTAAAGATATGACAAGGGAAATACCAAGGCCCGGTATCCATCCACAGACAGCTGTTTCGGGGTATTGCCCCTCATCAGTGTGGAGTAGGATTCTGGCCAGGTGTGAGCAATGCCTAGTAGACCAATAATTGGCCTTGGTATTTCCCTTGTCATATCTTTAAACTTGTCAAAGAGTTGGATATTGACTAAAAGGGCCACTTAATATCGTGGTTATGGTGGTTTCCTAAAAAGAGCCACTCCTTGGCTAGGTCCTTCCCGGAGGAATATCTGGCTAGTTTCTGTGTCGAGACTCCTAACAGAGGATCCACAGACTTTTTAGATTTTCATATTTCCCAGGGGGCAAAGCACCTAGGATTTCACTGTGTTGAGCGCCCTCGGCTGCCAGCAGTGCTTTCTCTGGCTGGTCTCCCCGAGAACAGTGATTGCTTTGTCTTGTTGGTCTACTAAGCATTGCTTCCACCTGGCCAGAATCCTACTCCCCGAGATTAGACATGTCAATTGTTTTTGCCATTTGGGTTTTGCACTGCAAAGCTGAGTTTTTGCCCAAATTTTTGCCACAAAAAGGCTGCAGTTTGAACTGCATAGTGCGGTCCAGAAACCCAAATTCCCATAGACTATGCTTGAAAACCAGAACACATCCATTTTGGCATTAAACGCTGCAGTTGAAAAAGCAGCAAAAAAGCAGGTAAAAAGCAAAGTGCGGTCGCACCCTTACAGACACAAAAAAGTAACATGTGCGCTTGTAATCGTTGCAGAAACACTGCATAATGGATGCCGTGTGTCTGCAGAATACAGTTAGGTCCAGAAATATTTGGACAGTGACACAAGTTTTGTTATTTTAGCTGTTTACAAAAACGTGTTCAGAAATACAATTATATATATAATATGGGCTGAAAGTGCACACTCCCAGCTGCAATATGAGAGTTTTCACATCCAAATCGGAGAAAGGGTTTAGGAATCATAGCTCTGTAATGCATAGCCTCCTCTTTTTCAAGGGACCAAAAGTAATTGGACAAGGGACTCTAAGGGCTGCAATTAACTCTGAAGGCGTCTCCCTCATTAACCTGTAATCAATGAAGTAGTTAAAAGGTCTGGGGTTGATTACAGGTGTGTGATTTTGCATTTGGAAGCTGTTGCTGTGACCAGACAACATGCGGTCTAAGGAACTCTCAATTGAGATGAAGCAGAACATCCTGAGGCTGAAGAAAAAGAAAAAATCCATCAGAGAGATAGCAGACATGCTTGGAGTAGCAAAATCAACAGTCGGGTACATTCTGAGAAAAAAGGAATTGACTGGTGAGCTTGGGAACTCAAAAAGGCCTGGGCGTCCACGGATGACAACAGTGGTGGATAATCGCCGCATACTTTCTTTGGTGAAGAAGAACCCGTTCACAACATCAACTGAAGTCCAGAACACTCTCAGTGAAGTAGGTGTATCTGTCTCTAAGTCAACAGTAAAGAGAAGACTCCATGAAAGTAAATACAAAGGGTTCACATCTAGATGCTAACCATTCATCAATTCCAAAAATAGACAGGCCAGAGTTAAATTTGCTGAAAAACACCTCATGAAGCCAGCTCAGTTCTGGAAAAGTATTCTATGGACAAATGAGACAAAGATCAACCTGTACCAGAATGATGGGAAGAAAAAAGTTTGCAGAAGAAAGGGAACGGCACATGATCCAAGGCACACCACATCCTCTGTAAAACATGGTGGAGGCAACGTGATGGCATGGGCATGCATGGCTTTCAATGGCACTGGGTCACTTGTGTTTATTGATGACATAACAGCAGACAAGAGTAGCCGGATGAATTCTGAAGTGTACCGGGATATACTTTCAGCCCAGATTCAGCCAAATGCCGCAAAGTTGATTGGACGGCGCTTCATAGTACAGATGGACAATAACCCCAACCATACAGCCAAAGCTACACAGGAGTTCATGAGTGCAAAAAAGTGGAACATTCTGCAATGGCCAAGTCAATCACCAGATCTTAACCCAATTGAGCATGCATTTCACTTGCTCAAATCCAGACTTAAGACGGAAAGACCCACAAACAAGCAAGACCTGAAGGCTGCGGCTGTAAAGGCCTGGCAAAGCATTAAGAAGGAGGAAACCCAGCGTTTGGTGATGTCCATGGGTTCCAGACTTAAGGCAGTGATTGCCTCCAAAGGATTCGCAACAAAATATTGAAAATAAAAATATTTTGTTTGGGTTTGGTTTATTTGTCCAATTACTTTTGACCTCCTAAAATGTGGAGTGTTTGTAAAGAAATGTGTACAATTCCGACAATTTCTATCAGATATTTTTGTTCAAACCTTCAAATTAAACGTTACAATCTGCACTTGAATTCTGTTGTAGAGGTTTCATTTCAAATCCAATGTGGTGGCATGCAGAGCCCAACTCGCGAAAATTGTGTCACTGTCCAAATATTTCTAGACCTAACTGTAGATGCCGATTTCATGCACTCAGGATACAGAGCGGGAGCAGCATTTAAAGCACATGAAATAAGTGACATGTTGCTTTTCTAAGAGCAGCGATTTGTATCAACATTTCTGCATGCAAATCGCTGCACTCTTAAACGCAACATGTGGATGGATTATGCACAATCTTCATAGATTGTGCTGTGGACGCAGGACGCATGCCTTTACGCTGCAGTGCTAGATGCAGCGCAAAGGCATGCAAAATGCACACATACGCACACAGCCTTACTGCCAAATGGGTGTGGCTTGGGGTGTGGCTAGAGGTGTGGTCAAAATTTGACATGGCGTGCTGTGCATGCCGCATATATAGCGCCCCTGAGACCCTCAGGGCACTACAGGGAACTGCATCCTCTTGGAAATGCAGGACCTACCCCCTGGGACCTGGAATACCAGTGTCAATTACACCAAAACATGACTAAAATCCGAGTTCTCCACTCCACACGGGGCATAGAGGGTTAACCATGTAAGGGGATGGTCGCCATGGGAACAAGTTCCTGGGTATAGCCAGCCTGGTGGGAGGGGTCAGTCAGTAGGTAGTGAGGAGAGGGTCGAGTAGCACATGGGAGAGGTGTGCGGACGTTCCTGAGCTGGGTCCGTGTAATGGTGACCCCGGGGGTACAGGAGAGAGGTCGCCAGGATGGGTACCGGGATACCGCTGGGACCTGAGCACGCACGGGGCACAGGGCCCTAGGTCAAGCGCAAGTTTTAGACTGTTTGGCAAATACCTGCCCGGCGAGGACATCTTCACGGACTTCACCGAACCAAATAATCCGGGGGCATCAGCAGTAAACTAGGATCGGGGTTCGGACACTTACTTCCCCACAGGGTTCACACTGCTTGCCATACGGAGGAGACTGTACCCCAAAAGGGACAGTCAGGGCCCCCAAACGTTCCACGCTACGGGGACCCAACCAACAGAGAGTGCCAAGGACAGAACAACCTGGGTCACTGATTCTCCAAGGGACCGGAACCAGCAAGCCCTGGGTACACAGTGAGTAGAGACTATTAAAGACAATCTGGTGTGGTCTCTGTTATTGCCCATGTTACCTCTCCCAGGCACAGCCCTAGCTGCGGAGGGACTACCATCACAGCTGCCACTATCACCAGCCCTGGGAGTAACCACATTCAGCAGCGGCGGTTTTCCATCCTTAACTGCAACCCGCAGGTGGCATCATATGACAAAAACTCTCATCTCCCCTGTAAATACCCTCCATTAACAAAAGGGGCCTAGGGCACGGGACCGGGCAATGGCCACCAGAGTTGCATTCCCAGTTGTTACTGCCTGGGACCGAGTACCCCATATCCCGGGGTGCTACACATACTTTGTCCCTCTTTCTTTTATTCAACAGTTGGAAGGTTTGTACACACCATCACACATGCAGCGTGGCATCGTACACACACAGGTGTGCCATCACACACAGTGTTGTATCATACACATGTGACGCCCCTGGACTATCAGGTTGTCACAGGGTATTGTACAATCTGCCCTCCCGTGCAATATCCAACTCCTTCTTGGTTATGGGTCCCCAACTACATGGTGTTGCCTACATCAGCTAATCAAAATCCTATGTACACTCTGCACCACACCCACCAGACACACCTGTGGACGGCCTGAGTGGAATAGGGTTGCCCACTTGGGGTGTTGGTTAAGGGGGGGTCAGGAGTGTCAGGAGAGTCAGTCAGTCGAGTCGAGAGAAGGAAGTGAATTAGAGAGAAGGTCAGGAGCCGGGCTCCTTGGAAGCCATCTAGGTAGCAGATGGTGGTCTGGACCTAGAGGAGCTGGACCCCCGGTCGCAGGGGTTCATGGCAAGGGGCACAGAACTGTCGAGGAGGACAGCTGGCGGCCTTGCACCATCACCGGGCTGGGACCAGGGCACGACAGGGTACGTGGACCCTAGGTCAAGAAGTAGCTTCAGGCAACCTGACAAAATCGGGGTACTAGCACAACGAGGGGGATAGGACTTTCTACTCAAACGGTCCAGAAAACCCCAAGCGTGAACCCTGAGAGCAAGCTCCCACACTTAGCCATAGTGGGGAGCGGGACTCGACTAGTTCCATACTACCGGGACCAACAGAGAAGTAACTTAGTGCCAGGAGGAAGGTCACGGATCAGCAGGCAGCACCATTGGGGACGGGACCTGAACTAGCTCCCCTCAGCGGCAGCGGTATCCAGAACTTTGGTTTATCCAGTTGTCGGTGTCAGCTTAATGGACTGAGTGAGTACGAAAGTGACCCCTCTGCACCCCAACAGCACTTCCCTAACACCATCACCGAGTCCCAGGGCATCCCCCCCTACCCGTGGAGGGTTCTAACACCTGACTGCCCCACTCCATCGCCCCTGGGTACTCCCAACTGCAGCGGTGGTACTCCACATTTTCACACACCACGGGTGGCGTCACAAATTCTAAACACAATCCCCTGTAAATACCCCTTTCATTTTGAGTGGCCGCACGACCCCCGGGTCCGGAGACCCCTCGAGCCACCGCGGATCCGGATCCGAGCAGCCCGGCTGCTGGCACGGGGGTGGCACACACACACAGGTATGCCATCATACACAGCGGCCATCATACACACAGCTGTGCCATCACACACAGTGTTGTATCATACACACACAGGCGTGCCATCACACACAGCAGGGTATCATACATACACAGGTGTGCCATCACACACAGTGTTGTATCATACACACACAGGTGTGACATCAAACACTGCGGGAATCATATACACACAGCTGTGCCATCACACACACAGTGTTGTATCATACACACACAGGCGTGCCATCACACACAGCAGGGTATCATACATACACAGGTGTGCCATCACACACAGTGTTGTATCATACACACACAGGTGTGACATCAAACACTGCGGGAATCATATACACACAGCTGTGCCATCACACACACAGTGTTGTATCATACACACACAGGTGTGCTATCACACACAGCAGGCATCATACACACACAGGTGTGCCATCACACACAGTGTTGTATCATACACACACAGGTGTGACATCAAACACTGCGGGAATCATATACACACAGCTGTGCCATCACACACACAGTGTTGTATCATACACACACAGGTGTGCTATCACACACACAGTGTTGTATCATACACACACAGGCGTGCCATCACACACAGCAGGGTATCATACATACACAGGTGTGCCATCACACACAGTGTTGTATCTTACACACACAGGTGTGACATCAAACACTGCGGGAATCATATACACACAGCTGTGCCATCACACACACAGTGTTGTATTATACACACACAGGTTTGCTATCACACACAGCAGGCATCATACACACACAGGTGTGCCATCACACACAGTGTGGCATCATACACACACAGGTGTGCCATCACACACAGTGTGGCATCATACACACACGTGTGCCATCACACACTGTGTGGCATCATACACACACAGGTGTGCTATCACACAGTGTGTATCATACACACACAGGTGTGCCATCACACACAGCGTGGCATCATACACACACAGGCGTGCCATCACACAATGTTGTATCATACACATACAGGTGTGCCATCACACACTGAGGGCATCATACACACACACAGGTGTGCCGTTACATATACATCATACACACAGACGCACCATCACACATACATAGGAGACCGGGGTGCGGGGAGGAGGAGCTAGTGAGGTAACTATGGAGCTGCACCTGGGCTATGTCAGGCAAACCCTACTTGTGTTTGTGCCTGCTCAAATAATAAAGTTTATTCAATTTTATAAAAAAAAGAGAAGAATAGATCTGGGGCAGTGCACTGATGATCCGGGGCCCTGATCTCGATGCCTAGCAAACGCCCCTGCCCAGTTCTAGATCTAAAGTGACCAGCTGATCTGTCCACCACAATATTATAGTATAGGTCCAATGAAGACCCCATGTCCCCGCACCCAGTGCTGTTATTTGAAGACTTCATTGGGTTAAACAGTTGGCTTAAGAAGTTTGGCTTCTTTTTGTGAAATCTCTCCATAGCCTTTCGCTGACCAGTCAGAGGATGACAAATATTTGATGTGCCTGGTTCCTGTGCAATGTCCATCTTGTGCACACAATTGCAAGAGTCCGGGGGAGTAAACACAATATAAAACGTTATAAGGCCACACACAGGAGTCACCGTCCTGACGCTCGCACAATGGGGCACTGGGCCGTATATGTGGGGTTGGTCGTATTGCAAATATTGGGGGCTCTGGAAGCAAAACTGTAAGTACAGAAGTTACATATTTCTTAGAATTTCAGATTTCGTTATTGTTCTAGACAGCACTTATTTTTATTATTAAGTTCATGCTTCATCTGCACGAGGATTGATTTTACTATGATTTTACTATATGTGCGATATTACCAAGGATCTAACAAATACAATACACTCGAATGGCCAAACACATACGCTATAAACTGCAAATATGCCGACATTTTTCACATACTGACATATTTTTCACTTTTAAGCCCCCTTCACACTGCATTTTCTTCGCTGTTGGCCTCATAAGCGTATACATCCAAGTCCCCCATAAGGCCATGTGCACACTAGAAAATGACTTTTTCTTAAGGATAATCCGGACCCTCTTAAAGAATCCCGCACCCGTGGTAAAAAAAAAAAAAATCGCACTAAAACCGCTTCGAAATCCGCATGTGGTTTTACCGCGGATTGCTGTGGTTTGGTGCGGATTTGCCACGGATTTTCCTCAGGTTGGTCCCTGTGGATTTTTACCATTATCTATGGCAAAAACCGCAAGTTCCTGCAGAAAAGAAGTGACATGCTCATTGATTCCGCAGCGGAAAATCCACGGGTAAATCCGCAGGTATAAAAAAAACGCAGTGTGCGCACAGCATTTTTTAAAACCCATAGGTGTTGCTGGGGAATTGACTGCAGCAATGTTAGACTCATTTTCTGCAGCAAATCCGCGATAAATCCGCAGCGTGCGCTCATAGCCTAAAACGGTATTGGGGCATATTCCTTGATGTGACCATTGTCTATAATAATGCAGACAGAGCGATGGTGTGCGCTGTTCTGCATCCTTTTTGGCCATATACGCCTACTGGAGGTGGACACCAAGGCTTAGTATGTTCCGTTTATCACAGTGACTCTGTCTGCATCATTATAGTCAATAGCCCCTTTGGCGCATATGCCCAAACCTTTTATTACTGGGTGTTTGGTCATAAGTCTCAATGGGGCCACTGAATGGATGATAAAATGGAATGTGAAAGGGCCCATAGGACTTGTGCACACAACCATAAAAATCGGATGAGTACTATCCATAATTTTGACGGATAGAACTGATCCTCGTGTTAATCCACATCTGATTTATTCCTCGAACCGAGTCTATCCAATAAAAAAAAAAATCGCCCACTCAACTTTATGGGTCTGTGTAAAAAATGGAATGACATCCGAGTGCAATACGATTTTCATGGACCGAAAAATAGAAAAGTAGAGAAACTTTTTTTTGTATTCACCTCCAAGAAAATCGGATCAAAAACTCTCATCTGATTCTGATCAGAATGTGATTAGCATAATTGGATTGATTTTCTCGGATAAGAGATAAAGTTTTAGTCACCCTGGCCTTTTGAACATTGTTTCGTTTAGCAAAGTATGAACCAAAAATTGCTCCAGGAAATATATTTTCAGTATTTCTTTCATGCTGTGCACTTGAGCTTGATGTACCTGGGACAGCCCCCATACACATTAGGCAGCTGAACTCGCCAATATATATGGGTTCGGTCAATGGTCTATATATTTTTGGAAGTATTGGCTGACTTATGGTTGGGGGTGATGTTGATCACACATGCCCAAATTTTGGACTGACAATCACATTGTTGTCCCACAGATAAGCCACCAGCCAATGTGTTCGGCAGTGGCTTTTTTTTTATAGAGAACACAGGAGCACTCAGCCAAGTAAGGTACAACTTTATAAAGTATTTAATTTGGTTTCAAAGGGGGCAAAAAAAGTATACGAACCTTGCTAGAATGCAGCCCAGGAGCTGCAGAGGGGGAAACTTTTAGCTTTAAAGCTAAATTTCTGATGACAGGTTCCCTTTAATGTTACAGAATTTTTGCTCCTATATATATATATATATACAGTGCCTACAAGTAGTATTCAACCCCCTGCATATTTAGCAGGTTTGATAAGATGCAAATAAGTTAGAGCCTGCAAACTTCAAACAAGAGCAGGATTTATTAACAGATGCATAAATCTCACAAACCAACAAGTTATGTTGCTCAGTTAGATTTTAATAAATTTTCAACATAAAAGTGTGGGTCAATTATTATTCAACCCCTAGGTTTAATATTTTGTGGAATAACCCTTGTTTGCAATTACAGCTAATAATCGTCTTTTATAAGACCTGATCAGGCCGGCACAGGTCTCTGGAGTTATCTTGGCCCACTCCTCCATGCAGATCTTCTCCAAGTTATCTAGGTTCTTTGGGTGTCTCATGTGGACTTTAATCTTGAGCTCCTTCCACAAGTTTTCAATTGGGTTAAGGTCAGTAGACTGACTAGGCCACTGCAACACCTTGATTTTTTCCCTCTTGAACCAGGCCTTTGTTTTCTTGGCTGTGTGCTTTGGGTCGTTGTCTTGTTGAAAGATGAAATGACGACCCATCTTACGATCCTTGATGGAGGAGCGGAGGTTCTTGGCCAAAATCTCCAGGTAGGCCGTGCTATCCATCTTCCCATTGATGCGGAAAAGATGGCTAGGCCCCTTGGCTGAGAAACAGCCCCACAGCATGATGCTGCCACCACCATGCTTGACTGTAGGGATGGTATTCTTGGGGTCGTATGCAGTGCCATCCAGTCTCCAAACGTCACGTGTGTGGTTGGCACCAAAGATTTCGATCTTGGTCTCATCAGACCAAAGAACCTTGAACCAGTCTGTCTCAGAGTCCTCCAAGTGACCATGAGCAAACTGTAGACGAGCCTTGACATGACGCTTTGAAAGTAAAGGTACCTAATGGGCTCGTCTGGAACGGAGACCATTGCGGTGGAGTACGTTACTTATGGTATTGACTGAAACCAATGTCCCCACTGCCATGAGATCTTCCCAGAGCTCCTTCCTTGTTGTCCTTGGGTTAGCCTTGACTCTTCGGACAAGCCTGGCCTCGGCACGGGTGGAAACTTTCAAAGGCTGTCCAGGCCGTGGAAGGCTAACAGTAGTTCCATAAGCCTTCCACTTCCGGATGATGCTCCCAACAGTGGAGACAGGTAGGCCCAACTCCTTGGAAAGGGTTTTGTACCCCTTGCCAGCCTTGTGACCCTCCACGATCTTGTCTCTGATGGCCTTGGAATGCTCCTTTGTCTTTCCCATGTTGACCAAGTATGAGTGCTGTTCACAAGTTTGGGGAGGGTCTTAATTAGTCAGAAAAGGCTGGAAAAAGAGATAATTAATCCAAACATGTGAAGTTCATTGTTCTTTGTGCCTGAAATACTTCTTAATACTTTAGGGGAACCAAACAGAATTCTGGTGGTTTGAGGGGTTGAATAATAAATGACCCTCTGAATAAACTTTTCACCAT
Organism: Anomaloglossus baeobatrachus; assembly: GCF_048569485.1. Classification (NCBI taxonomy): domain Eukaryota; kingdom Metazoa; phylum Chordata; class Amphibia; order Anura; family Aromobatidae; genus Anomaloglossus; species Anomaloglossus baeobatrachus. Next base: position 55,483,788 of record NC_134357.1, on the reverse strand, counting down.
TTAAAAAAAAAAAAAAAAAAAAAAAAAGAAATAGCATTCTTTTTTGCTGCAGTGCATTTCACACTTCCAGGCTGATCTACAGTCCAAATGTCACAATGCCAAGTTAATTCCGAATGTGTAAACCTGCTAAATCTGCAGGGGGTTGAATACTACTGTATGCACTGTATATATATAGGTGCATTTTTACACTAATTTTTGTCTCCACTTGAATTATCATGTTTTAAATAAATAAAGTTGCTTTGTGTTTGATACTTCCTGGTATTTGGCTTTGACAAAACTTTACTGATATATTTAGATGTAGATTACTTTGTTGTTGATGCTTTTCAACAGTGGAAACGAACTGAAAAATGCATGTGCACTTTTCCTGCATCTAATGCAAGTCTATGGGGAAACCCTGCTCAGAAAACTCGAGAGATTGAAATACACATGAGAAAGAAGCGCAGTGGGCAGGAGATTTTTATAAATTCCATCCACTTTGCTGGAACTGTAAGGTGCTGGGTTTCTGATGCAGTGAAAATAGCAACAAAACTCACCAAAAACTCACTGTGGGAACGTACCCTGACAAGATGCCACCAATAACAATTATTAACTTTGAGGTTCTGCTCAATAGAAAATTACTGTACCGCTAAGCGCTAATGTAAATATTTGATGGAGACACGGTTGGGGCAGAGGGCAGAGTGGACTGAGGGTCATAAGCATACCATCCAGTAATAGTAGAAAGGCCATGAAAGAATATTGTTATCAACCAGTAGATGTCAAATAACACACAGATGGAGAAGTAGAAGATATGGAGCCCAACAGAAAGTGTCTGAGTCCCCGACATTTATTTGTGCTGGGGGAGTAAGGAAGTTCCTGCCCCAACAAGACTTGGACCAACCGATCTACTTGGAACTCCCATTTTGGGTGGTGTTTACGCAAACCCTATAAAAATTATCGTAATTGTGTCCAAAATTTAGGCCAGTGTAGATGTGGAGCCCCTCAGGCTTCAGTCGCCAAAGGGTATTGCAGATCATTTAAGCTGCAGTATTCGCGTCGGGTAAGGAGGGGGTTAATCTCCGGTGTTCCACATTCACACCTTACCTAAAGCTTAGGAGCCTTCTCTCTCTGGGGAGCTAGACTAGGGTAGGCAGGGGGTTGGCCAACACGAAGCTTGGGAATGTCCCGGTCACTAAGACAGCCTCCTGGGGGGAGGATTCCACTTGGGGTAGAAATAGGAGCAAACTCACACAATCATGAGACAGTCTACCCGGGACATCAGTTCTGGGACACGACACCAGCACCACTTTCTTTCACTTTCACATGGCCTGCGGCTTGGAGCAGAGTGCTTAGCCCAGGTTCCTCCAGGCAGGAAGGGCAACTTTGAGAAAGGACTTTCTTCTTCTTTCAAACACTGGTGACTTCTCCTAACTTATCCGGGGTCAACGGGGCACATCACAGCGGCGGGGTCAATGGGGCACATCCCAGCAGGTGACCAGTACTACCTAGGTGAGCGACACGAACTGTGAGTAATGACACCTGGAACTGCAGCAACCGACTTGGACTCTTATTACCTGCGCCGCCGTCCTGCGCCTCGGTGCCAAAGCCATCACTACTCCCCTCAACATCCTCCCCGGGGCCCGTTCCACCTGTGGGAAGCATTACCATCTCTGGCTGCTGCTACCATCCGCTCCAGAGGACAGCGACAGCAGTGGAGGCTAATCTCTGGCCGTATACCACAGGTGGCATCACAACATTTATCCTACTACTATCCCGATCATCTTCCCTCCTTATTGGTGTACACCTCGGGGCACGAAGCCGGGCAGGCCACCGCGATATCCCAGATCATCACCCCAGCCTGGTGACGAGTAACGCAGGCACGAGATCCCCTGTGCCTGACGACCCTTGCACCCTGGGTGCTACATAGGCAAATTGCTGAGCATTGATAGAAGCATGATAATTATCCAGATACAGTGCACATTACATTGTATAGTAAGGTGCTTAGGGTAGGGTTTTGCTGGGGTGCACAGAATGAAGAACACAGCACAGTATATCGTTCAAAATGAAAATTGTTTAATTCCCACAATCTGTTACAATTTCAATTGACGTTTTGGTCTGATATACTAGACATTTTTGGATTGCACAAATGGATTGAAGCACCAAGAAGAGAATAGAAAGCAAATAGCGCTGCTGGTATGTGCTATCTAGAATGGCTATTTGCTTTATATCCTCTTCTTTTCACTACAATGCATGTGTTACAAATATTTCTGGTCTGTCAGAACAAAATGTGACTCGAAACTGTAGTTGAATTGCAGGTATAAAACAATTTTCATTACGATCAACATATTTTGAAAGCCGAGTTCTTCTTCATACAATGCATCATAGTTTGCTAGAAGGTAATGGGAGACCAGCACCCACTATACAAGATTCACTAACCTAAGGCTTTGGAGAGGGCCACAGAGGAACGTGTAAACCGCTGGAGCTTCTTCTGCTGTTGGCGTCGATTGTCTAAGGTGGGGGAGACTAGTAAATCTGCATGAGAGTACCACCATTACTTAGAGAGAGAGGATGAGGATTGCCACCACTGGAGGATCAGAGAGGGGCTGAACTAAGCAGTCAGATGAGTGTGCTCTACTGCAATGCGAATTACATATGTAATGCCCCAGACCTGGAAATTAAATTATTGTTTTTTGTCACGAGGGACTATGGGGATCGCGAGAAACCTGGGCCCCTAAGCTGATCCTCAGACTAGGGGACCCTCTGCTGTCCCTATTCTCAGGGATACTCCTAATAGTGGGGATGTCTGAGTTTCCTTTCTGGACCTGCTCCTGAGTAGCCCTAATTTTTTACCCCCTCCCAGGACAGGAGTGTGATTTAACCTACAGAATTAGATAAACAGGGGAAACCAAAACTCTGTCACACAGCTCGCACCCACAGAGGTATAAGACAATAAGAAATTAGGAGGAAAACAAGAGCAGGGTGGAAACCACAAGACGACAGGTAACTACAACAACACCAAGCAGAAAACAACTCTTTTCAGATAGTCTGTGACACCACACCTCACAGACCAACACAATATATAAGTAATATAATATAAACTATAGATGGCATAGCTAGGAGATTTCCTCCAGCCTAAAAATGGGAGGAACAAAAGTGATTGGCTTCCTTACAACATGGGATCAAAAAAGTCTAACAAGCAGGCTTGCAGAGTTTAACTCTTGCTACCCTGTCCTATGAATGAGCACACAGCAGGTTGATGCCCAGCTCTGCCTGAGTTGATCAAAAACACCAGAGAAAGCATCGAACGGAGTGTCAGACTCTGCAACGTGAACAGAGCCTGATGCCGCCATGACAGTTGACATGTTTTGTGCAAAACTCTATGTGACATTATTATAATGTTGTGAATACTTGAAGTTTTGCACTGTTTTTGGAAGTGGAGTGCAGCAGACAGGTACATCAAGAGTTAACACACTCCTCACCTAGTTGCTAGGAGAATGTCTTGAGTGGGTCAAGTTTAGTGCACAAAAGATCCAGCAATGAGTTTTGCAAGCCACAGTTCCGGCAGAATTTAGAGGGAAAGCAGCAAGACAACATGAAGCAGTTTATTTTCCCTGTTCCAGGGTGTATGCAGGACAAAGTAAGCCAAAGAAAGTGCAGGACAGCAATTTACTAGGACCTGATGGAGTTGCAGACACCGGGCACAGCCACTACCACTATCACCACACTAAGGAACCGACCCTCTGCCCAGTGTACTGGCTATCCTGTACACTGCACACAGGCTATTCCAGGTAAATAAGAGCTGCTGAAGTCATTGCCAGCAGGTCATGTGAGGTCTAATAAGTGCAAGTCCAGTGTTACAAACACCAACTGCAATCCTCTGCTCAAGCTATTGCCTTTTATAAGATAAATGTAACCCACCAAGGACATTGTCTCATAAGAAACTTTATAACCATGTTTTGTTATGTTTTATTAGATGGCACTTTGTAACGCCTGCCTGGATCCACAGACTCAGATGGGCTGTAATGGGGAGGCTAGAGGGAAGCCACTCACCAAACAGGACCCCCAGAACCCTGAAACCCTTTAACCCCTATACAGGGATTTGGAATTACACAGGGCCCTGGAGATCACTACCTGTGGAAGGCTGCAGTCCGATGAGAGTAGTCGTCAGGCAGGGTCAAACCAGGAATTGCGGAACAGGGACAAAATCGGCAGGCAATGACTTATTCAGCAAACGTAGTAGAGGTCAAATCCGGATCGGGCAGCGAGGTACAAAAACAGGCAGGAGGGTAGTCAGAAAACACGCAGGAGTCAGCACACAGTAATCACCAAACAGAATAGGGCGTAACAGGAGCCAGGAAAATCAGAACTATCTCTGGCAGAGGTCAGCAGACAGGAGGGGAACTAAGAAGGGTGTGGTGTCTTCCCATTGGCTGCAGCTGAACGCTGGCAACTGCAGGTGGAAGACACATGCCACCCACAGTCAGCCAGTGATACTGCAGATCCCAAGATAACCCAGCCCAGTGGATGATCGGAGCCTGCGCCCACCGGTGCCACTGGCATCGACTCCTCTCCCATCACGAGCACCATCCACGGCAGGAACACGGCGTCACCTGGCGATCGGAGTAGAAGTCGCTGGAGCAGACTCCGGTGGCGACGTAACACACTTGCTCCAATGTTGTACAATGGAGCAGTGCCGATCAGCATTTTTTTTTCTCATGCTGAAAAAAGTTTGCATGCTAAAGTCTATGTGTGCATGTGAAACATCGGACTGCACTCTGATGTCATCAGAGTGCAGTCTGATATACTCCAAGACAAGCAATGGACAATATGGAGACATTAATATTTCCATCTTCTCCGCACTTGTGCTCTGATTCTGGCATGTGAGAGAATCAGATCGCAGTAGATGACACTCGGCTTACAATCACAGCAGAGTTTGAGCCAAGTGTCATTAGTATATAGAGTCCGATTCTTTTACATCGGATGCTATTTGCTAGTGTGACCCCAGCCTAAGGGGCACTTTGCACACTACGACATCGCAGGTACGATGTCAGAGGGGTCATGTCGAAAGTGACGCACTTCCGGCGTCGCACTCGACATCGTAGTGTGTAAATCCTAGATGATACGATTAACGAGCGCAAAATCGTCGTAATCATATCATCGGTGTAGTGTCTGGGAATTCCATAATTACGCGGCTGCGACAGGTACGATGTTGTTCCTCGTTCCTGCGGCAGCACACATCGCTGTGTGTGAAGCCGCAGGAGCGAGGAACATCTCCTACCTGCGTCCTGCAGCTCACACCGGCTATGCGGAAGGACATAGGTGGGCGGGATGTTTACGTCCCGCTCATCTCCGCCTCTCCGCTTCTATTGGCTGCCTGCCGTGTGACGTCGCTATGACGCCGCACGACCCGCCCCCTTAATAAGGAGGCTGGTCGCCGGCCAGAGCGACGTCGCAGGGCAGGTGAGTACATGTGAAGCTGCCGTAGCGATAATGTTCGCCACGGCAGCTATCACAAGATATCGCAGCTGCGACGGGGACGGGTACTATCGCGCTTGGTTTGCGTATAGATATTAAGTCCCGGGTTCCACCGCAGGTGAGCGCAATGACAGCGCTGCAGGTGGGCGGATGGATGTCAATCTATGGGGTATATAAGGGAGCACAGGCGGCTCAGACACAACGTGTGGCGGCCCTTGATAAAGGTAGCCGAAACGCGCGTCGGGCCTGTGATCCTGGATATCCCCCATCGGTTTCAAGTTACTTCTGGGTATGTATTTACGATCCTTTGCTGGGTATGACGATTTCGTTCACCAGTAATTGGGTTCTTCTAATTCATATGCATACCAGTCTTCTTAGTCCTTTGGGGGTGATTTTTGAGCTTGCATGCTATAATCTATCCACCCTGGTAGTTTACCTTCTATCTATGAGAAATCCCATGCAAGCTGTATGATTGATATCTGGATCTCCACTAGTGAGGTTTTTCTTTGTTAGCCTTGTAATTGTCTATATGTTTCCACACACACACTGTTGTGGTGTTCATTTTATATCTTGAATAAAAAGCTCTTTAAAAAAACTCCATTGTGTTTTCTACATTTTTTGGTCTAGTATTTAGGAGTTTATCTTATAATGGTAAAAGATTGGGGGTGTTTTGTACTGTATTGGAGCATTGTTCCTGAAATATGTGTTATCACAATCCCCCTTTGTTCATGAAAACTGTTCAAATATGCCGTAGCGATAATGTTCGCTACGGCAGCTATCACAAGATATCGCAGCTGCGACGGGGACGGGGACTATCGCGCTCGGCATCGCAAGCATCGGCTTGCGATGTCGTAGTGTGCAAAGTGCCCCTAAGGGTGTAAAAGTATTCTTATGTGCAATATTAGCAGGTAACTAATGATCTAAGAACAACCATTTGGTAAAAGTGGCATTATCATACAGATGCAGCGGCAGGACAACCTGCCTGTTGTTTCAGCCTAAAATAGTACAAAGTATTGCAGTTTAGTTGCAACCAAATTGCACACCTGCTGTATACAGATAGGACAGGCATTATATGAAGGAAATACATCAAAATAATGAAAAAGTGGAAAAGTAATTGTTTTCAACAGATTTTTCCTTTATATTCCAGTAACTGTTTCATAAAATAAAAGTTTGAGTCACTGTTTCACTTTTTTTTTGCAAATTTTAATACCATCTCCGTTAATGTTTCCACTCCTTTTCTGTATCCTATCAGCCATGACTGTAGACACGGTGATAACTGTGTGTCCTGCGAATCTCTTGCTTTTCCGCTGTCCCTTATCTCCCAATTCTCTTTATATTGATATCCTATCTTCTATGTCATCCTTGCCAGGCACTATGCCGTCATCTTCCCATCAGAGTTACATAGCCAGCGCTCAGAAAACATGTGTCTGCAATTGGAGAATGCTGAAGGAGAAACCAAAGTGAAAATGTCTCTTAATTTGGGAAACAAGGAGACCACGCTCATAGAAAAAAACGTTCAGCAAGACACCAAATTTACATGTCTCAACTTCCAGGTAAAATGTGGACAATCCCTTTAAAGCAGATCTGTTATCAGCTTACAAACTGCACACCTAAAGAATCTGGTGGGTTTACTGTGAAAATTGATTTCAGAATGGCTGTATAATCATGATATAATAAGCATTGTTTGGGTGCCACAGTAGTTCATAAGTGTGTTAAGTTTCTGCGCACCCAGCCTGATTTTTGACTTGGCACCTGTCCACACTGCCAAAAGTACCAATACCTGGTTTAATAACCACAGTATCACTGTGCTTGATTGGCCAGCAAACTTGCCTGACCTAAACCCCATAGAGAATCTCTGGGGTATTATCAAGAGGAAGATGAGAGACACCAGACCCAACAATGCAGACGAGCTGAAGGCTGCTATCAAAGCAACCTGGGCTTCCATAACACCTCAGCAGTGCCACAGACTGATCTCCTCCATGCCACGCCGCATTGATGCAGTAATTCATGCAAAAGGAGCCACGACCAAGTATTGAGGCATTTACTGCACAGACTTTTCAGTAGGCGCCAACATTTCTGAGTTAAAAATCATCTTTTCAGTTGGTCTTATATAATATTCTAATTTTCTGAGATAATGACTTTTGGGTTTTAATTGGCTGTAAGCCATAATCATCAGCATTAACAGAAATAAACACTTGAAATAGATCCCTCTGTGTGTATTGACTTTATATAATCTATAGGAATAGATCCCTCTGTGTGTAATGACTCTATATAATATATAGGAATAGATCCCTCTGTGTGTATTGACTTTATATAATCTATAGGAATAGATCCCTCTGTGTGTATTGACTTTATATAATCTATAGGAATAGATCCCTCTGTGTGTAATGACTCTATATAATATATAGGAATAGATCCCTCTGTTTGTAATGATTCTATATAATATATAGGCATAGATCCCTCTGTGTGTAATGACTCTATATAATATATAGGAATAGATCCCTCTGTGTGTAATGACTCTATATAATATATAGGAATAGATCCCTCTGTGTGTAATGACTCTATATAATATATAGGAATAGATCCCTCTCTTTGTAATGACTCTATATAATATATAGGAATAGATCCCTCTGTGTGCAATGACTCTATATAATATATAGGAATAGATCCCTCTGTGTGTAATGACTCTATATAATATATAGGAATAGATCCCTCTGTGTGTAATGACTCTATATAATATATGTGTTTCCCTTTTTGTATTAAATTACTGAAATAAATTAACTTTTTGATGATATTCTAATTTATTGAGATGCACTTGTATATAATAATGAATGCAGTTTGAATTTTGAAACCTGGTGAAAAATCTGCTTTATGGTTAAAATAGGCAAAATGGCTAAAAAAAAATATCACAAAGCTTCTAGATTTCACTAATCATTGTATGAAAACACTGAGCTGTTTGAATACATTAGTTTAGTATATTAGTAAAATATAAATATTTATGTGCCTTTAAATTGACTAGCTACATTCATTTTATTTTTCTAGGTTCCCATTCCAGAGGAAGCTGTATCTGTCGGAACAATAACTCTCAACATTGAAAGTTCAGGGGAATTAGTTACCAACACTAGTAAAGTTCTTGTAAAGAAGCCGATCTCCAAGACTTTGGTCCAGACAGACAAAGCTGTGTACAAACCCGGACAAACCGGTAAGAAAACCCTTCACAGGTTGCAGTTCATATTATACATAAACATACAATATATCATAGACATCTCCTGACTGAGTATTACGTTGTTTCTTTTTTGTGTGTTGTTTTTCAATTTGACAAACTTGCAGATATCTTATTTTTTATTCTACTGTTGATATCGTGTTGTCTATATAGGCTAACATTCATTGTTGAAAATGTACACGGAGTTGTGTAAGGTGTTTTTGGGGCAAATACATTTGTAAAAGGGCTTATACTCTACCCCAGCCTGGCTACTAGAATTCCCCGGTTGACCAGTGTTTGGCATATGTAAATACTGCAAAGCTTCAGTCCCTACATCTGTAGGAGGCAAGCTGGTGGCAGTCACATGAAATATCAACATGGCCACTATCTCGGCTGTCCCCAGGCCATCTAAGGCCGGTTTCACACATCCGGCTTTTCGCCGGTTTACCGGATCCGGCGCTCTCCCGTACAGACAATACAGTACAGTGACAGTGCTGTAACTTCTGGGTCACATGCGCCGGTCACATGACAGCACATGACCGGCGCTTGTTGCGCTGTCACTGTACTGTAGTCACTGTATGGGAGAGCGCCGGATCCGGAAAACCGGCGAAAAGCCGGATGTGTGAAACCGGCCTAAGCTCCTCTATATTGGTGCTGAACAGTGACTGGCCATATTATGCTCATGAACAAATAGAGATTGCAAAATCTTATGTATATGCATGAGCTAAATGTGTCAAGTAACGAAGAGCGAGCAAGGTCGTCACTGCTGTATACTCAATCAAGCATTGAGGTGCTAAGAAGATACGCTCGGTTGATCAACAGAGTATCGCAAGCGTTTGGATGTGTCGTTCGTGAAACATCGAACACAAAGCACAAGCTCGCTTCAGTAAACAATGCAACCAGGCACTCCGGTCTCTGAATGAATAACTGGGGATAAAAGCAACGGTTTTGGATATAGTGTATCCAAACCCCCAAGCCCCCTTCCCCAAAAAAAATGCTCTGTTTATGGCTGGCTGTATGCGGGGAGCCGAACTGCCCAACCATTGACTTCCATGATACCCGTTTTTCAAATTGAAGAGTAATGAGCATTCTATCATTGCAGTGTACACTCATCATTTCTCATTACCAGTACCGGGCATGGTAGTGCTCGCTCATCACTATTCTCTAATTACTGTACAGCAGATGCGCAGAAGAAAAAAGTGGCTGCAAGATAGGGTTGGCTTCATATGGATACAAGAACCACAGTTCTGCATGGTTTACATAGCCTATACATAGGCAACCGGAGGCCTTCTACTGGTCATCTGCATTAATGGATGACCACATTTACGATATATAGGCCACCACATACACTTTTGGACCATTCAGGAAATATTTAGTTAATGGTCAACACCTTTAAAAGAAATGTTATCTAGAAATGTATTTTTTTTTTTCAGTAAACTTCAGAATTCTGAACCTTAATGAAGATTTCAAACCAGAAAATATTTTGGTAAGTCTGAAATAAAACTAACAGCAGAAAACAGAAAAAATAAATAATTTTGTATTTTATTGGTGCTAGGCGTTATGTACCTTTAATAATAATGTCATAACGGCCCTAAGGTATAACTCCAAAAAATAAAGACATGTTCTATCATGTTTCATATAATGGAGATATTCTCTCTTAGAACCATAATAACAATATATTGTGACTGTAGTAAACTGAAACAAAAAAAAGTTAACAACCATTTGATATTTTGAAACTCTTAAAAAATAAATTAATAAAATTCTATTTTTTTTTTTCACTTAGATCGCTGTGGTTGAAGTGCAGGTAAGAAAATATATAAAGAAAAAGTAATATTAATAATGTAATACATGTTTTAGTGTAAGCATGGATGGTTAAAAAATGAAAACGCCATCAAGATTTTGCAATTGTTTTAGAATTAACATTTTTTGTTGACCTTAAAAAATTCTCAGTTGATGTGGTTATTTTTTTCTTTTTTTTTTTCTTTTTAGGATCCGGAGAAAAACCGGATTGGTCAATGGTTAGATGTGAAGCTCAATCAGGGGATCGCTGAGCTCTCTTTCGCTCTGTCCTCTGAGCCCACCCTGGGGGAATATTCCATTAAACTAAAAGACACGTCCCATACTTTCACTGTAGAGGAATATGGTGAGGAAACGTTTTATGCCTGATATATAAGAAATGTTTGCTTAATCAAATCTAACTGGCATCTCTCGTCTTTTTAGTACTTCCAAAATTTGAGGTCAGTGTCCGGCTCCCTCGGCATGTTCTGTTTAACAGTAAACAATTTCCCGTTAAAGTTTGTGGCAAGTGAGTCCAAAAATGTTTGAAACATTTTTTACTACAATTTAAGCTTTGGTTATAATTTATGTAAAGATCGAGTTATTTGGTTAATCCATAATAGAGCGTTTTTAATGGTTAGAAATTGGTGATAGGCAAAAAGTAAAACATTCGAGTTTGGATTATTCGTACCGAATACCTAGTACCATTCTTTTATTCATCACGAATAATGAACCTAGTGCATGTCAATAGGGAACCCAAGCATTTTTCTTGAAGATTTCCCAGAAAAATGGTTCTCCATTTACTTGCATTAAGTTCGTTATTCATGACGAACACCGGAATAGTACTAGGTATTCGGTACGAATATCCCGAACCCGAATATTTTACTATCCACCCATCACTGTTAGAAATATAAATTAGAAGAATCCTATAAGTAACTAATGACAGTTATCTTCAATATTTAAGATATAGAAACAGACGGCATGTACTGTAATACTATATTTCCCCTCGGTACCAGTTGCTACAGGGGAAATGCATTGATATTTGTGGATTCTAATAGCATATCTTGAAAAAATGAGGTCAAAAGGAGAAGCTATTCTTGTTGCAGAGGCTGACCCACCGATCAAGCATGCTAGTGGTGGGGAGACTTTAATCGGCAATGCTACGCTGGGACATATGCAAATTGTCTCTTCAGTGAGGAAGTAGACAAACTCTAGTTCCACCTACTGGAGGTAGCAATCCTAAAAGTCAAAAGTGACGCTTTAACGAGCCTTGTTATATGACTTAGGATTTATGCCAAATCTGAACCTCAATTTGCAGACATGACGGACAACCATCCCGAAACACCATGTCTGCAAATTAAGTTTCTGATCTGGCATAAATCCTAAGTCATATGACAAGGCTCATTAGAAGGAGGGTCACTTTCGACTTTTAGGATTGCTACCTCCAATAGTTGGCACTAGAGTTTCGTTCACTGAAGAGACAATTTGCATATTTGCCAGAGGAGCATTGCGACTTAAAGTCTCCTCACCACTGGTATGCTGGAATGGTGTGTCAGTCTCCACAAAGAGAATAGCTTCTTTAAACCCAGTCTTAGCTTCTCATACAGTCAGATCAGATCTCATACGAGGGGTTGCTGATAAGTCTTTTACTTTGTGATCTTTTTTTGTTTCTATGGTAACGAATGTTACTTCACATGAAAGCCTTATGTGTCTAATATATGTTTTCAAAATGTTGTGTTTGTTGCTTATGGCAACAGTGTTCTATGCACGCGGGAAATCAAATTGGTGGAGTCTATCTCAATATTCACAGCATCTGAGAGCAGAGGAGTGATAAAATTCTTGTTTCTGCAAGGAAAGTCTGCAAAGGATATTCATTGTGATATGATGCAGACATTGGGGGATCAATGCCCTTCATATTCCACATTTAAGAACTGGGTTGCCAAATTTAAAACGGGCCACTTCAGCACCAATCATGACTAATGTCCCTGACGACTGAGAGTGGTTGTTGTTTTAAAGATCGTCGATGCTGTGCAAAACCTCATACTGGAGAATCCACAAATTTCATCTAAAGCAATAGCAGAAATCATGGGAATTTCCCGCGAACGTGTTTGTGTCATTATCCATGAACATTTGGATATGAGGAAGCGATCTGCAAAGTGGGTCTCCAAATGTTTGACAACAGATCAGAAAAGCATGCAATTGAAAACTTCCTGGTCCATTTGTCAGCGTTTCCAGACTGATAAGAACGTCCTGGATTGACTGGTCACCATGAATGAGACCTGGATTTATTTTTATGGCCCTAAAAACAAAGAGCAGTCAAAAGAGTGGAGGCACAGTGGTTCTCCTCTTCCAAAGAAATTCAGGGTGCAAAGATCAGCCACTAAGGTGATGACATCTATGTTCTGGGATAAGGGGGGGGGGTGTCTTGCTAGTGGACTACCTTCAAAAGGATTCCACCATCAATGCAAGGTAGTACATTGAACTTTTGGACAAATTAAAGGCAGCTCTGAAGGCCAAAAGTTGTGGCAAGCTGTCCAAAATAATCTTGTTCCTGCAAAACAATGCCTCCACTCACACTGGACAAGCGACTATGGCAAAACTGGCAGAGCTGGGCTTCCAGCTGGTTGACCATCCACCTTATTCACCAGATCTAGCTCCCTCCGACTATTATGTGTTTCCAAACCTGAAGAATAACCTCAAGAGTACCAAATTTCACACCATTTCTGATGCCTTGGTGGATACCTGGTTTGAGGCACAACCAAAATCCTTCTTTTTGCTAGCCCTGCAGAACTTGGAATACCGATGTAAGAAGTGTGTTGACTTCAGTGGAGAGAATGTGGAATAAATGTAAAGTTTCATCATGCTATCTCATTTTTTTTTGGGTAAAGCCAAAAACTTATCAACAGACCCTCATACTTTGCACTGACTAGGGGCAATCACACTGAAATGCCTTGTCTGCAAAATGAGGTTCTGATCTGGCATTAATCCAAAGTCATATCACAAGGCTCCTTAAAGGGTCACTTTTGACTTTTAGGATTGCTATCTCCAATAGATGACACTGGAGTTTGTCTACTTCCTCTCTGAAGAGATAATTTGAAAAACTGAGAAACTGGACTCTTCACCATTAAACTGTTGGTTTAGAACCTTTTGTTTTTAATATATTGTCCACGGATTCATAACAATTGGTATTTTGTATAGCAGTTTTGAGGAACAGTGTGTTGGAGTAAGGTCCCATTCAGACATCTATTTTTTTTTCACGTACAAAAAAACAGACCAATATTTTGGTCAGAGTTTCATCTGAGTGTCATCAGAGTTTGGTCCAAGTGTCATCAGTTTTTCTCGTATGTGAAAAAAATTCTCTACTCTTTTTTTTATCTAGCAGTCCATGAAATTCAGACCACACATGGATGGCATCGGGGTGCTGTCACGGACCCATGGACTTGCATTGCCGATTTTGATCCACCCTGATCAATGTCGGACATGTCTCTGTGATTTTGCACAGGCTGCTTGGTCCTATGTTCACCATATAGGTACGGGTTCTATCCATGAAAAACATGGCTAGCACTCATTTGAGAAAACTGACATCTCATTGAGCCCAATGATGGGCCAAGGAGTGTGATTCATTAAATTTGGGGCATCTTACAGCTGCTATGGATACTCCCTAATAATGGGACTGTGGCCCCTATTCAGTTTTTCGAGCTGAACATAGACAGTGTATATTCATCCTGCTACCAATCTGAGGTACGGGATCCATGGCCTTCAGAGGTCAAACACACATTTGACTAAAGGGTTATAAAATTAGGGTCAGGCAGAATTCTTTAATTTTCTTTTTTATTTTTTTTTGTTACTGTTTTTCATAAACTGATTTTTTTGCCTTTTTTATCTCATTTTTTAATGACACACCTTTTACGCCATTACGATGTATATAATTAATATAATTTCTTGTCTGTTATCAAAACTTAACTTTATAAATTTTCTTATAATCTCTTAGATACACATATGGGAAGCCAGTCCAAGGGGATTTTACAGCTTCAATTTGCCGTGAACATTTTTCATATTGGAGGGCGAACACAAATGAACCCCCCATATGTGCTAATTTCAGTGGAAAGGTGAGGTTCTATTTTACATTTAATTAAATAAAAAGTATCAAATAAGTAAAAAATAAAATCTCCCTTTATTTGATAAAATTTAAAAATTTAGTTAGTCTTCAATGGAACTACTCATATGCTCTATGAGGCTATAAAAATTGGTGGTTCCCCTGGGGAAGACTTTCCAAAGTTGTTTTACATATGATTACATATTGGAATGGGCATACGTAAGACCACAGAGATGATAGAAGAGTTTGTAATCTGACACATATAAACTCAGTTGAGCTGCCCCTCTCCCACACTGACTGCTGGGACCTTATCTGTAAGATGTCAGTCATCTGTGCTCTACTCTCAAAAATGTCTAATCTTGCAGGAGGTTAGACCAGGAGACCATGACTGTCTGTCATACATCTCACTCACTGAGAAACAAGCTCTTGTGGAAGTGTGCTCTTTGTCCACCAGTTGTCCACTAGATTCTTATGATTGGGCAACGTCATACATGAGGAATAATAAATTAAAGGAGTTGTCCGACATTAGCTTAACAAAAATTTTTGAGTTTATCTGTGCTGTATTGTCATATAAATCACACCTACATTGTTATTTTTTGTTTTCTAACTTTTGTTCCTCTTGAATTATCCCTTTATTCTCGGCAGCTTCTTGTTTACATTCAGATCCAGCAAACATGACCGCTTCCTGTGCAAAACCTCAGTCAGAGCTGTCACCGCCCAGCCTCAGTGTCCAGCCCCACCCCAGTGCCCAGCCCCGCCCCCTGCCCGCCCCCTGCACACATTCCCTGTCAGTATTCTTCCCCAGCACCTGACCTGGTATCACTACAGCATTGCAAATAACAGCCCCACATCGGGCTCTGCACCGCACACGCACACATATGGCTCTGCACCGCACACGCACACATATGGCTCTGTACCGCACACATATGGCTCTGTACCGCACACGCACACATATGGCTCTGTACCGCACACGCACACATATGGCTCTGTACCGCACACGCACACATATGGCTCTGTACCGCACACGCACACATATGGCTCTGTAACGCACACGCACACATATGGCTCTGTACCGCACAAGCACACATATGGCTCTGCACCGCACACACACACATATGGCTCTGCACCGCACACATATGGCTCTGTACCGCACACACATATGGCTCTGCACCGCACACGCACACATATGGCTCTGCACCGCACACGCACACATATGGCTCTGCACACACATGGCTTTGCACCGTACACGCACACACATGGCTCTGCACATGCACACATATGGCTCTCTACCGCACACGCACACATATGGCTCTGCACCGCACACGCACACATATGGCTCTGCACACGCACACACATGGCTCTGCACCGTACACGCACACACATGGCTCTGCACACGCACACATATGGCTCTGTACCGCACACGCACACATATGGCTCTGTACCGCACACGCACACATATGGCTCTGTACCACACACGCACACATATGGCTCTGTACCGCACACGCACACATATGGCTCTGTACCGCACACGCACACATATGGCTCTGCACCGCACACACACACATATGGCTCTGCACCACACACATATGGCTCTGTACCGCACACACACACACATATGGCTCTGCACCGCACACGCACACATATGGCTCTGCACCGCACACGCACACATATGGCTCTGCACACACATGGCTCTGCACCGTACACGCACACACATGGCTCTGCACACGCACACATATGGCTCTGTACCGCACACGCACATATGGCTCTGCACCGCACACGCACACACATGGCTCTGCACCGTACACGCACACACATGGCTCTGCACACGCACACATATGGCTCTGCACCTCACACGCACACATATGGCTCTGCACACGCACACATATGGCTCTGCAACCCCCCATCCCCATCCCCATCCCCATCCCCATAGGGAACACATGTGGAGTACATACTCACCTGTCCTCGGTCCCCGCCGCTCCTGCACGTTCGTGCGCCGTCTGTGCTCTCTTCAGCACAGTAGTGACGTCACCGCTGTGCTGCAGAAAGCACAGACAGCGGGAGGGACAGTGATGAGAAGCAGCGCTGCGCTGCTTCTCATCAGCACTTTCAAATGTACTGGCATCGGTGATCTGTGATGCCGGTACATTTGAATGTGCGATCCTGGGCAGGGGGCCCGGTACTGGCGCTGACACCAGGTCACGGACCCCACAGCAGTGCAGGGGGAGGTTACTGGAGGTGCGGGGGAAAGGTGAGGGAGGGTGCAGGGAAGGGCGGCGGGGCTCATCGCACTGTAGCCGCCCAGCAGGGAGGCGACATGCTGTTCCACATTTGCATGTCAACATGGCCCTGCCCATGTAGACATGAAATGACCGGAAGCAGCAAAATCGCGGCAGGAGCGGTCACATGACCGCTCTGAGCCGGGGGAGAGGGGCTGACAGCAGGGCAGGTAAATGGTCTCTATCTACTTACCTGCCCCAATGTAGCCCAATAGGGAAATAAAAAAAAAATGTCAAAGAAGCCGGATAACCCCTTTAACACCAAAGTTATGCCACTATAAGAGATATATAGATAGTACCCAACTTTAGCAATGCAAAATATATCTCTCAAATATATAAATGGATAAAAGGCTACTGAAAGACCAACCAGAACCAATTAAAGAAAATAGCCAACAACAATTAGATTATATAAATTTTATTAATTCGAAAAATGTTTTAAGTTTTTTTTTCTTAAAAAAAACAGCAAGGTAAAGTAATGAAAAAGTGCATAAAGCACCACAAAAGGCAAAGCAGAGACAATACGACCAGTCACAAAAAAGATATACAGAAAGGATATATATGTGCTTATATCCAATTAAGACTGTAAAAATTGTCCCTAAATAGGTATACAAAAACACTTTATAAGTTGCAAAAAGTGCACGAAATTATTATTATTTATTATTATAGCGCCATCAATTCCATGGCGCTTTACATGTGAATTCATTCATACAAAATATCAGTCATATACAAACACCTCAAAAATACAGTATATCAAAATCTGCAAGAATGCATATGTTAAAAAGGGGTGACAACAGAATGATATAACAGGCATATGAAAATGCAATTTGAAAGAAGCATGTAGAAAACTGCTCAATTAGTATGCATGGCTAAAGGGATAGGCAAACAAATATATAACATGTATAAAGATGGGTTTTTAAGTCAAAGATGCATACCTGAAACCATTATCCACCGCTGCTGTGGCACACTAGAGTCCTACAGGTGTTTCGGCATGTAGCCTTCTTCAGGGATTATATATACATGTTATATATTTGTTTGCCTGTGCCTTTAGCCATGCATATTAATTGAGCAGTTTTCTACATGCTTCTTTCAAATTGCATTTTCATATGCTTTTGATATGCCTGTTATATAATTCTGTTGTCACCCCTTTTTGACATATGCATTCTTGCAGATTTTGATATACTGTATTTTTGAGGTGTGCATGTATATGATTGTGATATTTTCATGCACTTTTTGCAATTTATAAAGTGTTTTTGTATGCCTATTTAGGGACAGGTTTTACAGTCTTAATTGGATATAAGCACATATATATCGTTTCTGTATATCTTTTTTGTAACTGCTCCTATTGTCTCTGCTGTGCCTTTTGTGGTGCTTTATGCGCTTTTTCATTACTTTACCTTGTTGTTTTTGTTTTTTAAATTTACATTTTTTTCGGATTAATAAAATGTATATCATCTAATTGTTGTTGGCTATTTTCTTTAATTGGTTGTACATGGGGAATAAGCATACACCTCAGTGAAAACGATCTGATAACACCTACTTGGACTTAACAAAAATTAACTCATTTGGTACCAAATATTCCTATTGCTAAAAACTCTGCAACTGAGAATAACAAATAAAAAAGTAAGTTTTATTCTGGTCTGTAGCTGCTATTACATCGTCTGCCTAGTTCAAGAAGAAATATTTGGTGAAAGGTCCTCTTTAAAGTATGTTACTGTTATTCATTTGATTTGTTCCCTCATCATCAGAATATTTATTGTTTTTACATTTTTCAAACAAACTAAAAATTAACCCATTGCTCTTTTTAAAATTACCCTGAAGTTAAAGAGTACCTGCATTAGCTTTCCCAACCATTAAAGGAGTTATCAGCTACTTTTTTCTCTATGGAGCTAAGCAATCATAGTCAGATAATTGCTAACTACTAGTGATGAGCGAGTACCAAAAAGCTCGGGTGCTCGAGGCTCGGGCCGAGCCTCCCAAGATACTCGTGTACTCGGCCCGAGCACCGAGCCCAATGTTATCCTATGGGAGACCCGAGTATTTTTGTGAAATCACCCCCGGCAGCATGTAGAAACCAGAAAACTGTAAATTAAAAAAAAAAACGTGCGTGTGTGTGTAAGCGTGCATATATATATACACGCGGAGTGGAGTGCGGGAGGGGCCGTAGCCGAGCGGGGAAGTGTCGGGCTAAAGGCACGGTCACGCTGTGTGGGCCGGCCAATCACTGCAATTCCACAACAGGGCTGTGGCATTGCAGTGGTCTGCCAGCCAATCCCTGCATAAGGGATGGCTCTAAAAAGAGCGCCAACATGAAGACCATGAGTACAGCACGAGTATCGCGAGATTACTCGGTCCCCGCCGAGTAGCCCGAGTACAGTGATACTCGTGCGAGTACCGAGTAGTAACAAGCATACTCGCTCATCACTACTAACTACCTGTCTTTTCTGCTGTGCGATGATCTCTCCTGGCTCAGACCAGTGAAGGAGCGCTTTGGGCATCGATTCTCATGCTTCATGTGATGTCACATGGACAGACAAGTACCTGCTATTCTGCTCTGCTTTGCCGATGGGGCGTCACTGCTGAAGTCATATTAAGCTGGTTTACTGCAGTTAGAGAGTGTTGAGCTGGCTGTCAATCACCATGAAATTGACAATGGCATTGTAGCGCTGGTGCCCTGGCCGGGTTCCATTCTCCCCTGCTGCCGCACAGCTCCCATTTGCTCTCCTGCCTTCCTCCTCTCCCAGGCCCTGTACATGCCGCAAAAGATTCCTGGGAGTGCACCTTAGACGTACGCGCGCACATCGGCCTTCCTCTTAAAATGCCGGCACGCTAGTTCCAGGAAATGCCTCTCGGTCTATGGCTTACAGACACTGTGTATTTAAGGCTGCCTCCCATTAGGGGAGGTGCCTGTGCTACACCCTTTGTTAGTCAGTGTCCTGTCTGTCTAGCTAGTTGTCACGTCCCATTATCTCTGTGTCCATTACCTATACCTGATACTGCCTTCTCAAAACCTACCTGCCCCTGCCGTGCCCACCATACCTGTCCGTACCAACCTGTCTATCCTGCCTCAGTCATTCTGCCTGTACCTGAGTCCGTCACCTGTCCTGGGGGTCCGGTCACTGCGCTGGGATTGGTACCTGGAGTCAGCCTCATGGTGGGTGCTTAGTTAAGCCCCTCCTACTAAAGGGGAAGCCCGGGATCCGCCTGTGGTCCAGTGGGACCACCAATCCCGCTCACTGCCCCTACACTGGCCACGAGCGTTACAGGCATCCTGTGAACAGAGCAGAAGAGAAGGATCTTCTGTGTCAACATGATATTACGTGACAAGCAGAGTCGCCGGCTGTAGCAGTCTGAGAGTTAGCCATTGCCTTCTGATAAGTGCTTAGCCCCAAAGAAAACAGAAATTCTGGATAAGCCCTTTAATTCTGGCGGCATTTCATGCAGCTATTATATAACAGACTATATATTTGTCATATCTATAGCCATACTATCTGGTGCCTTCCATTTCCCAATTGCAGTCTGCTCCACTGAGAACAGTCTTCGTCAACATAGTGACATAAGGAGCACAGTTAAGTCTAAACCATCCCACATTTGCCTTTCGTCTGCTGTAGAGGCTTGGTTTAGAATGATCACTGCTCCCCATGACACTGCGGTGACTTTCTTAGGCGTAGGAGGTATGGTACACCGTTCTTGGTAGGGGAGGCGGCAGGAGGCAAATGGACAGTACCTGTTAGGGTTAATGCACATTAGGAATGTATAGTCACTTTTTAGTGCCAAGCGGGAGAATGTTTTTCTGAATTGATTCTTGCACACAGTTGGACAGATCGGGCTGCCATTCCATTGATGTCACATCTGGACTTTTTAAGTTAAATGAAACTAACATGAAAAATGAAATAAAAGGTGCTGCTTCTATTACAGAGGACGGGACTGGTGAGTATAGTTTATTCTAGATATTTAGATGCTTCTTAACCGCATTATTACCAACCAAATTAATTATGTTGCAATTATGTGAAAAGCCAAAGGGCGATATGATCTTATATAACTAGTGATTGAAAGGTAACTGTACTGTAGCTTTAAGATGGTGAAGAAGCAGTTACACCTGGGTTTTGGTATCTTAGGGGGCCTAAAAATAGGTGGTGGGCTGGTAGATGTGTTACACTAGGGCTTCAATTATGTCCTTGACTGTCCTTTCATGCAAAATCAGAGTAAAAGCGTGGTTTTGCTACCTTCCTCCCCCACAACAAGTTAAAAACTGATTTAGGTGCAATTATCAATCTAATATGTCCAGGAACTGTCACGAGGAGATTTTTTCAGGCATGACCATCTGTCATGGCGGGGTCAGGATCTGTGGAAACTCCAGTTTCTGGCACTCTACTTGTTAACTTCTCTGATCTCTGTGATCAGCGCAGGGAGACAGACTAAAGGGCACTTTACATACAGTGATATTGCTATCGATATCGCTAGCGAGCGTACCCTCCCCCGTCGGTTGCGCGTCACGGGCAAATCTCTGCCCGTGGCGCACAACATTGCTTACACCCGTCACACATACTTACCTGCCTAGCGATGTCGCTGTGGCCGGCAAACCGCCTCCTTTCTAAGGGGGCGGTACGTTCGGCATCACTAAGCGGCCGCCCAATAGAAGCGGAGGGGCGGAGATGAGCGAGCCGAACATCCCGCCCACCTCCTTCCTTCCTCATTGCGGGCGGCTGCAGGTACGATGTTGTTCCTCGTTCCTGCGGTGTCACACGGAGCGATGTGTGCTGCCGCAGGAATGACGAACAACCTGCGTCCTGCAACAGCAACGATAATCGGGAAAGGAACGACGTGTCAACGATCAACGATTAGGTGAGTAATTTTGATCGTTAACGGTCGTCCGTGCGTTTCACACACACAATGACGTCGCTAACGAGGCCGGATGTGCGTCACGAATTCCGTGACCCCAACGACATCTCGTTAGAGATGTTGTTGCGTGTAAAGCGGCCTCTAGGTAGGCTAGCAAGAGTTAATCTCTGCTGGGATGCTTGTTAGTTTTTTGTTAGTGAGGGACCCAGTCACATTTACTCCCCTCCTATATTTGCTGACTGGACTATTACATTAATGTTAGTTATAGCTTACCTATACCAATCTTACTGGTGGTTATTGTGCAGTATTATTGTGAGCGGTTGTCTTTTTGTTGCTGCCTTCCTGCTCTTGCTTTTCTCCTTAATCTTTTACTGTTTATTCCTGTGACTTTGCAGTGTGTCTGAGTTTTGGTTTCCCCCTGTCTGTCTTAAGGCCCTGTCACACATAGTGATAAATCTGTGGCAGATCTGTGGTTGCAGTGAAATTGTGGAAATCAGTGCCAGGTTTGTGGCTGTGTACAAATGGAACAATATGTCCATGATTTCACTGCAACCACAGATCTGCCAAAGATTTATCTCTGTGTGTGACAGGGCCTTTAATCTGTGTTTCCATAACACTCCTGCCCCTTCATTCCCTCAATGGGGGAACAGATTAAATCTATTCAGGAGAATGGTAAGACACAGGACTCCAACGTCTCCACCTTCAGGAGTAATGCAGAGGTCAGGTTTAGCCTAGGGTCTCCTAGTGTGAAAGACAGTGTAGCAGCCCATGTCCCTCGCACTCCTGCAGTCACATCATGACAGGAACTTTACCAATTTAAATTTTTAGTGAGAAGATCCTTTTTATAAGCATTCTGTCAGCACAATAGGTGCATCAACTTCTTTTCCCTCAATTCCCATCATGCATAGAGTTTGCCTATGTCTAATGGCTTGTCTACCCCAAATCTGAAAATCCACTATTCTGTTATGTCTCTGTCCAGTTTATCAGACACAAGAAAATTTGCAGAGAGAACAAAAATTCAGCCCCACTTTCTGTAATCTGTCTCGACATCTTTGCTTTTAGAGGTGGATTACACTTGACAACAGGTAGTAGGCAGCAGCTTTTTAGAAAGAAGACACCGAATGGTCAGAACTTTCTTGGATTAAATTAAGAAACAGAGTTTTGATTTTGTTAGCCATTGCATTGGCCATCAAACATTGTTTTTTTTAACATTTCCCCTTTATGCAGGGGTGGAGCTGTCATCAACCGGTAAAACCAGCGTAACCAACGTCATCAATAAAATATCTTTTATAAATGCTGAGACTAACTACAAGTCTGGCATCCCATACATTGGTTTGGTGAGTAACTTTGTCCTCATGTCCTCTTTTTCAAAGGCCAAACTTCGATTTTATATACTATATTATTATTATTATTTATTTATTTATTTATTTATTTTTTCCTTTTACAGATTAAAGTTGTGGATGCCGGAGATGTTCCTATACCAAACTTTAAAGTTAATCTGAGGGAAAGATATGATGCGGAAGGCGAAATATTAGTGACCGATGAAAATGGACAAGCATCGTTTACACTGAACACAACCAACTGGAAAGACACCATCTACTTGTCGGTATGCTATTTTGTCATTAGTAACCAATATTTCTTTTTTTATGCATGTTTATAAAATAGGAGATAACTTTTTAAGAAATCCATTATAATAACGGACTAAAATATATTGGGAAATGTTAACTATGTATCGTCCGTATTGCAAATTGTCAAGACATATTGACCATTGGAGCCCATGCTGCCTCTCGCTTTGGCGAAACTCCCATGTCATTGACGGAAAGCTCCCATTTGATTCTTTGGTCCTGAATGATGAAGTAGGTTTCTCCAGAATTATAGCTCAAAACGGATGGAAATTTTGAAGATATATAAAAATGATTCAACTTTTGTCTTTTGTTCTACTACTCCACCTCCGATAGGTTTTTGTAAAGTGGGTGGGCGAAATAGGGCACGGCCAAGCATATCCAAGAAATTCATCACAATTTAGGCCACATAGGTAGCATAAATTGCAACAGAAATGTATTCCAACAATCAAAAAATCCCCGATCATGAGCCAACATGAAACACTCAAATAGAAGGGATAGTGACCATGACAATTGTATAAGAATAAAACACTAAATTTTATTATGAAGATTTTAAAAGGTTCTATTTACATCATAAAAAACAATTACTGGACAAAAATATTCCCAAAAATATGCAGCAGCAACACAGGAAAATAAAGTGCATAGTGCCAAGACCATTCATTGTATGTTACCTAATAATAAATTATATTTTATCAATCAATAAATATACCAGTGATAAGTTATAAAGTGCTAGATAGCATTAAAGTAGTTTCTAGATATAAGAGCAATCCTATTATATATTTCTTCATCGTTCCTATGGGAGACCCAGACCATGGGTGTATAGCTTCTGCCTCCGGAGGACACACAAAGTACTACACTAAAAAGTGTAGCTCCTCCCTCCGAGCATATACACCCCCTGGATAACCAAATATAGCCAGTTTAATGCTTTGTGTTCAGGACGCACACATCCACACATGCATTCTCATCTGATTTTTGATTTTTGAAAAGAGTTTGAAGAAAAGCGGGTCCAAGCCTGGACCCCCGGCATGTCCCTTCTCACCCCACTGTGTCGGCGGTGTTGTTAAGGTTGATTTCAGGGCTGGAGCCTTACATGCCGCGCTCCTTCACCATCCCTCGGGCTCTGGCTTGAAGTGGGAGCCAGCACGGTTCTCACTGCCTTGCAGGAGACCGGTCTCCATCCGCAGCCCTTTCAGGATCCTGCCGGACGGAGCACTCATCCCTCAGGGACCTGGCCCTGCGTCTCACAAGCTAAGTATCTGAGACGTTATTGTCGGGGGGTCCCTTGTACTTTATTGTTGGGGAGAGTGTGCTGTGTAACTTTTGTGACATTTCCGGCAGGTTCTCTGGTTTTCACTGGAGAACCGCGCCGATGGTGCCTGCGCGCCGGCCGCATCGTTAAATTTAGGCCCCGGCTTCGCCTGAGGCCTAGTTTCGATTTCACTGCCCCTGCATGTCAGTCATGCAGAGGGACAGTGCGGCTCCGCCCAGCGGCCGTTCGGCACAGGGGAGGGACACTCATCTCTGAGGCAATATTCCCTCCCCTGTAAATCTCCTTGGCCCTCCGGATCCCGCTCTTAGAGTAGGCCCCGCCCCCTCTCCTCGCTCCGGCGCCATTTTATCGGCGTTCTTATGCCATGTCTGCACAGCGATCGGCGCTGGCTGCAGCATCTCTCAGGGGGTCCGGGCTGTGGGATCTGTAGGGCACAGAGACGTCCCAATGTCAAACGGTCTGGCAAGCCAGAACCTCTGGTTGTGGACCTGCTTATATACTCTGCTTATATACTCTGCTGCGGGTCATTCCGGCTCAGAGCCTCCACTTCAGCAGCATGTCTTACAAAAAGAGGAGCAAGGCTGCAAGGCTGTACTATGCACTGCATGTAGGCTCGTACTGCCTGTACCGAGCACATAACCACATTGTGATGTCTGCTCTAACATGGGGTGCCTCAGCCTGGAGGCTCATCCCCAGTGGTCCCTCCGGCTGCTCCGGCTCCGGTGGCTGAACCCCCGGCTTGGGTAGAGTCCTTCTCTCTATGGGACAGCTGTCCCGGACTCCGCTGAGCATGCATCAGCCCCCTCCTCAGGGCGCTTCTGCTGCTACGGCTCGCTCAGCAAAGTTCACAGAGGATTTTTCATCTGGTCTCAGACCCCGTCCTCCTAAAAGGAGACGCAGGGTCCCCTCTCCTTCCTCGTCCCGCGGCTCTGATTCACGAGCTGACTCGCAGGAAGAGGAGGATGCCTTCACTGGGGGCTCGGACGCTACCTCCATGTACCCCATTGATCTGTCCAAAAGTGACGCAGATGCTAGGGTTTTGTTTGCGTCCATTAATTTTGTACTGGACCTCAATCCGCCTGTATATGCCGTCTGGCAGAAAAGCACCAGTTTACCTTGCCTAAGAGAACAAGGAGTGTGTTTCTTAACCACTCCAGTTTTCAGGCCACTGTGACCAAGCCTAGGGCCTGTCCTGACAGACGCTTCCATAAAGCGTGGTTCTGATGACCGTTTTCCGTTTCCACCAGAGGTGGTCAAGGAGTGGGCTCATTCACAGCCTGGACAGTTGTATCAGTGGCTGCTGGCACCTCACTTAAGGGTTCCACTGACCGCCATCTGTATATGAGGCGGCAGGGGCCTCGTTCGCCCCACCTTTTGCAGCAGTGTGGGCTCTCAAAGCCATCTCTGCTTCTCTAGGGAGATGCATTCCCTCACCAGGGACTCTATGCCCGAAATGGTTGCCTTAACTTCCAGGCTTCAGCCTTTTCATCCTATGCCATGTCTGCCATGCTGGAGGCTTCTCACCGCACTGCGGTGACTTCGGCTAATTCTCTCGCTTTCCGCAGGATCTTGTGGCTTCGAGAGTGGAAGGCAGACACTTCTTCAAAGAAGTACCTTGCTGGGCTCCCATTTGCTGGGCCCAGGCTGTTCGGTGAACAACTGGATGAAATTATTCAGCTACTGGCGGGAAGAGTACTTCAATGCCACAAACCAAAACCAGAATCCTGTCCAGGGCAGGAACCAGTCGAGGTTTCGTTCCTTTCGTTCCTCCAACTGGTCGTCCTCTAAGCCCTCGGCCTCGTCCTCTAGCTCAGCCAAGGACCAAAAACCCAACTGGCGCACGAAGTCGCGTCCTAGACCGCAGGAGCTGCTGCCTCTAAGGCAGCCTCCTCTTGACTATCTGGCCCCGCCAGAAACGTCCTTGGTCGGTGGCAGGCTCTCCCACTTTGGCGACGTGTGGTTTCAACACGTCTCCGATCAGTGGGGGCGGGATATCATCTCCCACGGCTACAGGATAGAATTCTATCCAGCCCGCCAAACAGAATTTTTTCTGTCAACTCCCCCCTGCTCCAAGGCCGCCGCCTTCTCACAGGCCGTGGCATCCTTGCAGGCCAACGGAGTAATGGTACCGGTTCCCGCCTGGGAACGGTTCAGAGGTTTCTACACAAACTCTCTTCCTAGTCCCCGAAAAGGACGGTTCCTTCCGGCCCATCCTGAATCTCAAGCTTCTCAACAAGCATGTTCAGGTGCGGCATTTTCGCATGGAGTCTCTGCGATCAGTCATTGCCTCAATGACCCAAGGAGATTTCCTAGCATCCATCGACATCAGTGATGCCTATCTGCATGTACCAATTGCAGTTTCACACCAGCGTTGGCTACGTTTTGCAATCGGAGAGGAACATTTCCAAATTCGTGGCTCTTCCCTTCGGGTTAGCCACGGTCCCTCGAGTATTCACCAAGGTCATGGCAGCAGTGGTTGCAGTTCTGCACCTCCAGGGGTTGGCAGTGATCCCTTTTCCTGGTCGGCCTTCTAGTCAAGGCTTCATCCAGTGCAGACTGTCAGCGGAGTGCCTCGCTCACTCTCGCCACTCTAGTCCAATTCGGGTGGCTTGTCATTCTGCCCAAGTCCACTCTGACTCCGACCCAGAAGCTCACGTACCTAGGGATGCAATTCGAGACGCTGCCGGCACTTGTGAAGCTGCCCTTAGTCAAACAGCAGTTCCTCCATTGGCGGTGCGCTCTTTGCTGAGGCCCCGCCGTCATTCCATCAGGCACCTAATCCAGGTGCTGGGTCAGATGGTGGTGTCAATGGAAGCGGTTCCCTTTGCCCAGTTCCCTCTGCGTCCTCTGCAGCTGGACATACTCCGCTGTTGGGCCAAGCGGACTTCCTCCTTGCACAGATTAGTGGCTCTGTCGCCACAGACCAGGGGCTCCCTTCGGAGGTGGCTTCGGCCCCTCTCTCTTCAGGGACGCTCCTTCCTGGCCCCGTCCTGGGTGATCTTCACCACGGATGCAAGTCTATCCGGCTGGGGAGCACTATATATCCACCACAGAGCGCAGGGCACTTGGACTCCATCCGAATCAGCCCTCTCGATCAATGTGCTGGAAATTAGAGCTGTCCTTCTAGCTCTCTTAGCCTTTCACCACCTGTTGGCGGGCAATCACATTCGAGTTCAGTCAGACAACGCGACAGCGGTTGCCTACATCAACCACCAGGGCGGGACACTCACCGCCTGGCAATGTTGGAGGTTCAACGCATCCTTCAGTGGACGGAGGACTCCAAGTCCACCATTTCCGCAGTCCACAGCCCAGGCGGGGAAAGCTGGGAGGCAGATTATCTCAGCCGTCATACCGTGGACAGCGGCAAGTGGATTCTGCATTCGGCAGTGTTTCAGTCATTCTGCCGCAAGTGGGGCACCCCGGAAGTGGATCTTCGCTCCCACGATCCTCAGGTCTTTGCAGCGGACGCGCTGGTTCAAGATTGGTCCCAGTTTCGTCTGTCTTACGTGTTTCTCCCTCTAGTTCTTGCCCAGAGTCCTGCGCAAGATCAGTATGGAGGGCCGTCGGGTCATTCTCATTGGTCCAGACTGGCCCAGGCGAGCTTGGTACCCAGACCTGCTCCATCTGTCCGTAGAGGCGCCGTGGCATCTCCCGGACCGTCCAGACCTTCTCTCACAAGGTCCGTTTTTCCGCCAGAATTCTGCGGCTCTCAGATTGACGACGTGGTTCTTGAGTCCTGGATCTTGACGACTTCTGGTATCCCTCCTGAAGTCATCTCCACTATGACTCGGGCTCGGAAGTATTCCTTGGCCAAGATCTATCACAGGACCTGGAGAATTTTCCTGTCCTGGTGTCACTCTTCCGGCCATGTTTCTTGGCCTTTTTCCTTGCCGACCCTCCTGTCCTTTCTACAGTCCGGTCTACAGCTAGGACTATCCCTCAAGGGACAGGTCTCGGCTCTGTCAGTGTTGTTCCAGCGGCGTATCGCCCAGCTGGCTCAGGTGCGCTCCTTCATGCAGGGCGCATCCCACATCATTCCGCCTTACCGGCGGCCTTTGGATCCCTGGGACCTTAATCTGGTCCTCACGGCTTTCCAGAAACCCCCCTTTGAGCCTCTTAGGGAGGTTTTCTTTGTCTCGTCTTTCACAGAAAGTAGTCTTTCTAGTGGCCATAGCTTTCCTCAGGAGAGTCTGATTTGGCTGCGCTCTCTTCGGAGTCACCTTTTTTCATCAAGACAAGGTGGTTCTCCGTCCGACTCCGGACTTTCTCCCTAAGGTGGTTTCTCCTTTCCACCTTAACCAGGACATTTCCCTGCCTTCCTTTTGTCCGGCTCCTGTTCATCGCTTTGAAAAAGCGTTGCATACTCTGGATCTGGTGCGGGCGCTCCGGATCTATGTGTCTCGCACCGCTGTTGCTGTTCTTAGGCGGTGCACCTCTCCTTTTGTGCTGACCACAGGTCGGCGTAAGGGCCTCTCGGTTTCTAAGCCGACCCTAGCTCGTTGGATTAGGTTGGCCATTTTCTGATGCCTACCAGTGTACTCAAGTGCCTCCCCCGCCGGGGATCAAGGCACACTCGACCACAGCTGTCGGTGCCTCTTGGGCTTTCAGGCACCAGGCTACGGCTCAGTAGGTCGGTCAGGCTGCCACTTGGACTAGTCTGCATACCTTTTCGAAGCACTACCAAGTACATGCTCATGCTTCGGCAGATGCGAGCTTGGGCAGACGCACCCTTCAGGCGGCTGTCGCCCATTTGTGAAGTTAGGTTTCGCCTACTTCTCAATTTTCTGTTTATTCCCACCCATGGACTGCTTTGAGACGTCCCATGGTCTGGGTCTTCCATAGGAACGATGAAGAAAAAGAGAATTTTGTTTACTTATCGTAAATTCTTTTTCTTATAGTTCCGTAATGGGAGACCCAGCACCCTCCCTGTTGCCTGTTGGCAGTTTCTTGTTCCGCGTGTTATCACCGGCTGTTGTTGTAGACAGGGGCTCCGGTTGTTCCGGTTCTTGCTCTATCTCTACTTGTGGGTGGCTATTCTCCTTCAGCTTTTGCACTAAACTGGCTATATTTGGTTATCCAGGGGGTGTATATGCTCGGAGGGAGGAGCTACACTTTTTAGTGTAGTACTTTGTGTGTCCTCCGGAGGCAGAAGCTATACACCCATGGGCTGGGTCTCCCATTACGGAACTATAAGAAAAAGAATTTACGGTAAGTAAACAAAATTCTCTTTTTTTGTATGTGCATTAAGTTATGCAAAAAGAGATTTGCTACCTTAATGAGTGGTCTAGTGGTCTTGTTAGCTGTATAGCCGACGCGCGTTTCGTGCGTTAGTCTTCTTCAGGGGAAGCTGTAAATGTAGTTTCTAACTGAAGTACATTTCCAGCGGCGGTGAATAGCAGATTTAAGGGTATGTGCACACGCTGCAGATTTGGTGCAGACATTTTCTGCATCAAATCTGTACATTCTGGCAAAAAAAGTGTGCAATTTTGGTGTGTTTTTTTTCCATGTGTTTTTGTTTTTGGGTGAAGTCAATTGCTGGAAGGGCTAAAAACGAAGGAAAAAAAAAAACACCCCAACAATTTACAGGCTGCAGATTTTTTTCTGCACCAAAATCTGCACCAAATCTACAAGGAAAAAAAAAGAAATGTGTGCACAGCACTTCAGAAATCTCATAGACTTTGCTGGCTTCAGGCTAGATGCAGGTTTTGGTGGAAATTTCTCAAAAAACGCATAAAAAAAACACCGTCTGCACAGGTCCTAAAGCTGAACCCACGTCTATATGAATATTACCATAGCGTTTTTCTTACTAAAGGCCGCTTTACATGCAACAACGTCGCTAACGAGATGTCGTTGGGGTCATGGAATTCGTGACACACATCCAGCCTCGTTAGCGATGTCGTTGCGTGTGAAACGTATGAACGACCACTAACTATCAAAATTGCTCACCTAATTGTTGATCGTTGACGCGTCGTTCTAATCCCAAATATCGTTGCTGTTGCAGGATGCAGATTGTTCGTCGTTCCTGCGGCAGCACACAACGCTACGTGTGAAACCCCTGGAACAAGGAACAACACTGTACCTGCGTCCTCCGGCAACGAGGTGGGCGTCACTTTCTTTCGATTGCTCTCCGTCCCTCCGCTTCTATTGGACGGCTGCCGTGTGATATCGCTGTGACGCTGCACGAACTGCCCCCTTAGAAAGGAGGCGGTTCGCCGGCCACAGCGACGTCACTAGGAAGGTAAGTACGTGTGATGGGTTCTAGCGATGTTGTGCGCCACGGGCAGCGACTTGCCCGTGACGCACAACCGACGGGGGCGGGTGCTTTCACCAGCGACATCGCTAGCGATATCACTGCGTGTAAAGCAGCCTTAAGACTGCCAGAAAAAAATGGAATGATGAATAATAAGTGAGAATTAAAATGATAAATGGATTTATATATTGTTTTTTATAGGTTCGAACAGATGTGAAGATGGAACCATATGTTTATGGTAGATATCAACCTAATTATGGTGTAGCCTCACAACGTGTCGTTCCCTTCTACTCTCGGAGCAAGAGCTACCTGAAACTTGATTCTCTGGACCAAGCTCTCCCATGTGAGGGCCGCCAAGATGTCCATATGAAATACATCATTAGTCACACAGAACTGAACGAGGTCAAGAAATTATCCCTGCATTACCTGGTGAGATGTTAATTTGTATGATTTTAATTCATACTTTTATCAGAATATCAATGTGACTATTTTAGTGCCTGGTGTTATCAAATGTCCCACAAATATAGCATTAGAAATGTATGCTTTGGCAATAAGTACAGTCATTTCAATGGGGCTCTATATATTTAATCTAATGAGAGGGTAAATCACAAATGCAAGAGGGTATAAACAATGCAGGAAGCCAGTGCAGTTGCCAACAAGCACCTGTACAGTAGATAAGGTTGGCATTGTATATTGTATAGCATCATACATTATACATCGTATTTCAAATATAAAGAGGTTGTCTTAGCAATGAAAACTTTAGAATACCCTATCAATAAAGTCTCAAAAAGCAATGTAGGAATTTAAGGCCAAATACAGTAATTCCGTCATATAGTGCCAAGAATTTGCTGAGAAATGAACAGTCCACATATTACCATCATCTACTGACCAAATGTTATGTAGCATCTGTAGCGCCAGTGGCTGACTTACTCACCGCCCCGGTCGAGTTGCGTCCTCCTCTTCTGCCCGGCGACCGTCCATGTGTGTTCCTGCTCTCTCCTCCTACTGGGGCCTGTACACGATGCACAGGCTCCCTGGGAATGCGCTTAGCGTGTGCGTATGCATACCAGCCATCCTCTTAAAGGGCTAGTGAGTCATATACGGAAATGCCTCTCAGCCAATGGCTGAAAAGCACTATGTATTTA
Source organism: Anomaloglossus baeobatrachus (assembly GCF_048569485.1). NCBI lineage: Eukaryota > Metazoa > Chordata > Amphibia > Anura > Aromobatidae > Anomaloglossus > Anomaloglossus baeobatrachus. Next base: position 55,451,861 of record NC_134357.1, on the reverse strand, counting down.
AGGCACCCTCCCATTAGGGGAGATTCCTGCGCAATGCCATTAGTTAGTATTTTAGTCTACTAGCTAGTTGTCATGTCCCGTGCTTCTGCCACATCACTTTTACCTGTGTCTGTCTTCCCATACCTAACTGTCCCTGTCTTGCCCACCATACCTGTCCGCACCCGCCTACCTGTCTGCCTCAGTCATCCCGCCTGTACCTGCCTGCTCCTGTGTTTGTACCTGAGTCTGTCTCCTGACCTAGGGGTCAGTTACCACAGTCCTGGTCATTGCCCAGGGAATGGTACCTGGTGTCTACCTCATGGTGGGTTACTTAGTTAAGTCCCTCCCACTAAAGGGTAAGCCTGGGTCCCCCCTGTGGGTCCACTCCTGCTCGCAGCCTTAACAATACCACCAAGCATTACAGTATCCAAATAATCCTCCCATGAAGAGGAGAGTAAATTTTAAATAAAGTATTGAATTCACTTAAAATCCACATTTCCGTGTAGAAAAAACAAATGCTAAAGGGATTCAAGAATGGCGGTCATGTGGCCGTGAGTACACCATATGTATACTCCTAGCCAGAATCTGACTAGATTGAGTCCGGCGTGCTCAATGCAAGTGAAAACAGTCTAGCCCGATTATGGCCAGGAGTCTAAATATCACATACTTACGCCATTCCTGGTGCTGACACTGGAGAATCCTTACAGTGTACACTGCGCATGATGTGAAGATTCACAAGTCTGCAGTCTCATAGAGTGACACTTTAATATTGAAAGACTATGGAAATAACTATCTAGCCCTGAATCTATCACTAGCTTCATAATATAAATTTGCTAGCTTTGGCAACTTTTTTTCAAAAACATTTGTTGCGCAGAATTGTATGGTAAGTAGTACAATTGCCGCCAGAAAATATATATAACACTCTGAGATATCCTAAAACTTTATCCAACTGCTTTCAATTCCCTTAATGCAAACACAGCCTTAGTAATGTAAAAGTGACCTTAACATGTATGGCTATTCATAAGCATTGTTCACCTCTGTGCCATCACACACTCTATTTTTATTGCAAAGCTGTGACGTTGTCACATTATCCAGATTCACCACAAAGTGGCTACTGCATTCCCTTCCTTTGCTTTTATACAGGCTATTACAGTCTCTCCTGATTTGTTGTACTATACCAAGTGATGTGAATGCTGCAAAGCATCTACCAGCGTTAGTGCATTCCTTAAAATATGACATGAGTTTGATTTCCATCAAGTTGCTACACTCATCTCCACTTATGATTATATATTTTTTTTTTTTTACAGATGGTTTCCGAAGTTACTATTAAAGACTCAGGGACTGTGGAAATTAATATTGAAAACACTAATGAAGGTAACGTATTTTAAAAAGATGTATGTCAAATTTAATGGGAATCTGTCAGCAGGTTTTTGCTACTTCATTTGAAAGTATCATGATGTAGGCAAAGAGAGCCTGAATCCAATAATTTCTATTATTATTTGAACAAATAATTTAAAAAAAATGGCATGGGTTCCCCCCATTTTTAAACACGAGCTAAGGGACAGCAGACAACAGGGGGCAGATATCATTAGGGTGGAAAAGGGCAATGGTTATTTGGCTCTTCCCAGTCTAAAAATAGCAGCCTGCAGCCACCCCAAAGGTGGCACATCCATTAGATACACCAGTTCTGGGGCTGTGCTCGGCTCTTCCCATTGCCCCCATTACTAATCCAGTAGTTGAAAGTAGAAAAAAAATAACTATTTGAACAAACAAAAAAAACAACTACAGCCCTCATTCACAATTTTATTAAAAAAAAATAAATCTATATATATATATTATATATATTTATAATATATATTATACTATATATTTTTTTTAAAAGGTCTACCATAATCCATGGCGAGGTCCCATGACTTTCCCCAAAAGTGAACCAGAAAAGACATAAAATGAGAAAATTATTAAATAAAGACAAAAGACACCCTCATTCACCAATTTATTTGACTGCAAAATCCCTAATAAAGGTCCACCATAATACAATAACAGGAGGTCCCACGATGTTCCAAGACTCACTACCCCAGCTAATGAAGAACAGAGCTTTCACCGTTGGCTGGGAGAGCAGCCACTACAGCCTCACACACTGTGCTGTGTGAGAACCTCAGCAATGGACTGCGATGACCTCATGAGGTCACCCCAGGTCACAGCAGTGGGTGACACAATAGTGTGTGAGCAGCCACGGAAAGTGACATGCTGAGTTCAACTCAGTTCACTGCCCGTGGCCGTTCTCACTCCGAGTATCGCAAGAGCCTGCAATGTAACCACGCACAGAACTTGTAGTTCTCTGAAAAATTGTATTCTGCCTGAAAACAAAGAGCAAAATGCCTCAAGTAGATTAATCTACTGTATATGAAAAGGTGAAATTCTGCAGTAAAGTAGAATAATGTATTTTTCAGTTATTAATAAATAATATTTTTTTCAGCAAATTATTTTTTTCCATCACAGATAACCATGGAGAACTCACCCTGACCCTGCCTATACAAGCAGGCAATTCCAAGATTGTCCATGTCCTTGTGTACATCCTTCTACCTAATGGAGAAATGTTAGCCGACTCCACAAAATTCAACATACTTAAATGTTTTAGGAATAAAGTAAGTAGACGTTGGTGTCTAAATGATGTCAAAGTATATACTGTTATTATTAGCCAAATTATACAATATGGATTTATGCATGGTAAAAGAGGCTCCTGCAGACAGATACAGTATAGTTTTACATGGCAGCAATTCAGAGTGACAATGTAATACATGGGTAACTTGAGTTATTTTACCCTCTGTAAAAGAGGATTTGTACTAATACATTGTAACCACCAAGCATCTCTACCAGTAAACTGTAACCACCAAGCATCTGTATCAAAAAACTACAACCAATAAGCATCTGTATCAAAAGACTGTAAAAAGAACAGAAATATAGGGTGTTAAGCGGGGTTTACACGCTGCGATACCGCTAGCATCAGCTAGCGATATCGACCATGATAGCACCTGCCCCCGTCGTACGTGCGATATTGTGTGATCACTGCCGTAGCGAACATTATCGCTACGGCAGCGTCACACGCACATACCTGCTCTGCGACGTCGCTCTGGCCGGCAAACCGCCTCCTTTTTAAGGGGGCAGGTCGTGCGGCTTCACAGCGACATCACACGGCAGGCGTCCAATAGAAGCGGAGGGGCGGAGATGAGCGGGACGTAACATCCCGCCACCTCCTTCCTTCCTCATTGCCGGTGGAGGCAGGTAAGGAGATATTCGTCGCTCCTGCGGCTTCACACACAGCGATGTGCGCTGCCGCAGGAACGAGGAACAACATCGCTAAAAAAAAACATGACGACCTCTCCGCGGCAAAAATTTTGACCACTTTTGTGATCGTTTAAGGTCACTCATAAGTGTCACACACTGCGATATTGTTAATGACGCCGGATGAGCGTCAAAAACAACTTGACCCCAACGATGATTCATTAACGATATCGTAGCGTGTAAACCCCGCTATAGTCAGGTTCCTAGCCAGTAATCAGTCTTTTTTAATTTAATATACATTTCCTTATTAAATTTTTTTCCAGGTGTCAACTGAGTTTTCTCCAGATGAAGTTCTTCCGGGATCAGACGTGTCTCTCCAGGTTCAGGCTGCTCCTGGATCGCTCTGTGGTCTGAGGGTGGTGGATCAGAGTGTGGTACTGATGAAACCAGAGAAAGAGCTGACTGCTGACAAAGTGAGTGAATATGTCATTTATAAGACATCAATTGTCTGTATTACTTACAATATATATTTGTAGTGCCACCATAGTCCATAGAATTTAGAGGTAATCTGTCAGCAGAATCCCCTAAATTGTTTATATACACTCTTGCAAAGACAAGTCCTCCATCCATACCTTTAGCTAGCCAGTCCATTCCTCACATTACCTAGAATTGAATAGGGGTGGATCTACGTCTACTTTAGACTTTACGTAGCTGCTGCATCCCAGCATCCAAGAACTTCCTGTCAGGCTCAGTAACAGCCAATCTGCGAGAGTGCCTGGTGTTACATCCCCACCGATAAGATATTGATGGCCTACCTTAAGACAAGTACAAATGTATCCTTGCTTTCGATTCGTATAATGGATGTTATTTATATTCAAACTTCTTAAAATGTTCTTACATTTTTATTCTCCAAGGTTTTTAACCTCTTTCCATCTGCCGATTTTGGATGGTATGACTATCGCATCCAGGAAAATGAACCTACATGTGGATATGGTGGACCTTATTTCCCACCTCCTATTTTCCCTGGTGAGACCATTAGAAGGCCATATTTTCCACGGTTCCCTAGAGATGAAAGTATGGATGTGTACAGCTTGTTCAAGGTAAAACCTTTGATGAAGTTAGCACAAAATTACATGAATTTATATTCTCTGAGAAATTTGCCCTTAATATAGTGCAAATATACAACAATAATGTCTAATAATGTATGCATACTTTCCAGATCTAAAGCAGGACAGAGTTTTAGTTGTGATCAGAACATTGAAAACCATTTATTTTTAGCCGTGAGATATTAATAATCTCATTGAAGTTTCAAGTGATCAGTGGCTGCATGCACACGGATGAAAGTGTAACATGACATGGGGCAGTAGCCATGGGCAAGTTACTCGTCTCTTAAGCCTCGGCATGTTACATGAAGGTGGGGGTCATGGCTGGATGTGTGGACTTGTGCTATGGAGGCGCTATGCCCTTGCAGGCCACATGATGCCGGTGACTCCAGATGGCCAAGACCAGATGTTGACCAGTTCAATGAGTGAGACCACCACTGAAAAATAAACTTTACACAGTACATAGCAGGGGAACATATATAAGATTATCTCAGCACAGGAACATTTCTTTTTAAACACATTCAATTGTGTAAATTATTATTATTATTCTAAAGCCTGCTTTACACGCTGCAATTAATCGTGCGATCTCATTTGCGATCGCACCCGCCCCCATCGTTTGTGCGGCACGGGCAATTTGTTGCCCGTGTCGCACAATGTTGTAACTCCCCGTCACACGTACTTACCTTCCAAACGACCTCGCTGTGGGCGGCGAACATCCACTTCCTGAAGGGGGAGGGACGTTCGGCGTCACAGCGACGTCACACAGCGGCCGGCCAATAGAAGCGGATGGGCGGAGATGAGTGGGACGTAAACATCCCGCCCACCTCCTTTCTTCCGCAATGCCGGCGGCCGCAGCTAAGCTGCATTTCATCGTTCCCGGGGTGTCACACGGAGCACAGAAGGATGTTCGATATTTTGAAAATGAGCGACATGTCAGCAAGCAATGATAAGTTGAGTATTTTTGCTCGTTCACAGTTGCTTGTAGCTGTCACACGCTACGATATGTCAAACGATGCCGGATGTGCGTCACTTACGACGTGACCCCGACAACATATCGTATGATATATCGTAGCGTGTAAAGCCCGCTTTAGATCTATTGAGTAAAATTAACTTTGAAATTAACTTTGTTCATGGGAAAACCCCTTTTAAAAAAAAATTGCATAACCAATAAAACACATGTACAATAATAAAGTAAAAAGCTAATTTTGTTGTTGGGGAAGATTATAACATAACCGTATATATACTGCCAATTCACATTACTTTGCATTTTCTCATAGGCCGTTCGCTTAAGAATAGTAACAAGTGTAGACATTAAGAAGCCTCTGATATGTCCTACCTTTGACATGTTTAAAAGGGTACATGCATTCTCGCCTACTCTTGGTAAGTTATTTGTAGTATTCAGTTTATATAACATCTATTAATTGTAATGCGAGAGAGGAAATAAATATTTTGTGTTTTCTACTAAATATTTATCAATCTTATAAATTCAAATACATTATTTTCAAGACTTGTTTTTGCTGTCACTGAGAATTGTAAGCATCTGCTTTAAATAAAAAGATAAAAACAATGGACAGATCCAGGACCGAAATATAAAAAAGTATGAAAATAGGTAAAGTGTAAATGTGACCCCCTGGCCTATCAGGTCATCACGGGACATTGTGCAATCTGCCCTTCTCCATAGTATCCACAGCCTCCTTGGTTATGGGTCCCTGACCTTTGGCTTTGCTAAAATCAAGCCAATCAAAAATCCTAGAAACACTCTGCACCACACCCACCAGACACACCAATGGGTAGCCTGAAGAGAATAGGGCCGCCCACTTGGTGGGTTGGTTAGGGAGGGTCAGGAGTAGTCAGTTGAGAGGTGACTCTCAAGAGGAGAGGTCACAAGTTAGTTGGAGGAGGTTAGGAGCTGGGCTCCTCAGTTACTAGGTGGCAGACGTTGGTCTGGGCCTGGTAGGAGCTGGAACCCCGGTCGCAGGGGATCGTGTCAAGGGGCACGAAACTGCCGAGCAGGGCAGCCGGCGGCCTAGAGCCATCTCCGGGCAGGGGCCAGGGCATGGCGGATTACGTGGACCCTAGGCCGGGAAGTAGCTTCAAGCGTCCTGGTAATTTACCCGACGAGGGCGAAGACTTCATGATTCATCCTCCACTCGCTCCAAAATCGGGGTACTAGTGCAACGAGGGGGATAGGACTTTCCCAATACACAGTCCAGAAAATGCCAAGCGTGAACCCTGAGAGCAAGCTCATTCCGTTAGCCATAATGGTGAGCGGGACCTGACTAGTTTTACACAACAGGGACCAACCAGTAAAGAAAGTGCCAAGGAAAAGGTCACAGACTAACAAGCAACACCATCGGGCACGGGATCCCAGCGTGCTCCCTCCCTGCTACAGCGGTGCTAAGAATTCCGGTTTACAAGTTGTCGGTGTCAGCGTTATTGGACTGAGTGAGTATGCAGTGACCCTTTCCTCCCCAACCGTGCTCCCCTCTCACCGCCACCATGCCCCTTGGCACTTCCCCCTACCCACGGAGGCGTTAAACACCTGGCTGCCATTCCATCGCCATCGGGCGCTCTCAACAGCAGCGGTGGTATTCTACCTTACCACACACCGTGGGTGGCGTCATGAACTCTAACCACAAAATCCCCTGTAAATACCCCCTTTTATTTCGAGTGTCCGCGCGACCCCTCCCGAGTCCGGAGACCCTTCGAGCCACCGCAGATCCGGATCCGAGCAGCAGCCCGGCTGCTGGTGCTGGGGTGGTACATAAAGGCCACTTTACACGCTACGATTTATCTGACGATATGTCGCTGGGGTCACGGAATTCGTGATGCACATCTGGCCTCGTTAGCGACATCGTTGCGTGTGGCACCTACGAGCGACCGCTAATGATCCAAAAAGTGGCACAAATCGTTGATTGTTGACACGTCGTTCATTTTCATAATATCATTGCTCGTGCTGGACGCAGGTTGTTCGTCGTTCCTGAGGCAGCATACATCGCTATGTGTGACACCCCAGGAATGACGAACAACAGCGTTCCCGCGTGCTCCGGCAACGAGGTGGGAGTGACGTTAATGCGGCTGCTCTCCGCCCCTCCACTTCTACTGGTCGCCCGCTGTGTAACATCGCTGTGACGCCGCATGAACCTCCCCCTTAAACAAGAGATTGTTCGCCACCCACAGCAACGTCATTAGGAAGGTATGTTGGTGTGATGCGTACCAGCGAGATTATTCGCCACAGCAGCGATTTGCCCTTGACACACGCACGATGGGTGCGATCGCTAGCGACATCGCTAGCGATGTCGCAGCGTGTAAAGCGGCCTTTATGCTTAGTATAAGAAGTCTGTGGCGCCCAACCAGTGCCATGCAAACTTCCTCCTATCTACTTGGATCCCTGGAACCTCTTCTAATTAGTTGGCACAATTCAAAGAAATGCATGCCTCACGCTACAAAACTTAGCAAGTAATAGGGCTATAAATCAGAGGAGAATATTGGGAACTAGCAGAAAGGTAGAGATTTGTCTTCGACTTCTGATGTGGCCACTCCATAATCTTTATCAGCATTGCATTTTAATTTCCCTTAAATATGTGTAGGAAGATAAAATTGAAACGTAGAAAAACCTAATGAGGGATAGAAAGTTTTTTCAGTCAGGGGTAACAGTATGTTGACTATATACATGCACAATGTAATCATTCAAGGGGTTCTAAAAGAATTAGATAAAGTGGAGTCCCTGATATAATTCAAGCTGTAGCCCAACCTAGTCATCTGTCAGGACAAACTGCAGACTGAAGACATACAGATCCCAAGACCTGTATCTCAATTGACAAAAGCTGTATCACCCGTTCCTCAGTCAGCAGCTGAAAGCAAAGCTGTGATGTGGGAAGAAAATGTTTTAACCCATGCAGTGCTTGGCAAGCAGACTCCTCTATCAGTCTGACAACTTTATAACAGTACACAGAGACTAACTGCATCCAAATATAAAACAAAGAGTGAGAAGTATGAACCTGGAGATAACCCTCTTTGTGCTTAGTGAGGAATAGATATATTTCTTCACATATGACAACCAGGCTCTTGATGCCGACTGAGGTATGTGTGATACAGCTCTTGTGATTTTGTGACACAGGTCTCAGGAGCTGTATGTCTTCAGCCTGCAGTCTGTCCTGACATGTGTTACTGCAGTTTGAATTATGCCAGGGACACCATTTTATCTAATTCTCAGAGAACCTCTTTAATACCACCATATAGTGATCGGATACTTATTGTACAAAGGTGATTAAGTAGTATTTGTTATGCTCGTATACATTCACACAAGGGCAAAAGGGGAAATAATGCCTAAATCACTGAAATCGCACCTGCACCTTGCTGGTTCCTGTACAGACTTGAAACCGAATCTACACAGCATCTTTATGGTTACAGCTCAGATCAGAATATCCCTAGCCGCACAAGTCGAAACACAGAATCAAGCAAGGCTGCCTGAAAGGCCGTCGGAATCTTTGTCATTTCTCCTCAGGTGATGACAACACACAACTAGCCAAACAAACGTAAAAGTGCAGTGGTAGACCAAAACTGAAAGTGAGTAAACATATAACATGAGCACAATTGGACAAAGGAGTAATAATAAATGCAAGCAAAGAAACCGATTACCAACCTAATAGAAAACAGAAGGAAGGTGAAGGAAAGACAAATGGGACAACACAGGGTAAATACCAAACAGGTCTATGTCTAATACCAGGCAAAATTTCAAGCAGCAAACCTGGATCTCCTTAGTAGTAGTCCTAAGGCTATGTCCGCACTTTCTTTTTTACATGCTTTATACCTGCTTTTTTGCTGCTTTTTCAACTGCAGCGTTTAATGCCAAAATGGTTGTGTTCTGCTTTTCAAGCAAAGTCTATGGGAATTTGGGTTTCTTGTCCGCACTATGCAGTTCAAACTGCAGCCTTTTTGTTGCAGAACTTTGGTCAAAAACTCAGCTTTGCAGTGCAAAACCCAAATGGCAAAAACAATTCACATGTGAATTGTTTTTGCCATTTGTGTTTTGCACTGCAAAGCTGAGTTTTTGACCAAAGTTCTGCAACAAAAAGGCTGCAGTTTGAACTGCATAGTGCGGGCAAGAAACCCAAATTCCCATAGACTTTGCTTCAAAAGCAGAACACAACCATTTTGGCATTAAACGCTGCAGTTGAAAAAGCAGCAAAAAAGCAGGTAAAAAACAAAGTGCGGACATAGCCTAACAGAAATATAGCCATCATTTAATGCTGTAAACAGGAAAGTATTTATAGCCCCACCTGGGACATGATTGGACAGACACAAGGAGCAAGTCATAACACCTGTGACCACAACCCAAAGGAATGACAGCAAAGGTAAAAGCAAATCAGGATTTTAACAGATAGCACAAGGAAACAGACTCTGGAGTAAATGGTCACAGGATCAAATAATGAGACATGACAGTATTATTATATTGCAGACATTGCAAGAGGATAAAATACTCATCAGGTGCATGTAGCATAAGTAGCAATTAAAAAACATCTATGCTGACCTATATTTTGTAGTCATACTTTGATTGACTTTACCAGAACATTTTAAAGACTCCTCATGAAAAGGGAAGATTTCCCAAGATGCTGGAAGAGTCCGCTAATTTCCCAGGCCCTGCTAGAATCTCCTTAAATGCAGTGAGTCTAGGTTTCTTGTGCCCTGTTGTACTATGGAGATGGAAAACAAGTTGTGGAGGTGGCAAATAAGAAATGGGGAAAGACTTTATGTGGATGTAGTCTTCAAAATGAAAAGTAGACATGGTAGAGAACGATCAGAGGTGCGCGGTACACAATACTCGCCAATACATCCACTGCCAGCCATATAACCTTGTCAAGTATAGCTTTACAGATATTTTATATATACAGTTAGGTCCAGAAATATTTGGACAGTGACACAATTTTCGCGAGTTGGGCTCTGCATGCCACCACATTGGATTTGAAATGAAACCTCTACAACAGAATTCAAGTGCAGAGTGTAACGTTTAATTTGAAGGTTTGAACAAAAATATCTGATAGAAATTGTAGGAATTGCACACATTTCTTTACAAACACTCCACATTTTAGGAGGTCAAAAGTAATTGGACAAATAAACCAAACCCAAACAAAATATTTTTATTTTCAATATTTTGTTGCGAATCCTTTGGAGGCAATCACTGCCTTAAGTCTGGAACCCATGGACATCACCAAACGCTGGGTTTCCTCCTTCTTAATGCTTTACCAGGCCTTTACAGCCGCAGCCTTTAGGTCTTCCTTGTTTGTGGGTCTTTCCGTCTTAAGTCTAGATTTGAGCAACTGAAATGCATGCTCAATTGGGTTAAGATCTGGTGATTGACTTGGCCATTGCAGAATGTTCCACTTTTTTGCACTCATGAATACCTGGGTAGCTTTGGCTGTATGCTTGGGGTCATTGTCCATCTGTACTATGAAGCGCCGTCCGATCAACTTTGCGGCATTTGGCTGAATCTGGGCTGAAAGTATATCCCGGTACACTTCAGAATTCATCCGGCTACTCTTGTCTGCTGTTATGTCATCAATAAACACAAGTGACCCAGTGCCATTGAAAGCCATGCATGCTCATGCCATCACGTTGCCTCCACCATGTTTTACAGAGGATGTGGTGTGCCTTGGATCATGTGCCGTTCCCTTTCTTCTCCAAACTTTTTTCTTCCCATCATTCTGGTACAGGTTGATCTTTGTCTCATCTGTCCATAGAATACTTTTCCAGAACTGAGCTGGCTTCATGAGGTGTTTTTCAGCAAATTTAACTCTGGCCTGTCTATTTTTGGAATTGATGAATGGTTTGCATCTAGATGTGAACCCTTTGTATTTACTTTCATGGAGTCTTCTCTTTACTGTTGACTTAGAGACAGATACACCTACTTCACTGAGAGTGTTCTGGACTTCAGTTGATGTTGTGAACGGGTTCTTCTTCACCAAAGAAAGTATGCGGCGATCATCCACCACTGTTGTCATCCGTGGACGCCCAGGCCTTTTTGAGTTCCCAAGCTCACCAGTCAATTCCTTTTTTCTCAGAATGTACCCGACTGTTGATTTTGCTACTCCAAGCATGTCTGCTATCTCTCTGATGGATTTTTTTCTTTTTTTTTCAGCCTCAGGATGTTCTGCTTCACCTCAATTGAGAGTTCCTTAGACTGCATGTTGTCTGGTCACAGCAACAGCTTCCAAATGCAAAACCACACACCTGTAATCAACCCCAGACCTATTAACGACTTCATTGATTACAGGTTAACGAGGGAGACGCCTTCAGAGTTAATTGCAGCCCTTAGAGTCCCTTGTCCAATTACTTTTGGTCCCTTTAAAATGAGGAGGCTATGCATTACAGAGCTATGATTCCTAAACCCTTTCTCCAATTTGGATGTGAAAACTCTCATATTGCAGCTGGGAGTGTGCACTTTCAGCCCATATTATATATATAATTGTATTTCTGAACATGTTTTTGTAAACAGCTAAAATAACAAAACTTGTGTCACTGTCCAAATATTTCTGGCCCTGACTGTATATATATATATATATATATATATATATATATGTATCTATACATATATATCTATATGTATATATATATATATATATATATATATATATATATATGTATATATATATATATATATATATATATATATATATATATGTATCTATACATATATATATGTATATATATATATATATGTATATATATATATATATATATATATATATATATTGTACTCTAGAATGTGTTTTCTTAGGACTCTACATGTTGTTGATCCTCTGTTATTTCTCTGGAAATATAAGTAACAGCTTTAGCTCTGTACTTGATATTTGTTTCAGTGCAAAGTCTATATGTATGCCAAACCATATTTATACATCTGAAAGATCATAAAACAAAAATAAAGCTCCGATTACACTAATCAAATGGCAGCACCTAAAGGGAAGTGACAGCCAACCAGCAATCAAAAATATCTTTTGTTGTCTTATGTCAAACATATTAAGTAAACATCCGCAATTCCGAAAGAAAAGCGTCCAGGAAGACAAAATGGCAAAAATTAATATTTACGTTTATTAAAGGGAACCTGTCAGGTGTAATATGCACCCAGATCCAAGAGCAGTTCTGGGTACATATTGCTAGTCCCTGCCGTAGGCTGGGGCCACACGGGGATTACTGCGATCCCCTCGCATGACACTCGGCTCACACTGGCAGTACAGCAGAGCAGAGTGTCATGGGAGTGTGCCTGTGACTGAGATCCGATCGTGCGAGCGGACCTCAGCTGCGGGGGGTGGGCCGTCACTGAGGAGAGGAGGGGCGGACTGGCGCTGCGGAGGGGCGGGCCGGCATGGAGGAGGGGAGGGATTTCTCTCCCTCTCTCCTCCGTAGCCGGCTATTGCCATTCTCGCACTGCACTCGCGGTACACCGGTGTACCGCGAGTGCAGTGCGATTTTTCTCTCGCACCATAGACTTGAATGGGTGCGAGAGAAACAATGATCGCATTACAATTGCGCATGCTGCTATTGTTTTCTCTGTCCGATTTATCGCACTCCACTCGCACCGTTTTTCTCGCCGTGTGTCTTAGGCCTAATCGTCCCTGTATCTAGTAGCATAGATTAAGAAATATATAGAAAACGTATTTCTAAAGATACTTTATTATATGCTAATGAAGCCAGGGACTAGTTGCAAGTCGGCCCCTTTAGCATGTAAGCACGCCTCTGTGGGGTGCTAATGAATGTGCAGCGTCAGAGGATGATCCCACTCACCTCTCTGCTGCCATCACGTCTGACTCCTGGATTTCGGCTCTATGCACATGATCCTGGACCTTTGATTATGCGGAACTAACGCCCTTGCGACTAGTCCCTGGCCTCATTAGCATATCATATGGGATCTTTAGAAATACTTTTTCTACAGATCTCTTTTATCTATGCTACTAGATGGTGGGACAGTTAGGCAGGGATTAGAAATATACACCCAGAACTGCTCGTGGTTCTGGGTGCATATTGCGCCTGACAGGTTCACTTTAAACTACAATTTTGTAATAATGATCTACCCCTCCATCATTTGCTGTAGCTGCAAGGGATCACATATGTTAGTGTATTGAATGTAGTGACATACTCATTGGTCAACATCTTCACCTGGCACCACGTAATGGCTTTTCCAATTTGTATTTGGAAGTCAATTTTCTCACTACTAGTCTATGGAAGTCAGACTGAGGTTGCAAAGCTTTGCACCATAGACTTACATTGAGAATATTTTTTTAAAGAAAAGTTACCTCTACTTTGCAACACAACCATTGCATGATATGACACTCACAACTGCAGTCATGTTGTACCAGAGCGGGGCTGAAAATGAGGGAAGGTGGCTACCAGTGACTACATACATTACACTCATATATAGGATCCCTAACAAAGGGATTAAAAAAAAAATAAAAAATGTTGTAGGGATACTTTAATATTTGTGTTATGCCTTATGTCCATAGCTCTCAATAGGTCAAAGAAATTCAAAGAAGTGCAAGCACTCGATACAAAACTGGTCTTTATTCAAGTAAGTTCAAGAAGAACGCGTTTCAGCCCATCCTAAAAGTTCATCAACTTAGTGCTTCTTTGAATTTCTTTACTTATTTTTCCACGTGCACCACCCCTATGACTGAAGTGCCGATCACTTTGGATTTGTTACATGCCTTTAGGTCAAAGTCTCTTCATCTTGAGATCATGAACTGCAGCCCTTACATCCTGCAGTAATTAGTTGATATTTTTTTTTTAAATAGAATTCCATGTTCCCTTAACGTTTGCAAGGCTACCATGATCTGTGGCATCAAAGTAGTTCCCCACCATGTATCTCAGTTGGCATAAATTTGCTTTTCTTTGTTTCTCTTCCAAAGCTGTCATGGAGGAGTATGGATGGAACAGCTCCTAGACTGACCCTAAAACTGGGGCCCCTGCACTGTCCCTTAACTTGAGGGTAGACTTGATAGTCGTCAGGCTTGAGCCTCCAACATGGCCCTGTCTCCTGTTCAAGCCCAGATACTACTACCCCCCGCTCAGGGAGTGGGCTGGAGACCCAGTAACCAAAAACCCACAAAAAATCATAGACAAGTGTAAACATAAACTTGTGCACATTGCAGTCAATCACAAAGGATGAACAATATGTGAACTGGGGAGTACTGCAAAAAGGGTAGGAGATAAGTACACAACTGGAGGACTCACACACCACGCTGAATCGTAACCTGTTTATCAGCATAGAACTGGATAACTACAGGAACCAGGAAGCAAAAAGCTATATACTCTGTTGCAGAATCCAGAACCTTATAAAGGCTGGAGATGGTGATCAGCAGCCTGAGCTCCCAGCAGCTGATCACAGGCCAGCAGAAATTAACTCTTACTGCAGTGGAGAGCAGAGAAGCCAGAACCAGCCTACAGCCATTAAAAGGCTGTGCAACTAAAGAATCCCAGACAGTTTGTCGGACTCTGCAATGTGAACAGAATCCGACGCTGCCATGATACACAGCAAGTGCAACGCAGAACACCGCACAACAAAAGCATTGTGCTTTCATGCCAATTGTGATGTTATCATCTGTTCATTTTCTCAAACACATTGTGGAACAACCAGGTTTCTTATGTCAAGAAATGATGTGATATTTTTGGGTATCTTGTTTTTGTTTAGTATTTTTCCAATAACAGACTTGTTGACCGATGTTTCAGAATTTTTGTAAAGTCTCGCCTGTTTCAGTGTTACATTTTGGTTTCATTGAGTTCAACTACACAGCCACTTTGATACCCATTGTTACAAATGAACTAAAGTTTAAAAACAAGCCAGACGCAGGATGAAAGTCAACAACAATTTACGTCAAATTTGACAGAGAGACGAGTGGCTTTGTGATGAGCGATAAACGGTTTTCTGAATTTACTAAATTTGAAGGTCACAGGTATCAATGAAAAACTAAGATGTTCATGTTAAAGCAGATCTGTTGAGCTAGAGGCTCCGTAATGAAGTGGTATAGAGAAAAGACCTGCCTTGTCCCCCTACGTATCTTAAATCACCACTCAAGGTTTTTTTTATTATTTCAACACTGGAGTGGTGCTTTAAATCTAATTCCCCTGTCCCCAGTCTTATACTTATCCTCCGTTGCCTTCATCTGTTCTCAGCGCCGCTACAGTCAGTTTTGGGCAGTTTTTAAGCTGCTGGCAGCTCCAATGGTTCATGAAGCGCATGACGGAATTCACAATTCAATGCAACTCTATGAGAGCCTTGATCTGGCTCTCATAGAGTTGCATTGAGAGCTTATGACGTAACATCTGACTTCCGGACAGTCAGAAGTTACGGTCACAAGATGGCGCCGCAGGACCGGAGGTGAAAAGGTGAAGATGCTGGAGGTTGAGTGCAAGACTGGGGTAGGGGACTTAGATTTAAGGTGCACCACTCTGGTCTTGGAAAAAAAAACCTGAAAACCGCTGGAGTGCTGCTTTAAACTATAAAGACAGCTGATCCAATAATTTAACCAGAGCAAGAATATAAAATTTGGACAGCAAATAAGAAGGGTACCCCAAATCCCATATATTTAGCCACTAATTGTAAGTATTCCCACATACAAAGTCAAACGTCTGGTGTATATTAAGGCTTAATAACACTGTCTTTTGTGAGCAGTAGCATGTGAAATCAGGTTGGTTGGTAACTTCTTGTTACCTATTGTGATGGTGCGATATTGTGGGTCATGTACCATTTTGTGTGGTTTCATGTTTTGGGCGTGATGGTCTGCATATTCGATGTATTGTTTATCCTATCTGCAGGGTTATAGCTTCTTGAAGCGCTTCTGTCCAGAGGTGTGGGGGAGGGGGCCTGGAATCCACCTAACCTCTTTGCTTACCTGGGGAGAGGAGGCAGTCTGTTTGAGAACTTGAAGAGAGAAGGATGAAGATTGATCCTCTGGGCTGAAGGTGTGGCTCCTCAGAGAGACCTGGAAATTTATTGCTTACTGGTCCCTGGTAGCTCAGGCCCAGATCTCTGGCTCTCTCCTTGAGACTGGATGCGGTCCAGTTTCTGTACTCACTCTGTGAGTTGATCTCCATTAGCCTGCACTCTGTTGATCCCACCGCTGCCACCAGTTGTGATGGGGTCCTTCTCCCATATCACATAACCAACAGAGCGAGAGATAGCGCTACAATCCAATAAGCATTTATTCCAAGCAAATAAAATGGTCCATAACATAATCCACCAAACAGAGGGTAAAAATAGTAAAGAAGCACGAATATAGTCCAGTAAGCAATAAGTGTCCAGGTCTCTCTGAGGAGCTGCACCTTCAGTCCAGAGGATCAATATTCGTCCTTCTCTCTTCAAGTTCTCAAACAGACTGCCTCCTCTCCCCAGGTTAGCAAAGAGGTTAGGTGGATTCCAGCCCCCCTCCCCCACACCTAGGGACAAAAGCGCTTCAAGAAGCTAAGAAGCTATAACCCTGCAGATAGGATAAACAATACATCGAATAGGCAGATCACCACTCCCAAAACATGAAACCAGACAAAATGGTAGATGACCCACAATATCCCACCATCACACCTATGTGTAGTCTGGCAGGCATGAAGACAGTTTGTTCTGTGGATACTATCATGACATACTATTCTGTTTTGCTAACATGGGCGACAACTTTATTTTATGTTTTTCTTTCCTTTAAGATAGGGGTTTTCCAGCTCTTCCAGGTGTTGCAGGACCTATGGGCTCACCTAATGTATTGAATACAGTCATAACACAAGTGGAATCAGCAACAGAAGAGCAAAAGGAACCTGAAAAAGTCAGAGCATATTTTCCCGAGACCTGGATTTGGGAACTTGTTGCTCTCGGGTAAGTTGTAGACTGACAGTTCTAAGGAAATGTGATTTTAGGAAGATATCAGATTGTAAAAAAAATTAAAGGAAAATCACAAAACTGTAAAATACTTTGAAAAAAAAATCACAACATTTTCACTCAATATGGAATTGCGTACAATTTTTACAACTTTTGGCATTTTCTTGACCGTTTTAACAGAGCTGGGGTTGAATGTCACAGCTCGTCTAAATCAAGCCAAGTTGTGGCGCTCCTTATGCCAGAAACCTTCCTCTGGTCCCTGACTGGAGTAAGAAACGTGTTGACGTACATGGAGGTGCACACCACTTCTCAGACAGAGGTGTCCTTCTTAATGAATTGGGAGCATCTGATTCCAGCACACCTCCTCATCAAGAGCAGCGTGAACATTGCCAGTCTTGATGAATCAGGCGGGGGGGTCATAATGTTTTGCATCTTTATTTCTTTATTTCTTTGTCGCTCCATTGGGAGACCCAGACAATTAGGGTGTATAGCTTCTGCCTCCGGAGGCCACACAAAGTATTACACTTTAAAAAGTGTAACCCCTCCCCTCTGCCTATACACCCTCCCGTGCATCACGGGCTCCTCAGTTTTATGCTTTGTGTGGAAGGAGGCACACATCCACTCATGCATTCTCATTTTAGTTATGTCGGTTGGAAGAAAAGTGGGCCCCCACGGGGCCCCCGGCATGTTCCCTTCTCACCCCACTACGTCGGCGGTGCTGTTAAGGTTGAGGTACCCATTGTGGGTACAAAGGCCGGAGCCTCATGCCGTCTCCTTCACCATCCCTTAGCGGCTCTGGGAGAAGTGGGATCCTGAGCGGTCATCCATTCACTGGGACCGTGCTCCCTCCGCAGCCCCTGTGAGAATCTGTCGGACAGGAGTTTATTTATCCTCAGGGACCGGGCCCTGCATCACTAAGGTACTCTGTATCCCCATGGGGGATGTGCATGGAGCGCCTTCATCCCGGACGCTGCAGCAGCTGCTTATTTGTGACGGCCGGCGGACTTCCGCGCCGACCGCACCTGTTTGTCGGCCGCGGTCTTAAATTTAGTCCCCGGCTTCAATTGCGGCCTAGTAGCAAAACTCCCGCCCCCGGGCCTGTCTATCAGGGGTAAGGGCGGGACTGCCGACCTGACGTCGGTTGTGAGGGCCGGAGCATCCTGTATGTTTCCTTCCCCCTCACTGATCACTGTGGGGACTCCAGATTCCCGCACTTTTCTAGCGCCGCCCACGGCCCCACTCCTCCCCAGAGAGCTCCGGCAGCCATTTTTTTGGCATTCTGCCTGTGGAGGATTTCCAGGAAAGAGCTCTGCAACGCTGGGAGACCTAAGGCAGGGAATCTGGAGGACACACACTCCGCTTTTTAGCGGTCGGTAAGCCACACCGGTCACCCGGTGCTGGTCCCCTCAGGGTGCCGGAATAGTTACTATATATATATTATATATTTCTGTTTGGTCGGGCTGTATACCCTTTCCCATATACCCTCAGTGATCACTCTCCTAGGAGACAACAGCATGTCGTCCACAAGGAGCAAGGGTGCTAAGGCACAGAGTTTTTTTGCGTCCTGTACCTCTTGTGCGGCTATGTTACCTGCGGGTTCCACCTACCCACACTGTGAGCAATGCTCAACCCCTGTTTTACTTGCTCAGCCGGAGCCTCGGTCACTAGTGGGCCCCTCGGCTCAGGCAGACCCCCCTGCTTCCCCTGTCCAGGCGGCAGGGACAGAGTTTGCAGTTTTTGCTGAAAAACTATCTGAATCACTCTCACAATCCATGGCTCAGTCTATGGACAAATGGTCTGCCAAGCTGCTTGAAGCTTTGCAGTCCAGACCGGTCCTTCCACAGGCCCCGGGCCCTGTTGGATCTTCACCTCCAGGCCCCTCTCTGTCCGCACCGCAGCACGTTCCCAGGGGGTCCCTAGGTCTCATGTGGAGGACTCCGGCCCGGACCACAGTCCCAGACCGGCTAAGCAGGCCCGCTGGGAATCTTCCCCGACTTCTTCACGCTGCTCGGGTTCCCAGCTTGAGGACTCTCTGGAGGACGAGGCGGACGTCGCAGCTCAGGGCTCTGACCCTGACGTTGCTCTCAATCTTGATACACCTGAAGGGGACGCCATAGTAAATGACCTTATCTCGTCCATCAACCAGGTGTTAGATATATCTCCCCCACCGCCACCTGTAGAGGAGTCGACTTCTCAGCAGGAGAAACACCAGTTTCGGTTCCCTAAACGTACGCGGAGTGCGTTTTTCGATCACTCTAACTTCAGAGATGCTGTCCAGAAGCCCAGAGCGGTTCCGGACAAGCGCTTTACTAAGCGCCTTACTGACACACGTTACCCCTTCCCCTCTGACGTAGTTAAGGGTTGGGCTCAATGTCCCAAGGTGGATCCCCCAGTCTCTACATTGGCGGCTAGATCTGTGGTATCGGTTGCAGATGGCTCATCGCTAAAGGATGCCACTGACAGGCAGATAGAGCTCCTGGTGAAGTCCATCTATGAGGCCACGGGCGCGTGTTTTGCCCCGGCCTTTGCAGCCGTGTGGGCACTCCAAGCTATCTCAGCTTGTCTGGCTGAGATTAATGCTGTCACACGCAATTCTGCTCCGCAAGTTGCGTCTTTGACTTCTCAAGCGTCAGCTTTTTCTTCCTACGCCATGAACGCAGTCCTAGACTCTGCTAGCCGTACAGCTGTGGCATCCGCTAACTCTGTGGCAGTCCGCAGGGCCATGTGGCTGCGCGAATGGAAGGCAGACTCGGCTTCCAAGAGGTTCTTAACCGGTTTGCCGTTTTCTGGCGACCGCTTGTTTGGCGAACGATTGGATGAGATTATTAAGGAATCCAAGGGAAAGGACTCCTCCTTACCCCAGTCCAAACCGAAGAGACCTCAGCAACGGAAAATACAATCGAGGTTTCGGTCCTTTCGTCCCTCCGCCAAGGCCCAATCCTCTTCGTCCAGCAGGCCGGAGAAAGGCCAGAGGAACTCCTATGCGTGGTGGTCCAAGTCACGCCCCCAAAAGGCCGCAGGAGGCACTGCTTCCAAGGCGGCCTCCTCATGACTCTCGGCATCCCCGAACCGCATCCTCGGTCGGTGGCAGGCTCTCCCGCTTTTGCGACGCCTGGTGGCCACATGTTCAAGACCGATGGGTGAGAGACATTCTGTCTCACGGTTACAGGATAGAGTTCAGCTCTTGTCCCCCGACTCGTTTCTTCAGAACCTCTCCGCCCCCCGAGCGAGCCGATGCACTTTTTCAGGCGGTGAACGCTCTGAAGACAGAAGGAGTTGTGATCCCTGTTCCCCCCCAGGAACATGGTCGCGGCTTTTACTCCAACTTGTTTGTGGTGCCAAAGAAGGACGGCTCGTTCCGTCCCGTTCTGGACCTCAAACTACTCAACAGACATGTGAGCACCAGACGGTTTCGGATGGAATCTCTCCGCTTGGTCATCGCTTCAATGTCACAAGGAGACTTCCTAGCATCGATCGACATCAAGGATGCTTATCTCCATGTGCCGATCGCACCCGAACATCAACGCTTTTTGCGTTTCGCCATCGGGGACGAACACCTTCAGTTCGTGGCTTTGCCTTTCGGCCTGGCGACAGCCCCAAGGGTGTTCACCAAGGTCATGGCATCTGTTGTGGCGGTCCTACACTCTCAGGGCCACTCGGTGATTCCCTACTTAGACGATCTTCTGGTCAGGGCACCCTCTCAGATGGCGTGTCAAAACAGCCTTTCCGTCGCTCTGGCGACTCTCCAGCAGTTCGGGTGGATCATCAACTTCCCAAAATCCAAGTTGACACCGACCCAATCACTGATGTACCTTGGGATGGAGTTTCATACTCAGTCGGCAGTAGTCATGCTGCCGCTGGACAAACAGCTTTCGCTGCAGGCAGGGGTGCAATCTCTTCTTCGGGGTCAATCACACCCCTTGAGGCGCCTCATGCACTTCCTGGGGAAGATGGTGGCAGCGATGGAGGCAGTGCCCTTCGCGCAATTCCATCTGCGGCCACTCCAGTGGGACATTCTCCGCAAATGGGACAGGAGGTCGACTTCCCTCGACAGGAACGTCTCTCTTTCCCTTGCAACCAAGACGTCACTTCAGTGGTGGCTCCTTCCCAACTCTCTGTCGCAGGGAAAATCCTTCCTACCCCCCACCTGGGCTGTGGTCACCACGGACGCGAGCCTGTCAGGGTGGGGGGCGGTTTTTCTTCACCACAGGGCTCAGGGAACCTGGACTCCGATAGTCATCCCTTCAGATCAATATTCTGGAGATAAGGGCGGTGTATCTAGCCCTATTGGCCTTTCATCGGTGGCTGGAGGGCAGGCAGATCCGGATCCAGTCGGACAACGCCACTGCCGTCGCATACATCAACCACCAAGGCGGCACTCGCAGTCGTCTGGCCTTCCAGGAAGTCCGGCGGATTCTGCAGTGGGTGGAAGACACAGGCTACACCATCTCCGCAGTTCACATCCCGGGCGTAGAAAACTGGGAAGCAGATTTTCTCAGTCGACAGGGCATGGACGCGGGGGAATGGTCTCTTCACCCAGACGTGTTTCGAGAGATCTGTCGCCGCTGGGGAACGCCGGACGTCGATCTCATGGCGTCACGGCACAACAACAAAGTCCCGGCATTCATGGCCCGGTCTCAAGATCACAGAGCTCTGGCGGCGGACGCGTTAGTTCAGGATTGGTCGCAGTTTCGACTGCGCTATGTATTTCCTCCTCTGGCGATGCTGCCCAGAGTGCTGCGCAAAATCAGGTCCGACTGTCGTCGCGCCATTCTCGTCGCCCCAGATTGGCCGAGGCGGTCGTGGTACCCGGATCTGTGGCATCTCACGGTGGGTCAACCGTGGGCGCTCCCAGACCGCCCAGACTTGCTGTCACAAGGGCCGTTTTTCCATCTGAATTCTGCGGCCCTCAACCTGACTGTGTGGCCATTGAGTCCTGGCTCCTAGCGTCCTCAGGGTTATCTCAAGATGTCTTTGCCACATAGTCCCACCTTACAAGCGTCCGTTGGAACCCTGGGACCTTAACAGGGTGCTAACGGCTCTTCAGAAACCACCTTTCGAGCCGCTGCGGGATGTCTCTTTATCACGTCTTTCGCAGAAGGTGGCATTTCTAGTGGCAGTTACATCGCTCCGTAGAGTGTCGGAGCTGGCAGCGCTGTCATGCAAAGCCCCCTTCCTGGTTTTTCACCAGGATAAGGTGGTTCTGCGTCCGGTCCCGGAATTTCTCCCTAAGGTGGTATCCCCTTTTCATCTCAATCAGGATATCTCCTTACCTTCATTTTGCCCTCATCCAATTCACCAGTGTGAAAAGGATTTGCACTCTTTGGATCTAGTGAGAGCACTCCGACTCTACGTGTCTCGCACGGCGCCCCTGCGCTGTTCAGATGCGCTCTTTGTCCTTGTCGCTGGCCAGCGTAAGGGTTCGCAGGCTTCCAAGTCAACCTTGGCTCGGTGGATCAAGGAACCGATTCTCGAAGCCTACCGTTCTTCTGGGCTTCCGCTTCCTTCAGGGCTGAAAGCCCATTCTACCAGAGCCGTGGGTGCGTCCTGGGCATTGCGGCACCGGGCTACGGCTCAGCAGGTGTGTCAGGCGGCTACCTGGTCTAGTCTGCACACTTTCACGAAACACTATCAGGTGCATACTTATGCTTCGGCAGACGCCAGTCTAGGTAGGCTAGTCCTTCAGGCGGCGGTTGCCCACCTGTAAGAGGGGGTCGTTTTCGGCTCTTTTTTATCGAGGTATTCTTTTACCCACCCAGGGACTGCTTTTGGACGTCCCAATTGTCTGGGTCTCCCAATGGAGCGACAAAGAAGAAGGGAATTTTGTTTACTTACTGTAAATTCCTTTTCTTCTAGCTCCTATTGGGAGACCCAGCACCCGCCCCTGTACCCTTCGGGCTGTTTGTTCTTTTGTGTACACATGTTGTTCATGTTCAATTGTTCTTTTGGTTCATGGTTTTCAGTTCTCCGAACATCCTTCGGATTGAATTTACCTTAGACCAATTTATAAGTTTCCTCCTTCCTGCTTTTGCACCAAAACTGAGGAGCCCGTGATGCACGGGAGGGTGTATAGGCAGAGGGGAGGGGTTACACTTTTTAAAGTGTAATACTTTGTGTGGCCTCCGGAGGCAGAAGCTATACACCCTAATTGTCTGGGTCTCCCAATAGGAGCTAGAAGAAAAGGAATTTACGGTAAGTAAACAAAATTCCCTTCTTTATAATTTTTCTGCCATTTTACAGGTTTACAAAAAAAAGGTGGATTCTTTTAAAAACAGCCCTGCCCTAGTCCACAAGTTGTATATGATAGGCAGTCTAACACCATTCACTTCAATTCTTTGCCAGAAGGTAAAGTTACATAATCTGATTTTCTTTAGAGCAAAATTACAAAAATATCCACAAAGAACAAAAATTAAAAAAAAAATATTAGTAGGCTTCTTTCACATAATGAAGGACTCATATTGAAGTTTCGTACTGAATGGATTTTCCTTTGAGATTTTCTCTGCAGTTATAATAATGTATTATATGTTAAAGCAGATTTCGGGTCAAGGTGACACTTTCTCCAAAAACAGTCTCTCCTCTGTGAGTTAAGCAGTCAAGGCTTGAATATGAAACATGTTATCTAAACCGATTAATTGCCGAAATATATTTTGGATGTGCCTTAGCTCACAGAGGGTTTCCAAAACTAGATAAAAAGTTGTCAGCTCTCTGGGTCTTCATTACATTTTCTAGATATGAATATGAATGGACCCATTCACTAACAACCTCAGATTTTAGAAATTGTGACAAAATGAAGCACAACACATAGTATGTTAGTTCCATAATATTTTAGTTTAAAGTGAACCAATCACCAGGGTTTTCCTATATAACCTAAAGCCAGGGCTATACTGGCACTATCATGCTGATTCTATACATACCTGTAGTGATCAGTTCGGATGTTTAGGATTTAAAATCCAAGTAAGTAAAGTTTGTAAAATCATCAGCTTGTTGAGTGACAGCAGCTGCCGATCAGCTAATAGCTGGGAGGGGGGTATTCATAGTTATCCCCTCCCTCTGTTATTTATGCTAATTCTATTATACAATCGATTTACTTTTCAACTAGCAGGACCTGTGGTGAGGTCATACCCATTTGATCAGAAGGGGCGGGGCCTCAGCCAACAAAGCTGATACCAAGAAACAACATTTTTCTATTGGCTGAGGCCCCGCCTCTTCTAGTTACATGGGTATGACATCAGCACAGGTCCTGCTAGTCAAAAAGTAAATTGATTCTATAATAGAATTAGCATAATTAACAGGGGGAGGGAATCACTATGAATACCCCCCAGATATTATCTGATCCGCAGCTGCTCTCACTCAACAAGCAGCTGATTTTACAAACTTTACTTGCTTGGATTTTAAAACCTACACATCCTAGCTTACCACTAAAGGTATGTACAGAATCAGCATGATAGTGCCAGTATAGCACAGGCTTTAGGTTATATACGAAAATCCTGATGATTGGTTCCCTTTAAGAAAATTAAATGGTGACTATTGTTCAAACAAAGTTTGCATAAAGCAATAGTGGAAGAGAAATGTTTATACATGTCAATACTTATTCGGTAGCCGACCCTAAAGGCTGCTTTATACACAACAATATCGCTGGCGATCTCGTTAGCGATGTGACACTCCAGATCGCAGATACGATCTGCCGAGATAGGTCATTTTTGTAGCGTCGGTCACAAAACGACCTATGTGCAATCTTGGCAGATCGTATCTGCGATCTGGAGTGTCACATCGCTAACGAGATCGCCAGCGATATTGTTGTGTATAAAGCAGCCTTTAGTCCAGTCGTTTTGTGCACATGTTCCTTTTTGTTCTATTCCAGATTTAGTGCAGAAATAATCTGCAGCATGTCAATTCTTTCAGTGTTTTTGAAGCATTTTTCCATACCAGAATGGATAGAACACGCATGAAAAAAAATGCATAAAAAATGCACTAAAAAGACAAAAAAATTCACTTTTTTTCTGCCAAGAGGTACAGGTTTGGTGCAGAGACTTCTGTAACCAAATACTCAGTGTGCGCACATAGTCTAAAATATCCCTGATTCTTTTTCAATTTAGGAGTCACTTTTTTTATTCTATTCAAAACAGCTATAATTCGCCTAAAGGCTAGTTTACACACAACAATCTCGCTAGCGATCTCATTAGCGATGTGACACTCCAGATCGCAGATGCGATCTGCCGTGATCGCACATAGGTCGTTTTGTGAACAGCGCTACAAAAACGATCTATGTGTGAGATCGCTAGCGAGATTGTTGTGTGTAAACCAGCCTTAAGGCTATGTGCGCACATTGCTTATTTTGACGCTGCGTTTTTGGGCATTTTTTGCCACTAAAAATGCACAAAAATGCACCTTCGGCAAAATCGCAGCAGTAAAAATGCACTACGCTTTACCGCGTTTTTGGCTGCGTTTTGCTGCATTTTCCCAATACATTGCATGGGTGAAAAAACGCAGGAAAACGCAGAAAAGAATTGACATGGTCATTTTTTTTTTCTGCACAAAAACGCAACCAAACAAAACTGCACTGTGCGGACTACAAAAATGAAATGTCATAGGCTTTGTTGGGGAAGCAAAGTCATGACGTTTTGAGGCCAAAACCGCACAAAAACGCTCCGCAAGAACGCAAAAAAACGCAGCGTGCGCACATAGCCTAAGGGTGGCTTTACATGCTGCAATATCCGGCCCGATATCACTAGCATGAGACCCGCCCCCATCGTTTGTGCGCGACGGGCATATCGCTGTCCGTCGCGCACAAAATCGTCCACCCCTGTCACACGTACTTACATGGCCTTCGACGTCGCTGTGACCGGCGAACCGCCTCCTTTCGAAGGGGGCGGTCCGTTTGGCATCACAGCAACTTCACTAAGCGGCCGCCCAATGATAGCGGAGGGGCGGAGATGAGCGGGACGTAACATCCTGCCCACCTCCTTCCTTCCGCATTGTGGCCGGAGGCAGGTAAGGAGATGATCCTTATCCCTGCGGCGTTACACACAGCGATGTGTGCTGCCGCAGGGACGAGGATCAACTTCGCCTCAGCGACAGCAGCGATAATTGGGAGCGGACCCCCATGTCAACGAGGAGCGATTTTGGACGTTATTGCAACGATCCAAAATCGCTCCTAGGAGTCACATGCTATGACATCGCTACAGCGGCCGGATATGCGTCACAAAATCCGTGACCCCAACGAGATCGCTGTAGCGAAATCATAGCGTGTAAAGCCCGCTTAAGCCTAAAACAATTCTGACAACTTGCTGAAGTATACAGCTGCCTAGTAGGCAAGAAGGGAAAAGAAGAGAAAGTAGAGAGGAGAGGAAGGAGAGGGGCAAAGAAACATGTACTGCTACTTCTTAGTTTATCATACCCCAATGCTAGATGTACAGCTACACTGCTCAATACCTTTGTATTGTGTTGTCTATGCTGCTGCGGCTTCTGCACATGTGCGGCATAATGACAGGAGAGCAGTAATCCCTCATGTTAGCGTGTAATGTGCATGGTGGACGTCATAACAGGTAGTCTCCACCTAGTACCTAAGGACAATTAGCAATAGGAAATGGAAACTCCTCAGAGAATGGTGAAAAAAGCCATATAACCTGAAATATTGTTATTCCCAAAATATACAAACATGAAAAATGAACAGACTACTGGAACACTTTATACTTTATTTATATAAAACAAGAGAAAACTTATAAGACTGATTTAGATACAGCAACATTTGTGAATTTATGCAAAAGGGAGTCCCCATATGGGAACCTGATCTATTTCTGCTAGAATATACTATTAAGCGGGCTTTACACGCTATGATTTCGCTACAGCGATCTTGTTGGGGTCACGGATTTTGTGACGCACATCCGGCCACTGTAGCGATGTCGTAGCGTGTGACTCCTAGGAGCGATTTTGGATCGTTGCAAAAACGTCCAAAATCGCTCCTCGTTGACATGGGGGGTCCGCTGCCAGTTATCGCTGCTGTCGCAGGGGCGAAGTTGTTCCTCGTTCCTGCGGCATTGCACATCACTACATGTGACGTCGCAGGAACGAGGATCATCTCCTTATCTGCCTCCGGCCACAATGCGGAAGGAAGGAGGTGGGCGGGATGTTACGTCCCGCTCATCTCCGCCCCTCCGCTTTCATTGGGCGGCCGCATAGTGACGTCGCTGTGATGCCAAACGGACCGCCCCCTTAGAAAGGAGGCGGTACGCCGGTCACAGCGACGTCGCTATGCAGGTAAGTATGTGTGACGGGGGTGCCGGATTTTGTGTGCGACGGGCAGCGATATGCCTGTTTCGCACAAACGATGAGGGTGGGTCACATGCTAGCGATATCGGGCCGGATATCGCAGCATGTAAAGCCACCCTTAGTTCATGATTGCTGGAGGTTCAGTCTCACAATGATCCCAGCAAAAATATTTGTAAAAGCCCCTTCTGCACTTCCATGCCCAGAGGTGATTGCCTCATAATGATGGATGTCATCACATCTTCTGGTGGAAAAAATATTTTAATTAATAGCTGATAGCTAATTAATTAATGCAAAAATATATTTATTTTCTTATTTCATATAGGGAATCTGGTAGAAGTGAAATCCACCATAAGGCTCCAGATACCATCACTGACTGGAACGCAGGAGCCATTTGTATGGGACCCAATGGATTTGGCCTTTCTCCGTCATCATCACTACGAGTTTTCCAACCATTCTTTGTGGATCTTACCCTTCCATATTCGGTTGTTAGAGGAGAGTCATTTACCCTCAAGGCTTCAGTCTTTAACTACCTGAAACAATGTATAAAGGTAATTAATGCTGGGCGAGTCCACCTACCTACTTCTAGATTTTCTTGTAGATATAGCTGTAGTTAATTCTAATCATATATTGTGTTTTTCCAATTTTTTTTTAAACCTTTATTTTCCAGGTGCACACGACCCTCCAGACCACTGATGAGTTAGAAGAGACACCTTGTGCTGACTGTGAACATAGCAGTTGTATCTGTGCAGATGAGAGCAAAACCTTCTACTGGAACCTGAAAGCCTCTAAACTGGGTATGGTGGGACCTTGGAATCTAGGCTTATCATGCTGCTTCATGACTGTATAACATCACCGGTCTTATTGTCACAATACCCCCAAACCAGTGGTGTAGATACGGGTTCAGCTCTTGAGGGGCAAAACATCTGAGTGTACTCCTTACCAGGTAACCCAATTGCAACTATGGTGGCACACCCTAATTGTAGGTATAGGAGAACCTCAGCTGATGACTGCGGTGATACTGAAAATAACTCTCTATACAAAGACCAACACTGATGTTACCGCTGTATGGTGACCATATAGTGGTAGATACCAGTCCAGCAGAACATAATACGAGATTACAGTACAGTTATAGATGGTGACTTACAGCTGACGTTGTTTCTGATGCTTTTCATGACTTCCATCTTGCTTAAACCGACATAATGATTTCTCCAGCCAGGGCTTGTCTGCAGACATTACAACACAGACTCATCTGACCTTTCACATTTCCAGCCCCGACCCCATCTATTTCCGACCTGCACAAACTCCTCATCCTCCCGATACCCCAAAACTGAGCCGCTGCCGCTGTAGCCGCTGCTGCCCTTATTACTGCAGCTGCTGTGTGGTACAAAAACACTGCTCTTCACATTGCTCCACATAATAATGCCACCACTGTGCCCCTTACATGGTAATAATGGCTCCTTTGTGCCCTCTAGATGGTAAAATAATCCCCTAAAAAATAATAATGCCCTGTGCAAGTGCCTTGGAAAAATGTCTACATTTTCCCCCAGGAAGTAATAATACCCACATACACATTATGATGAGCCCACAGCTCCCCTGTACACAGTATAATGGACCCACAGCTCCCCTATTCACTATGTGATAGTCCAACAGCTCCCCTATACACAGTATGATGGGCCCACAGCTCCCGCATACACAGTATGAAGGTCCTATAGCTCTCCTATTCACAGTTTGATGGGCCCACAGCTCCCCTATACTCTGTATGATGAGCCCACTGCTCCCCTATACACAGTATGATGGGCCTGTAGCTCCCTATACACTGTTTGATGGGCCCCACAGCTCCCCTATACACAGTATGATGGGCCCACAACTTCCCTGTACTCTGTATGATGGGCCCACAGCTTCCCTATCCTATACACAGTATGATGGGCCCACAACTCCCCTGTACTCTGTATGATGGGCCCACAGCTCCCCTATATTCAGTATAATGGGCCCACAGCTCCCCTGTACTTTGTAGGATGGGCCCACAGCTCCCCTATACACATTATGATGGGCCTGTAGCCAGGGCTGTATTTTGCCTTCGTGCTGCCCTAGGCACTTTAAGTGGTCGCGCCCCTTAGTGACAACGTAAAACTGAGTTTTCGCACACGACATCTGTTTAAGGCAGATCTACTCTGTAGCACACTTTAAAAAGTATCAATAAGAAATGAACCCCCCCCCAATGGGAATCACCACAGGCACATCAAAACATAGCATGAGTATAAAATATTCCCACCACACCGTCCCCACTTATATACTGTGACTGTGACACTGCCCCTAATAAACACCACACTGCCCTCCCTTATAAACTACTGTATATCCACCACACCTTCCTCGATTATGAAATATGATCTGTACATTGTGAGGAGGGAGCAGCATGATGTGAGGACAATGTCCCATGCATGCTGCCCCCTCCTCACAATATCCCATGCATGCTGCCCCCTCCTCACAATGTCCCATGCATGCTGCCCCCTCCTCACAATGTCCCATGCATGCTGCCCCCTCCTCACAATGTCCCATGCATGCTGCCCCCTCCTCACAATGTCCCATGCATGCTGCTCCCTCGTCACAATGTCCCATGCATGCTGCTCCCTCCTCACAATGTCCCATGCTTGCTGCCCCCTCCTCACAATGTCCCATGCATGCTGCCCCCTCCTCACAATGTCCCATGAATGCTGCCCCCTCCTCACAATGTCCCTTGCATGCTGCCCCCTCCTCACAATGTCCCATGCATGCTGCCCCCTCCTCACAATGTCCCATGCATGCTGCTCCCTCCTCACAATGTCCCTTGCATGTTGCCCCCTCCTCACAATGTCCCTTGCATGCTGCCCCCTCCTCACAATGTCTTATGCATGCTGCCCCCTCCTCACAATGTCCCATGCATGCTGCCCCCTCCTCACAATGTCCCATGCATGCTGCCCCCTCCTCACAATGTCCCATGCATGCTGCTCTCTCCTCACAATGTCCCATGCATGCTGCCCCCTCTTCACAATGTCCCATGCATGCTGCTCCCTCCTCACAATGTCCCATGCATGCTGCCCCTCCTCACAATGTCCCATGCATGCTGCTCCCTCCTCACAATGTCCCATGAATGCTGCTCCCTCCTCACAATGTCTCATGCATGCTGCCCCCTCCTCACAATGTCTCATGTATACTGCTCCCGCCTCACAATGTCCCATGCATGCTGCTCCCTCGTCACAATGTCCCATGCATGCTGCTCCCTCCTCACAATGTCCCATGCTTGCTGCCCCCTCCTCACAATGTCCCATGCATGCTGCCCCCTCCTCACAATGTCCCATGAATGCTGCCCCCTCCTCACAATGTCCCTTGCATGCTGCCCCCTCCTCACAATGTCCCATGCATGCTGCCCCCTCCTCACAATGTCCCATGCATGCTGCTCCCTCCTCACAATGTCCCTTGCATGCTGCCCCCTCCTCACAATGTCCCTTGCATGCTGCCCCCTCCTCACAATGTCTTATGCATGCTGCCCCCTCCTCACAATGTCCCATGCATGCTGCCCCCTCCTCACAATGTCCCATGCATGCTGCCCCCTCCTCACAATGTCCCATGCATGCTGCTCTCTCCTCACAATGTCCCATGCATGCTGCCCCCTCTTCACAATGTCCCATGCATGCTGCTCCCTCCTCACAATGTCCCATGCATGCTGCCCCTCCTCACAATGTCCCATGCATGCTGCTCCCTCCTCACAATGTCCCATGAATGCTGCTCCCTCCTCACAATGTCTCATGCATGCTGCCCCCTCCTCACAATGTCTCATGTATACTGCTCCCGCCTCACAATGTCCCATGCATGCTGCTCCCTCCTCACAATGTCCCATGCATGCTGCTCCCTCCTCACAATGTCCCATGAATGCTGCTCCCTCCTCACAATGTCCCATGAATGCTGCTCCCTCCTCACAATGTCTCATGCATGCTGCCCCCTCCTCACAATGTCCCATGCATGCTGCTCCCGCCTCACAATGTCCCATGCATGCTGCTCCCTCCTCACAATGTCCCATGAATGCTGCTCCCTCCTCACAATGTCTCATGCATGCTGCCCCCTCCTCACAATGTCTCATGTATACTGCTCCCGCCTCACAATGTCCCATGCATGCTGCTCCCTCCTCACAATGTCCCATGCATGCTGCTCCCTCCTCACAATGTCCCATGAATGCTGCTCCCTCCGCACAATGTCTCATGCTTGATGCTCCCTCCTCACAATGTCCCATGCATGCTGCTCCTTCCTCACAATGTCCCATGCATGCTGCTCCCTCCTCACAATGTCTCATGCATGCTGCCCCCTCCTCAGTGTCCCATGCATGCTGCCCCCTTCTCACAATGTCTCATGCATGCTGCCCCCTCCTCAGTGTCCCATGCATGCTTCCCCCTTCTCACAATGTCCCATGCATGCTGTCCCTCTCCATGAGCTCCTAATGCTGCCTTCCTCTTTTACATAATGAGACCTTCATGTTGCCCCACTCATGCTAAGACCACCACACTAACGCTTATGCTGAGACCCCCCCCACACACACACTACCCCACTCTTGATATTGACTCCCCTACATTGCTCCACTCCATACTGATCCCACACATGCTGCCCCTTCTTCACAATGAGCTCCCAATGCTGCCCCCTCTTATTCTGAGTCCTTACACTCCCCCCACCCAATCGATTTTGTCATTGCACTATCCCTCATCCCTTGTCCTCTGTCTCTAGCATTAGCCCCTCTCTCCCACTCCCCCAGCATCAGCCTCTCTCCCCCAGCATCAGCCTCTATCTTCCCTCAGCATCAGCCTCTCTTCCCCAGTCTCAGCCTTTGCCTCCCCCCAGCCTCAGCCTGCCCCAGTCTCCGCCTCATCCTCCCTCCAGCCTCCCTCCAGTCTCAGCCTCAGCCTCCCTCCAGTCTCAGCCTCAGCCTCCCTCCAGCCTCCCCCCAGTCTCTGCCTCTGCCTCCCTCCAGCCTCCCCCCAGTCTCTGCCTCCCTCCAGCCTCCCCCCAGTCTCAGCCTCAGCCTCCCTTCAGTCTCAGCCTCAGTCTCCCTCCAGCCTCCCCCCAGTCTCAGCCTCAGTCTCCCTCCAGCCTCCTCCCCCCCAGTCTCAGCCTCCCTCCAGTCTCAGCCTCTGCCTCCCTCCAGCCTCCCCCCAGTCTCTGCCTCTGCCTCCCTCCAGCCTCCCCCAGTCTCAGCCTCTGCCTCCCTCCAGCCTCCCCACAGTCTCAGCCTCTGCCTCCCTCCAGTCTCAGCCTCTGCCTCCCTCCAACCTCCCCCCAGTCTCAGCCTCTGCCTCTCTCCAGTCTCAGCCTCTGCCTCCCTCCAGCCTCCCCCCAGTCTCAGCCTCTGCCTCTCTCCAGTCTCAGCCTCTGCCTCCCTCCAGTCTCAGCCTCAGCCTCCCTCCATCCTCCCCCCAGTCTCTGCCTCCCTCCAGCCTCCCCCCAGTCTCTGCCTCCCTCCAGCCTCCCCCCAGTCTCAGCCTCAGCCTCCCTCCAGTCTCAGCCTCCCTCCAGCCTCCCCCCAGTCTCAGCCTCAGTCTCCCTCCAGCCTCCCCCCAGTCTCAGCCTCCCTCCAGTCTCAGCCTCTGCCTCCCTCCAGCCTCCCCCCAGTCTCTGCCTCTGCCTCCCTCCAGCCTGCCCCCAGTCTCTGACTCTGCCTCCCTCCAGCCTCCCCCCAGTCTCTGCCTCTGCCTCCCTCCAGCCTCCCCCCAGTCTCAGCCTCTGCCTCTCTCCAGCCTCCCCCAGTCTCAGCCTCTGCCTCCCTCCAGCCTCCCCCCAGTCTCTGCCTCTGCCTCCCTCCAGCCCCCCCCCAGTCTCTGCCTCTGCCTCCCTCCAGCCTCCCCCAGTCTCAGCCTCTGCCTCCCTCCAGCCTCCCCACAGTCTCAGCCTCTGCCTCCCTCCAGTCTCAGCCTCTGCCTCCCTCCAGCCTCCCCCCAGTCTCAGCCTCTGCCTCTCTCCAGTCTCAGCCTCTGCCTCCCTCCAGCCTCCCCTCAGTCTCAGCCACTGCCTCCCTCCAGTCTCAGCCTCTGCCTCCCTCCAGCCTCCCCCCAGTCTCAGCCTCTGCCTCCCTCCAGCCTCCCCCTAGTCTCAGCCTCTGCCTCCCTCCAGCCTCCCCCCAGTCTCAGCCTCTGCCTCCCTCCAGTATCTGCCTTTGCCGCCTCCCCCCCCCCCGCATGCGCAGATCTCTGGTCTGCATTAGAGACACTCCCACGCTCCTTATGAATCCACTTACCTGCTCCAGTGCCCGCCGCCATCTTCCTGGCTCACGTGAGTATCCTCTTCTGACACCGGCTTCCATCACGGCGTCCTCCGCGGCGTCCTGCTGTGAGCTCTGCATGTGACGTCCACACAGCAGTGGACGCAGCACAGAGGAAGGAGCTGATTGGCGCGCGCCTGTGACCCCGGAAGTGCAGGCGCCGGCAGTTCCGGGGTCAATCAGCTCCCTGTGCTCGGCGGCCACAAAAAAAAAAAAAAATGTAAAAAAAAAAAAAAAAAAATTTTTTTTTTTTTTTTTTTTTTGCTGCCAGAAGGTGCCGCCCCTCACAATCTGCCGCCCTAGGCACCGGACCACGGGTGCCTAATGGTAAATACGGCCCTGCCTGTAGCTCCACAGCTCCCTTATACACTGTATTATGGTCCCACAACTCCCCTACACAGTTTGATGAGCCCCACAGCTCCCCTACACACCGCAGGATGGGCCTACAGCTCCCCTATACACTGTATAATGAGTCCACAGCTCCCCAATACACAGAGCGATGGGACTACATATGCAAACTCTGTGGTTATTTAATTTATTACCTAAATCTCTTACTAGGAGAAGTAAATATTACCGTGAAGACAGAAGCCATGAACACAAAAGAGTTTTGTGGGAATGAGATCCCTGTTGTGCCCAAGCAAGGCAGAACTGACACCATTGTAAAGAAAGTACTTGTACAGGTGAGTATGTGTTAATTAGTTTTAAAAAATAGACTGTTGTGCATCAAACCTAGGCTTTCCTTCTTCAGGACAAAGATTTAGGCCACCAGATTCTTATCCAATGACATTAGCCAAAGCTGAGTGCTGATGCACCTGCCTTCCCTCTCTATCTCCCTGCCTAGAATATTATCAAACAGATAAAGCATCAGTATGTTTAGGTATTTATAGTTAAATTTTAATAAAAAAAAATTAAGACTTAAAGGGAACCTGTCATTTGATTCATACTCCCCAAACCACGGGCAGAACGAATCACAGCATGGGTCCGACGTTTCGGAAAAAATATAGTTTGAAGATCCAGCCTGAGACCATAGGCAGAGAGAAGGTTAGCTTGGTGCCTCTCCAGGTGATGTAGGCAAATGAGAGAGACCTGTCAGTCACCTGGAGTGGCGGTTGGAAAGGCCTGCCTGAGGCGGAGCTGGACTAGTCTAGTTGATATCTGTAGTCACGGGTCAGGTCTTCAAATTATGATTTATCTGTAGGATTTCAGAGACATAGATATCTGGCTGCAATTGAGGGCAGATTCATGCTGTCCTTGGATTATACAGCATGAATCGAGTCACAAGTTCTCTTAAAGGGAACCAACCACCAGGATTTTACCATATAAAGTAAAGGCAGTGCCACACTGGCGCTAGCATGGTGATTAAAATCATACCTTCATTTCAGATTGGATCTTTGATTGCAAACAAAAAAATGTTAATAAAGGTCTAGTAGCTGGTGCATTCTGTGATTGATGTGTGCAGCTGGGCAGCCCTTTGTGGGTCAGGTCCTCTGTGTAAATCCCTCCTCTGGCATCCTCCGGGCTTGCCTCTTTTCTCCTTTTAAATTTCGCACTGCACCACCATTGTCGCTATTGGCGGCGTGTACGCATTACTAGAGCAATGATGTCTTCATTAAAATGGCGTCAGAGTCAGTGCATGTGCGTAGTGCGATCTCCGCCATTTTATTAAAGACACAGTGAAAAAGACTATGAGCAGCATCGGCGCATGCGCAGATGAAAAAAAAAAATTAAATCTGCGAATGCAATGTACAACTTTCAATATATTTTTGGATGGAAAGAACTATACTGTATGTTTTAAGGTTATGTTCACATGGAGTTTTTTTGTCTAGATTTTCTAGTATGCCCAAAAATAACAAAAGTATTTTGGCTTTTGAAACTGGTTTTCCTCTCATCACATAAGGTTTCTACTGATTTAACTGGGAAAACAAGTCAGTAGTGCACATGGAGCTACTTTTTTCCCCAGATGTTTTTTTTGACAATTTTCAAATAAAAGATAAGAAGCTTTTTCAATGAGTGTTTTAAGAGTTTTTGATGCAGATTTTGGGCACAATTTGCTCCAAAATCCTTATTGGAAAAACTAAGTGCAAAGAGCTGATATATTTGTTACAGATGTCTAATGAGATTTCTATACTAAATTTCATGATAATTTATAGTGATAATTATGTGGATGGCATTTCCAAAATCCAACATATGTTTAACGGAAAAAATTGGCTGCAAATTTCATTGGATAATGTGGATCCTGCAGCTGCCCACAGTGGAAAACTGTTGCTGAATGTCATTGTAACTATAAAATGTGCTGAGAAAAAAAGTATATACTGTGTATGTATATATACAGTATATATGTGTATATATATATATAACTTGAGAATGGCGGCAGCTATAGGCACAGAAGTGGTGTATAAGTATAGTAAAGTAGCCATGCGCTACGCAATGAAACCACCTATAACGCCACCTGGTGGAAAACAACGGAGTTAGCATTTTTTATTTCGAAAACGGAACGAGAAAGAGAAAAAAAGTGAATTAAAAAATTGTAGGGCATCATCAATTCAATACGAACCGACACCTTGCATACAGAAATGCTATGATATGAAACCCATGACCCCCCCAAAACATTGAATGCTGGTCACGCATATGGCGCTCATTTAACTTTGACGCTCAAAGTGGCCCCCGTCAGCTGCAATGCACATCTGGACTCTGCACAGCATACTGTATCTTGCTGCACGTTGTGCAATATGGTAGGTAACACGTTTGCACAAGCATCTGTGATACGTCGATGTAGATCCTGCAATGTTGGAGGAGGGGTCGCATACACCTGCTGTTTGATGTGACTTCACAGAAAGAAGTCCAATGGGGTCAGGTCAGGTGAGCGTGGAGGCCACCCCACGCAGCCACCATACCCAATGACTTGTAGCAAGGTCTCCATGAGGTATCGTTTCACGTCCGTAGCCTTGTGAGTTTTACACGTTCTAATCATAACATTTCTGTATGAAAGGTGTTGATTCGTATTGAATTGATTATGCCCTACAACTTTGTAATTCACTTTTTTTCTCTCTCGTTCCATTTTCAAGATAAAAATGCTAACTCCATTGTTTTCCACCAGGTGGCGCTATAGGTGGTTTCATTCCGTAACGCATGGCTACTTTACTATACCTAGACACCACTTCTATGCCTATAGCTGCCGCCGTTCTCAAGTTAATGGCGTGGACAGGATATGGGTGGACACACTGTGTGTATGTATATATATACATATATCATATGGCATATTTGCTGTCAACACAGTCATGAGAGAAAATATCTGCCAAATTTGCTTTAATATCCATTGTGTTTAAATGTTTGATCATTTCTTGGTATTTTTAGCCTGGAGGTGTCTTGGAGGAGAAGTCACACAGCTCTCTGATCTGTATTAAAGAAGGAGGTAAGGGCACATTATTTATCTATGTTGCAAAACGCACTAAAATTCTGGTGGAAATTGGATTTAAGAAATAAGTGCAAAAAAATGGAGTACACATTTTTTTTGTCATGTGTTATAGCCATTTTTTATTCCACTAATAGGGCAATTAGAACTGACAATATTTAGCCTGTCAGCTAAATTATAGTGCCTCAAGCATAGGCAGCATGAATCAGAGACTTGTCTCTGTTCACAGCGATATTTCAGAGAATAACACAGTTGAAAGTGTGGCCATAGATGACATGACTAGTCCAAGAGGCATGACCTCAAAGATTTCTTCCAACCTGCTTAACCAGACTGACAGATATCGCCTTAAAGGGTTTCTCCCACAAACAAAGTTCATTGTAATCAATAGACCTCGGAATTATAATAATTTCCCCAATTGGATGTGTTTAAATAAATAGAAATAATCTTATATATGTGTCCCTGCTGTGTACTGTGTAATGGCTGTGCCTGACCGTACAGGAACATGGTCTGATCATACCACATCTCCTGGGCCAGGGAGGGTACAAAATAGACCATATAGCAGGGAGACATATATAACATTATCTCAGCACAGGAACATTTTCTTTAGGCCTCTGCCACATTCACGTGAAAATCACGCACGTGCCGAGAGAAATGTATTTCCCCTGCGTGTTGCGTGCAGGTAAGTACGTGTCTCGGGTACATGCGGGACATGTGTGTTCTATGTGTGCTATCCGCGATAGTACACGTAGAACCGGTAATTAACATACTCACCTGGTCCTTCCTGCTGTCCGTGCTGCTGTCTGTGGTGCTGATCCTCGGTCTCCAGCCCTGCCGTCTCCCCGCTGCTGCTGCTGCCAGGCAGTGAAGTGAATATTCTATGAGATTAATGAGCGGCGGTTGGCAGCAAGAGGCAGCAGCGGCAGAGACAGGAGAAGGTGAGTAAATGTTTTTTTTTTTTTCACTGACACGTGTGTTTTCTCCGGCGCGTGTCACACGGGACCGCATCCACACTACACCCGTGTGGTACGGGTGCGGGCCGTGTGACACCCGTGCTGCCGGAGAAAACACTGACATGTCAGCGCTTTGAAAAACGCACACACGTACAAACGTACACGGACACACGTTCCGTGTGGTTTTACGTGTGTGTGCCTGCTACAATAGTGTAGCATTGCTGAACGTGTCTCCGTGCCGCCGGTACGTGTAAAAAATGACAAACACATGCCAGCGGCACGGATGTGTGTCGCAGGCCTCAGACACATCCAATTGTGGAAATTATTATTATTCCAAGATCTATTGGAACTTTGTTCTTGGGAAAGCCCCTTTAAGGCTATGTTTCCACAGTGAGTACTTGGTGATTTTTGATGATCCACAATTTCTACAGTTATTATATGAACTAGAAGGTGGCCCGATTCTACGCATCGGGTATTCTAGAATTTACGTATTGTGTAGTTCATGTATGATTTTTGTTATATATATATATATATATATATATGTTGTTGTGTGTAGTTACCAAGTGTTTGTGTAGGCGCTGTACATGTTCTGGGTGTTGTCTGGGTGTGACGGGGGGTGAGAGCGGTGTTGTATGTGTGTTGCATTGTTTGTGGAGCGCTGTGTGTCTGTAGCGTTGTGTGTGTGTTGCGCGGTTTGTGTGTGTGTGGTGTGTTTTGGGGGGAGGTATGTTTTGTGCAATGTGTGTGTTGTGCGGTATGTGCGTATATTTGTGTGTGCCGCGGTGTTTGTGTGTTGGGTGTTGTGTGTGTGCAGCGTTGTCTGTGTGTGTGGGTGTCTGTGTAGGGCAGTTGTTTGTGGTTCCCAGTGTGTGTGTGTGTGGTGTGTTGTGTTGTGCAGTGCGCGCGCGTGTGTGTGTGTGTGTGCATCAGCCTCTCTTCTCTCAGCCTACCTCTCCCAGCCTCCCTCCTCCCAGCCTCCCTCAGCATCAGCCTCCCTCTCCCAGCCTCCCCAAGCATCAGCCTCCACCAGCATCAGCCTCTCTCCTTCCAGCCTCCCCCAGCATCAGCCTCCGCCAGCATCAGCCTCTCTCCTTCCAGCATCAGCCTCCCTCTCCCAGCCTTCCCCAGGATCAGCCTCTCTCCTCCCAGCCTCCGTCCTCCCAGCCTTCCCCAGCATCAGCTTTCCCCTCCCAGCCTCCCTCAGCATCAGCCTTCCCCAGCATCAGCCTCTCTCCTCCCAGCCTCAGCCTCTCTCCTTCCAGCCTCCCCCAGCATCAGCCTCTCTCCTTCCAGCCTCCCTCAGCATCAGCCTCCCCTTCCCAGCCTTCCCCAGGATCAGCCTCTCTCCTCCCAGCCTCCTTCCTCCCAGCCTCCCCCTCCCAGCCTCCCTCAGCATCAGCCTTCCGCTCCCAGTCTCCCCCAGCATCAGCCTCCCCAAGCATCAGCCTCCACCAGCATCAGCCTCTCTCCTTCCAGCCTCCCCCAGCATCAGCCTCTCTCCTTCCAGCCTCCCTCAGCATCAGCCTCCCGTTCCCAGCCTTCCCCAGGATCAGCCTCTCTCCTCCCAGCCTCCTTCCTCCCAGCCTCCCCCTCCCAGCCTCCCTCAGCATCAGCCTTCCCCTCCCAGTCTCCCCCAGCATCAGCCTCCCCAAGCATCAGCCTCCACCAGCATTAGCCTCTCTCCTTCCAGCCTCCCCCAACATCAGCCTCCCCAAGCATCAGCCTCCACCAGCATCAGCCTCCCTCGTCCCAGCCTCCCCCAGCATCAGCCTCCCCCTCCCAGCCTCCCCCAGCATCAGCCTCTCTCCTCCCAGCATCAGCCTCTCTCATCCCAGCATCAGCCTCTCTCCTCCCAGCATCAGCCTCTCCTCTCTGTCCCCAGCATCAGCCTCTCTCCTCCCAGCCTTCCCCAGCATCAGCCTCTCTCCTCCCAGCCTCCCCCAGCATCAGCCTCCCCCAGCATCAGCCTCTCTTCTTCCAGCCTCCCCCAGCATCAGCCTCTCTCCTTCCAGCCTCCCCCAGCATCAGCCTCTCTCCTTCCAGCCTCCCCCAGCATCAGCCTCCCTCTCCCAGCCTTCCCCAGGATCAGCCTCTCTCCTCCCAGCCTCCGTCCTCCCAGCCTTCCCCAGCATCAGCTTTCCCCTCCCAGCCTCCCTCAGCATCAGCCTTCCCCAGCATCAGCCTCCCTCCTCCCAGCCTCAGCCTCTCTCCTTCCAGCCTCCCCCAGCATCAGCCTCTCTCCTTCCAGCCTCCCTCAGCATCAGCCTCCCCTTCCCAGCCTTCCCCAGGATCAGCCTCTCTCCTCCCAGCCTCCTTCCTCCCAGCCTCCCCCTCCCAGTCTCCCCCAGCATCAGCCTCCCCCTCCCAGCCTTCCCCATGATCAGCCTCTCTGCTTCCAGCCTCCTCCAGCACGCCGTGCTCCTCTGCCGACACTCACACACCCGATCGCATCCACTCACACACACCCGATCGCATCCACTCACACACACCCGATCGCATCCACTCACACACACCCGATCGCATCCACTCACACACACAGACACTGACGATATCGCACATACGCGCTCACACTCACAACATCCGGAGATACCGCATGCCTCTGGCCATGTGATCCTCCGTCAGGTCCTGGAAGGTCACAACAGCACAGTATCGAGGCCGAGAAGCAAGCGATATCGCCGGATGCTGTGAGTGTGTGGATGCGATGTGAGTGTGTGGATGCGATGTGAGGTGTGTGTGAGGTGTGTGTGAGGTGTGTGTGAGGTGTGTGTGAGGTGTGTGTGAGAGTGAGTGTGATCTGATGTGTGTGTATGTTTGTGTGTGCTGTTATGTGTGTGCGTGTGGATCTTCCGCCGCAGCAGGACCTTGATGCGCTTGTAACCATGCGAGCATGGTTACCAACGTATCCACACCACTCCCGTGCGAGCGGGGGCCGGGGGGGGAGGTGGGGGTGGGGGGGAGTACAGTACTCACCTCCGTGACAGCCGTGTCAGTTCGGGGAATGCGCGGGGGGGGGGGAGGGAGGGGGAAGTACAGTACTCACCTCGGTGACAGCCGTGTCAGTTCGGGGAATGCGCGGGGGGAGGGAGGGGGCGGGGCCAGAGCTAGCGTGCATTGCGTGAGGGGGGCGGGGCGTGGCGTGGCCGAATTGCCAATGCCTGCAGGGTGCCGGGGCGAGAGGCCAATCTGTGGGGGGGGCGGAGCCTGGGCGAGCGGCTGGCCAATCCGTGTGGGGGCGCAGCCTGGGCGAGCGGCCAATCGGTGTGGGGGGGCGGGGCCATGGCGAGCCCAGCGGCCAATCAGCTTTGTGTCACCGTAAGGACACAATTTTGGAGCATGACAGACAGACAGATAGACAGACAG
This sequence comes from Anomaloglossus baeobatrachus, assembly GCF_048569485.1. Lineage (NCBI taxonomy): Eukaryota > Metazoa > Chordata > Amphibia > Anura > Aromobatidae > Anomaloglossus > Anomaloglossus baeobatrachus. Next base: position 55,410,376 of record NC_134357.1, on the reverse strand, counting down.
ATAGACAGACAGACAGACAGACAGACAGACAGAATAAGGCAATTATATATATAGATTAGGTTATTTGCATTATTTCATTTTGTTTTTTAGGGCTTTTTTAGGGATGATCTAAATATCTTCAGTTTCTGAATGATATGAACTGAGCAAAGCATCGTGAGAATACAGTCCATAAATATTACCTCCTGACAGTGATTTTATGCAAGTGAAAAGTGGAATCGTAGAAAGGATAGAAATCTGTGATCAGTCTACTGTGAAATGTGAATAGTTGGGAAAACATTAAGGTTTTTGAAATGTAAAACTTAGTTAAAGGGCAATTCCGATAGATGATAACTGTTAATATTGAGAATAACTATAATAATAATATTGTATTATAAACCATTTTTTTGCTATAATTTAGATGAACCTAAAGTAGAAGAAATATCTCTGAAAATCCCTGATAACATTCTGGAGGATTCTGCAAGAGCTTATGTAACAGTGTTGGGTAAGTCATCCGGAACGCCATCAGAAATCTGGGCCCCATATGGGCAGTTAGTCAATGTTCCTACACCTCCTGTTATGTCCATTGACCGCCATCTTGTACCATATTGAATATGTTTGGTAAGAACCAGAGAAGGGCTCATTTAGACAATGTTGCATCAATCAGTTGAACATTGGGTATTATAGGAAGGAAAGCCATGATGGCTCGGTGCTGCGCCCGGCACAGATGACTGAATGTAACTGCAATAGTGCAAATGTAAAAGTATTTTCTCCATTTCCCTTTGCCTGGACATCACTGAGAATTACTGATGGGCGAATATTATTATTATTTATTATTATTATAGCGCCATTTATTCCATGGCGTTATAATACAAGTGAAAAGGGTCTACATTAAAAACAAGAACAATCATGAACATTACAAAATCAGACTGGTACAGGAGGAGGGAGGACCCTGCCCGCGAGAACTCAGTCTACAGGGGATAGGTGAGGATACAGTATGTGAGGACAGATGTGGTTGCGCAGTGGTCTGAGGGTTATTGTAGGTTGTAAGCTTGTCGGAAGAGGTGGGTCTTCAGGTTCCTTTTGAAGGTTTCCACAGTAGTGGAGAGTCTGATATGCTGGGGTAGAGCATTCCAGAGTATGAGGGAGGCACGGGAGAAATCTTGGATGCGATTGTGGGAAGAGGAGATAACAGAGGAGTTGAGAAGGAGATCTTGTGAGGATTTGAGGCTGCGACAACTAATAGAAAGTAATGAATAGTAACTATTTGTGTTGGGATAATGCTTACCGAATACCGAGTACTATTCCAGTATTTGTCACAACAAGAAAAATGCTCCCTTCCTCATTGACTTGTATTAGTTTCGTTATTCATGACTTTGGGATTCGTAACAAATAATCTGAACCCGAGTAGTTACTATTCGTCCATCACTACTGAGAATGTAATAACAATCTGTAGACTGCCCAACCCTTGCAAACATTTTGAGGCAACCGATCCCTTTAAAGAGATTTTCCAATTACCGTATACTGTATGTATGTATATAAAGCTCATTCATTGTATAAATGAAAAGTTTTGTCATTTTCTAAACTATATAAACCCAATACTTTTGGGGGAAAGTTATCAGAGAAGAATTATTAATGTCACTTTGTTGTCTTAGGGTGGCTTTACACGCTACGAGATTGCTACAGCGATCTCGTTGGGGTCACGGATTTTGTGATGCACATCCGGCCGCTGTAGCGATCTCGTGTGTGACTCCTAGGAGTGATTTTGGATCGCTGCAAAAACGTCCAAAATCACTCCTCGTTGACATGGGGGTGCGCTCCCAATTATCGCTGCTGTCGCTTGGGCGAAGTTGATCCTCGTCCCTGCGGCAGCACACATCGCTACGTGTGACGCTGCAGGAACGAGGAACCTCTTCTTACCTGCCACACGCCAGCAATCAGGAAGGAAGAAGGTGGGCGGATTGTTCGTCCCGCTCATCTCCGCCCCTCCGCTTTGATTGTGCAGCCGCTTAGTGACGACGCTGTGTCGCCGAGCGAACCGCCCCCTTAGAAAGGAGGCGGTTCACTGGTCCCAGCGACGTCGCCGAGCAGATAAGTACGTTTGATGCTGCCATAGCGATAATGTTATAATGTTCGCTACGGCAGCGATCGCCACAAATTGCCATAACGATAGGGGCGGGTGCTATCACGCTCACCATCGCTAGCATCGGCTAGCGATGTCGCAGCGTGTAAAGCCCGCTTTAGTTTGTGCCAAATTTATCAAAATGCAATACAATGATAAATGTGGCACGTCTTTACATACTGTAGATAGATCTACATATATAAATGTTATATAAAATGTTAGAATATGTATCACACAATCATTTTCTTTTATGAATATTATATTAATTGTGTTATCACCCTGCAGGAGATCTCATGGGCACGGCCATGCAGAACCTTGATCGTCTCCTGGCCATGCCATATGGATGTGGAGAACAAAACATGGTTCTCTTTGCTCCTAATATTTTCATCCTGCAATATCTGGAGAAAACTCATCAACTGAACAATGAAATCCAGAGCAAAGCCAAGAAATTCATGGAGAGCGGTGAGAAATTGTATTGATTTCTATTGCACTATATTTGTAAATTAGTGGATGATAGTTTAGACATAGATCCGAATATAATCCCAAACAATTTATGATGGATTGCAGATAGACATAAAATTCAGATAAATGGATAGACAGGCGGAGTTTTATGCAAAATTACACTTATTTGTTATCAGTCTTGACTGCTTTTATATTACACACACTTATAATATATGCAAAAGTATTGTGACACCTACACATTATACCTGTAGGAGCTTATATGACATCCTATTCTAGATTCCTAGACATTATTATGGAGTAGGCCCCTTTGCAGCAATAGCAGCTTCCTTTCTTTCCACTGTTCAGGAATCCAGTAGTGGCAGCCTTACACCAGTCCATCTAATACTTGGATGTCAACGGATATGTAACTCGAGCCCCTGCGCTGTCCCTTATCTCAGAGGTAGGCTTGATGGTAGCCAGGTCCGAGTCTCCAGTGTGACCCTGACTCCCGATCTTACTCCCCCTCTCCCACACTCTTGGGGTGGGCCAGAAACACAATAACCAAACCCCCCCAGAAATGACAAGAACAAGGGAGAACGAAAACTCGTACACACTGCACTCAAACACAAAGGTGAGACAATATGTGTACAGGGGAATAAAGAAAAGGGAAGGAAGTAAACACACAACAGGGGAACTTCCACACCACAGGGGGTTGGACCCGATGGCCCTTGAGGTTCCTTCCAACGCTACCATTCTATGATTCTATACATAGAACATTACAACTATCATCATGAACCACCACTGGACAAATATACAATTCTGTTGAACGCTAAACATAGATCACTATAACCCCCAATGTAAGCTGACTATATGGATGTCATCATTATAGTACTGCTCCACAGAACCAATCTTGACGTTAACAGGCATTTTGGGTGTGAGTGAGCTACGTGTGTACATGTATTTGGTTCGGCATGTGATTTGTGTTCTGCACTACAAAGTACGTTGGCACCATATACTTAATAGCTATTATGCGAACTTGTAGAAAAATGGCACTCACCAGTTCTTGCTGTGCAAGGGTTGTTTTATTCAAACATGGATGTTACATGTGTGGGGGGCTGGCGGGGAGGGAGCGCACCACCAGAGACGTCAGACGACGGCCGTTTCGCACTTTCACTCAGTGCTTCAGCTGGTCTCAGACCAATCCTGGATGCATTCCTACCACTGTCATTTTCCAATGCATTGGTCATGGGGATTATCCCTGTACCCCGTGCCTTTTGCTTTGCATGTACGATGCATTATGGCGGTGTTGTTTACCTGCTCCTTGTTGCAACATATTTGTATATTTTCTACTTTTCCTGTTATTAAACAATGTCAGTGTAGAACCCATACAGTAAAATGGTCGGATTCATTCAGTCGCACTGGTGATGTTAGCAATATACATTATGCGTAAATATTGCCGGTGCTTGTGTTGATATAGGTCCATAGGCAAAGAAAAGCAATGATTAAGAATAATTATCATTCGAAACGCGTAGGAAAAGTGTTTCAATCATTTTTTTTATGACCCTTTTTTAAAATGTGTCAATAAAATGATCATTTCATAATAAGGAGAAAATCTTCTTGTGCAGGAGCTGAATATCACTTTTTTCTACTTCATTCATTACCTGGGAACCGTCCTAAGAATTTGTCCCTGTACAGCATATAGTGAAGAATATCTATCCGGATCCAGTGAGCTGATGTTAAACTCCCTTTTCTCTTTTTTAGTCTCTAAATAACGTTTGTAATGCGACAGCAGGCAATGGGTTAACCAGGAGGCCTTTGGAGCAATAGGTACAAGTTTCAGAAACCACAGGAGAGTAAAGGAAGGTGCCAGACCCGGGCCGCATGGGCGCCACACTCCTTCGCTAATGAGACTTTGTTTTCAGATGTGACCTTGGATGGGGTGCATGACACTGACTGGTTTCTTCAAGCCGTTGTCCATCACCTAACTGGCAGTCACCATCGTGGACAGTCAATAACACACGCAACACCAGAGTTCACTTAGCCAACCAGAATTGTTTACTTTTATTCGCCTATGCTCTGGAACACACTACCAAGAGCAATCCGATTAATTCCCAACATCCACACCTTTAAGCGGGCCCTAAAAACACATTTGTTTAGACTAGCCTATCACCTCACTGCCCTAATCTAATTTAGACTCTTTCTGCCCTTCATAACAAAAAATGTACTTCCAATTCTTGTCCCCTGCACCAGTATAAATTCTGGCCAATGACTGGTTCATGCAGCTGGTTTTGAATACCCTTTTAAATCGATGGCTGGACCATATATAACAACCTTTTCTCCCCCATTCACCTTTTGTGTCTCCCCTATTTCCTCATAGACTGTAAGCTTACGAGCAGGGACCTCACTCCTCCTGGTATCTTAATTTTTGTTTTTTTTGTATTGTCTCTAATTGTCTGTACATGTCCCCTCTGAATTGTAAAGCACTGCAGAATATGTTGGCGCTATAGAAATAAAACGTATTATTATTATTCTTCACACGATTATGACAGACATGGCCTTCCTTCCTTCTTCACCATGTGGGGTACTGCTCCTCGCCCTGTCCTACCCGCTATCTTGGATCTCATCCTCAGCTCACGGGTCTGTGCCTTCTTTCGCCTAACTCCGTTCACCATGTCTTATTCTGGGCCCCGATGGCACTCTAGCCAGACAACTCTCTAAGCCCGTCAGGGTGAGCAATATGCTACGGACCTCAGGGTTCCCTGACCGTCCCTAGCACCAAGACCACGTCTTCTCACACTTGAACCATATTCTCTACTGGTCCTCTCTCGAGCTTTCCCTTCTGTTATCTTTCCTGCCACTCCTCCCTTCTACTAGCTAAACACTATCTTATCTAACATGTAATTTAAAGTCAACTCGCGTTGGTACAAACACATACATATTATAGTATTGAACAGTCAATAAAATCTGGTACATGTACATGGTGGGGCACGGACCCTATTCTACAAGAGGATGGCAAAAATGATAAAAACAGGAGTTGGATGGGGGCAACCTTCAAAACAACCGGCAACTGGACACATCACTGGCTCAATATTTAGACACCAGATGTGTATCTGAGGCTTTAAAACGCCTTAGATGTGGATGTCAGGGCAATACACATGGCAAATTACAAAATTTGACGTGCATACCAAAGGGCAGCACAAAGGGCTATTTAGCCATTCTGTTACATATGTCTATGAAGGCTGAGTGCATTGTGAAATTGGCTGAATTGTATACACCGGGGCCAATAGGATGAAATAAAAAACCTGAATTGAATAATTAAGTGATGGGTGTACCAAATTTTCTTTCCATTCCTCTTTTCTTCTTTTTGTGTTTACTATTTTATTTTTTTGCTTCTCACAGGGTATCAGCGGCAGCTTACATACAAACATGATGATGGATCATACAGCGCTTTTGGAAAGAGTGATAAAGAGGGAAACACATGGTTAGTGGATTTGGTTATATTTATCTAACTTCCGGGTACCTCAGCCATTCTGGGTGTTTAGATCATTTTTGTTATTATTTATCTGCACAATGCTTCCATTGGAGTCTTGCTTAAAGGCAACCTGTCAGGTCCCCTCTGCCCTCCACCCGAGCAGCATTGATGCCTGTATGCCCAAATTCCCTCCCTAACCCGCCCTGTATAACGCTATTCACTAATATCAATGTTTTAAAAAAAAAACTACTTAGAAACCTCACTGTCCTCAGGCTAATTAGGCCTGTGAATAGTCAATGGGGCATTGTTTCCCCCAGACTAGTCAGCCTTCTTTCCATGTTATCACGCCGCTAGGGGCATGATAACATGATTTCCACAAGTCAACGTCACCACCAGCTCCTGGAAATCTCATACATGCGCATGGGTAATTTCATGACCAGCTGAGGGAGGATTCTCCGGTCGTGATGTCTGTGTAACCAAACCCCCTTATCCTCTAAGAATAAACACACGGACTGCATGCGACTTGGTTGAAATGGCCACAGCAGCCTTTTATTGCCTATTGTTTACAAACTAGCACCTTAGGGACGCCGTCCAACGGGCGACTCAAAACAACCACATAAAGGTAACAATAGACAATAACATTTACAATACCCCCGGGGTAGGCCCAGTCCACTAACTACTACTCCCCCTGTCCCCGGCCGCAACACACCGACCCAGAGACGAGGTGCCAATCACCCACGGATTGACCCCCACACTTTGGCAGAACCCCGTGCCTGCCACATCCCGGAAACCGAGACCCACCATACCAAGACAATGACTCCCGGTCCAGCCACCAATCACTTCCAAACCTCTGGACCAGACCTACCCCCCCGCCACAGGACAGACCACGTGACACCTTACGTGGCCTGGACCCGCCACACACCAAAAGCACGCTCAACACCATCCTGCAGACCCAACGCCCATAAATCCAGACCGTCCTCGTTTAGGTGCACACCATCACCCCTCCGAAATCGCCAATCTGCCGGCTCCAAATCCCTATGCCTTACCACAATCCCACCATTCCTGGTCACAAACCTAGCCACCACCCTATTCACCTGGGCCCTGGCCTTATTAACCTTCTCCACCGACCGAGCCCCTCTCCATGCCAACCTGGTCACTATGTCGGACCATACGGCCAGCAAACCAGGATACCGCTTCCACAACTGCAGTAAGTCGATCTTTATATCTCGGATCAAATCCCGCGACGCCCTGGCACCAAGATCATTACCCCCCACATGCAATACCAGCACATCCGGGGGCCGCTCAACTGTACAATGGAAACGAAATTCCGGGACCACCCTGCCCCCACTCCATGCCCCTAACTCCAAACCATCGAACAGTCGCCTGCGCACGATCCAAACCCAGCTGTCGACCATTCGGGCGGACCTCAGCCCGACGGGCACCCCAAAATACGAAAGAGTGCCCCAAGATCCAGATCAGGCACTTCCCTATAACAAATAAAACAGAACGAAAATATCAAAACCAATAACATCACAACCACCAAGACAGCTAGAAACACCCCTTTTCGCAACCTTCCGCACGTAACCAAAATACCATGATGCTACAACAACTGCGGTCTCACATACCGCCGAAAACAAGAAGATTCCCATCTACCAATACGCTTCACCACCTCATCTCCAAGCCCCCAACGAGCTGCCTCCGTCGCTGCCCCAATTCGGAATGAATGCGACCCGAATTCCTCCGGGCTCTCCCCCGCGTTACGTAGACTTAGCTGCAGCACCGCCACAAACTGAAACCTCGACAAAAACGACCCATTCAAATGCCGCAACAACGGGCCAGGTAAGCCTCCCCTCACGGCCAGAAATCTCTCGACTAAACGCACAGGGCACAATTCCTCTCCTGGAACCGCATATAACACCACCACTCTACCACGGCCCAGCTGATCCATTTTTGATCGGCGAATCCGGCACTCCACCTGACCACCGCTCACTCGCACATCCTCAAGCATCAAACCACCACACGTCACCCTAGACGGGCTTACCAGCTCACCTATCCGGAAAGCCCCATAAAAAGCGAGACCGAAAGCCGTTGTAAACAAAACCGTCTCGTATACAGACTCACAAATGCCGCTCAGGCCACCCACCATCCGTCTCAACAAACTGAACGATACAGGACGCCTCTTGTCCCTCTCCCGTACGCCGTGGCGGAAACCCCGCAAAGCCTGACGAACCCGAAAATCCTGTGAAACATCACGCTCCCCTCTCATTTTTAACCAAAACGCCACTGCCGACACCCGATGTGCCACAGCCGATGCCGATCGCCCGGCTGAAAAATCCGTACTCACCAACGACAACAAAGCCACCAAGTAATCCACGCTCTCCCCGTCAAACATCAGACACAACAACTCCTCCCATTCAGCCCACACATTAGCATACCGGCACCAAGTCACCTCGGTCACCGAGTTCCGAATCAAGTCTGAGATCACCGCCTCACCAGATGCCACAAATCCTCGGGACACTCCACTCCAACTTCGTCCGCCCACGGCAACAGCGCCCGAAACCTGCTGAACTGAAAACGAGACAAAGCATCAGCCACCTCGTTGTCAACACCCGGAACGTGCCTTGCCACTACCTGCACATTCAACTGCAGGCATCTCAACACTAAATGCCGCAAATACACCACCACCGGCTCCGACTTAGCAGACAAGTTGTTAATCGCGTGCACCACCGCCTGGTTATCACAATGAAAACACACTTTCCTTCCGGCAAAGTGCGACCCCCATAGCTCCACTGCCACTACAATGGGAAATAGCTCTAACAGAGCCAAATTCCTAACCAAGCCGCTCTCCCGCCACGCCTGTGGCCACTGCCCGACACACCAATGACCTCTGAAGACAGCCCCAAACCCGGCCGACCCCGCCGCATCCGTAAACAGCTGCAACGCCCCGTTAGACGCCACCCTCTCCATCACCAGCGCCCGGCCGTTAAAATGCTGCAAAAATTGATCCCATACTTCCAAATCATCCCTGATCGCCTTTGTGATCCGCACAAAATGCGCCGGAGACCTTACCCCGGCCGTCGCCAAACGCCTCACAAACACTCTCCCCATGGGCACAATTCTGCAAGCAAAATTCAATTTTCCAAGCAAGGACTGCACCGCCTTAAGCCGCACCTTCTTTGCCGCTTTCACCCCCGTCACTACGGTCCTCAAATCACGGACCTTCTCCGCCGGCAACCTGCATTCCATAGCAATGGAGTCAATCTCAATTCCCAAAAAACACATCACCGGCGCCGGGCCTTCCGTCTTATCCGGCGCCAAAGGAATCCCGAAGCTGGCCGCAACTTTTTGCAACGCAAATAGCAAACCCGCACAAACCATTGAACCCACCGGCCCGACACACAGGAAATCGTCCAAATAATTAATGATGGACGTAAGCCCGGACACGTCCCGAACCACCCACTCAACAAACGAACTAAATGCCTCAAAGTACGAACACGAAATGGAACAGCCCATTGGCAAACAACGATCAACATAATAACTGCCATCCCACCAGCAACCCAACAAATGCTGACTATCTGGATGAACCGGTAACAACCGAAACGCCGCTTCCACATCCGCCTTTGCCATCAATGCACCCCGCCCCGCCGCCCTAACCAGGTCCAACGCCTTATCGAACGACACATAATATACCGCTGACAACTCCGGTGCAATGCCATCATTCACCGATAACCCTTCCGGGTAAGATAAATGATGAATCAGCCGAAATTTATTCCGCTCTTTCTTTGGCACCACCCCCAACGGCGAAACCACCAAATTCCCGCACGGCGGGGCGACATAAGGACCGCCCATCCTGCCCAAAGCCACCTCCTTGTCAAGCTTCTCATCCACCACTTCCGGATGATCCCGAGCGGAACGCAAATTACGATACGGCGGGCCCGACGCATTAACAACCGACGGGATATGAAAACCATCGGAAAAACCAGAACATAACAATGCCGCAGCCTCCCCGTCCGGATACCTATTTAAAAACGGAACCATCACTTCTACCTTCACCGGCGTCGTCCCTCTTACCAGCCCCGTCACCAGCCTTTCCTTTTCCTTTTTTAAAACATTTAGACAAGCTATGTCCCCCCCCACATCCGGAGCATTCATGCTTAAAACGGCACGCCGCTCCAAACCTGCACTGCCCTTAATTGTACTGCCAACACAAACCTTTTTTGAAACTTGCCGGGGACCCGGCCCCCGAACCCCCGGCGCCCCCCCCGAAAGGGCTGAGCCGGTGCCGACATCAGTCGCATCCATAAGGAAATATCCTTATGGTCCCATCGCATATCTGGCCGCAATGCCTTCCTCTGCCTAAATTGCTCGTCGTACCGCAGCCACGCCAGCCCGCCATAAACCCTATAAGCCTCCCCTATTGCATCCATGTAACCGAACAAAGCCGAACAATGCTCCGGCTCCTTCTCCCCGACCACGCTCGCCAAAATCGCAAATGCCTGTAGCCAGTTGGCAAAAGTCCGAGGAATAAGCCTATAACGGCGCTTTTCCTCCTCGTCCTTCTCCTTTTTGGAGTCACTCGGCTTAACCCTATCCAGATTAAATTTCTCCAGGGGAAGCAGAGAAAATATCTCCACATATTCCCCTTTCCAAATTTTTTCCCGCACCTCCTTCTTTAAATGGGCCCCCAGCGGGCCTTCAAAACAAACATAAACTTCGCTTTTAGCCCTATCATCTAAGCGCACCACCTCATCCTCCTTCTCCTTTTCCTTCTCCTTTTCCTTCTCCTTTTCTCCCCCCGTCTCACTCCCCCCTTCACCCCCCCCTTTACTCGCACCCGCTCCGTCACCCCCCGTCACCGATGAAGCCCCTAAACCGGACGCACCCACCCACGCCGCCACCGGCGCCTGAGCCCCCTCTCCCACCGCCCCCGGAGCCGCCGCCAGCCCCTGCAACAGCCCCAACAATTGGCTCCACACAGCTAAACCAGCGGGCGCTGCCGTAGCCGCAGCCGCCCCCCCCCGAAGCCCCCCGCAAGCGCAGCCTTTGCCACCTCCGCGGCCGTCTCACCCGACCGCAGCTCGGCGTCCCCCGAGACCGCCGCCTCGCTGTCCTCCGTCTGTCGTCCATCCGACTCCTCCGAAACGAAAGCCTCTTCCTCCTCCTCGCCGCTGGCCTCATCTTCCATCCGACATCCGGGGGCGCCGCCGTAGCACCCCCCCCACCACGGCCGCCGGACAGGGCCGCCGCGTGGGCAGAGTCATCCCCGCTCCATCTCTTGCCCCGGGGTGACAACCCAGGAGACCGTCCTGTCCCCCGCGCCGGCACCCCGGGCCTCGATCGCTTGCGCCCGCCCCCCTGCCGACTGCAAGGGGCCTCTGGGCGCGGACGAACAGACGCCCGGCTCCGGGTCTCAGCCGTCGTCGCCTCTGGCCCTCCTGGGCTATTGCAGGCCTCCGTCCGCCGAGTCCTCCCGCTCCCACGGGAGACTGCCACATCCGGGGGCTGCACAGCGGTACTGAGTGACCCGGCGGTCGCCGCAGGGCTCCCGCCGTCACTCCTTCTCTCAGCCGCACCAGGGTTAGGCACCGCAGACCTCCCCCCGGCGCCGGACCTACCGCCACATGCAGCCCCGCGGTCCCCCCGCCGACTGCAGGGGGATCTGCTGGCCTCTCTCCTGCGCCGAGCGCGCTCCCGACCTGGAGCCGCTGCACTCACAGTAAATCCAGCCCAGAGGCCGGGATCCGGAAGTAGGCCCCGTGCTGGCCACTCCCACCTCCCGACCGCCACGGCTGGAGCGAAGATTCCTCCCGCCGGCCTCTGCAACAGCCAGATGCTGCCGCTGTGCCACACTCTGCAGAGGGTCCCTGGAGGGGCTCTTACATCTCCTCCTCGCCCCCCCACGCCCGGGGAATACCTGCGGGGGGGCCGCGACTGGCGCCCGCCGCTGCTGGGGGGACGAGGGGCAAGCGCCGACAGGTTAACCCCGGCAGCCCTGATGTGGGACTGCACTGCCAGGGGCCCGTGCGCTGCAACTGCTGCCTGGATCAAACGCTGCAGGTCCTGGAGGTCAGCCATGGTGGTGATCGTTCGGCGTCCGGAAGCAGAAGAGGAGATAACTCTTTCCTCTCCCAGACTAACCCTTTCCCTTCTCCTCCTCTTCCTCCCAGGCTAAGACCATCCCCCAGTGCCATATTAGGCATACATACAACTGTCCCTATTAACCCCATCACTCCCTACCTCCCCCTTGGTCATGTTGCCCCTCCCCCCCAAGTGGGTCCGTGGCTTTCTGACGCATCAGTGCGCCTTTGAAGCTTAGTGTACACTTCCCGGCATCATTAGGCTCACTGCACATGGCCGGAAGTTCAAAAGACGTATACGTGAGCCGTCGTCTGAACTTCTGGTCATGTGCACTGTGTCTAATGAAGCCGAGAAGCATCCACCCCGCTTCTGAGGTGCAGTGACGAGGTTGAAATGAGCCATGTGCATGTGTGAGATTTCCATTTATATTGACAATGGACAAGATAAAGATTCCCAGATCACATCAGGACATGATCCCAGGTACCTTCAGCTGCACCAGAACCAATGTTGTGTACTTAATTATATGTACCAAATATCCAACTGGGTGTCTGTATGTAGGGGAGACAGGACAACAGCTAGGGACAAGGATGAATTCTCACCGCCACACAATTAGAGAAAAAAGGATAGATCTACCTGTGGCCAAACATTTTTGTAACCCAGACCACAGCATCATGGACATGAAATTGCTGGTATTGAAAGGAAATTTCAAATCCCAGAGAGATAGGAGACTATGGGAATACAAATTTATGATGACCTTTGACAAATTCAGAGTAGGAATGAATGTGTCACATGGATTTATGTCTTTTTACATCAATTAAGAAATGTGCTCCTCAGACCATCTGGGGGCATCACAACCCTGGACCAGACCTCAATCAGAGGTCAATAAAACTTTCACACTCCTTATTTATGAACTGCTGCAATATTTACTGCCACAACTGATTGTCCCCTTGCCATGCTGATAGTTCTGCTTCACATAATTTGTCTTATTTACTGCTCCATTCTATGTCCTGTTATGTATAAATATGTGACTCTTCAGATTTTGTGTTATACTGAGCCTGATGAAGAGACCTGAGTAGTCTCAAAAGCTTGCTATTATTACCATCGTTTCAGTTAACCATTAAAAGGTATCAACCACTGAGGACTCTCAGTTCTTTTAAAAAAATTTCATGCCCACAGCAGCATGATAACATGGAAAGAGGGCCGACTAGTCTGGGGAAACAACGCCTCTGCAAATAGTCACAGGCCTAATTAGTATATGGAAAGTGAGGTTTATAAACCATTGTTTTACCCAGTCATATTAGTAAATAGCATTATACAGGGATGCTAAGGTAGGGAATTTGGCCATACAAGTATGAATGCTGCTGGGTTGGAGGGCAGAGGGGACCTGATGGGTCCCTTCAAAGGATGAGTCTTCTACAAGGAATATAGTATTCCTGCCTAACACCATACTCCTGCACCCAATCTATACCTCCTGGCAAAAAAACGTATCATAGCACATGTGGTAGTGATGCGGTTTTTTTTGCCAGGAGGTATAGATTTGCTGCAGGAATATGGTGTAAAAATTTCAGGACCAAATCTGCATATCTTGGCAAAAAACCACAATTTTCTGCCAGAAATTGCAGGTCAGTGAACTAAGTGAGAGTTCATTGAAGTCACCTGAGGTCAGGTTACCTGCAGTCACAGATGGAAGTCCGTGGGAACCTTCAGCTGTGGCCGCAATTAACATGAGTGACATCACCAATCATCACTGTGACTCAGTCTCTGCCTGAACCTCATAACGTTCGGTCATGTTCCATGATCATGCGGTGTTCCTTCAGTAATGTAGCAGAGCTGGAATCATCGTAGGACCTCGGGTGGGTTACGTCGGACCTGGATGGTTTGAGAGTTAATAAAGTGGTGAAAAAGGGTGGGCTTTTTGTATTTTATTTCAAATAAAGGATTTTTCGGTGTTTGTGTTTATTTACTTTCACTTACAGGTTAATTATGGGGGGTCTCATAGACACATCCCATTTACTAATCTAGGGCATGGTGGCAGCTGTGAGTTGCGATTAACCTCTTATTACCCTGATTGCCACCACACCAAGGCAATTGAGAAAAGCCGGGTAAAGTGCTGGGATTGTCACATCTTAAGGATGCGGCAATTCCAGGGAGCTGCAAACTGGTATTTTTAGGCTGGAGGGCTCCCAATAAGCATGGGTCTTACCAGCCTGAGAATACCAGCCCCCAGTTGTCGCTCTTTATCTTGGCTGGGTAGTAAAATTGGGGGGACCACACGTCAGGTTTTTAATTATTTATTTAAATAATTAAAATAAAAAAAAGCTGCATGTGGTTCCTCCTATTTTGATACACAGCCAAGAAAAGTGCACGGCTGGAGGCTGCAGCCTGTAGCTGTGGGCTTTACCTTTGCTGGTATCAATACAGGGGAACCCTACACCAATTTAATTTTTTAGTTTATTTACCACCAGTATAAGGACACAGACAACGTGTGTGATTCCAACCAATCACAGATGCTGTCTTAGAGAATGGGGGCGTGGTCCAACGGCAGCCAATCAGAGATGCCGGTGGAAGGGGAAAGCAGTGAATATGTATGAGGGCTACGTATCGGCCTTGTAAGCTGTGCTGCAGCCATGGGCGACTCGGTAAGTATGTACTGCCTTAACCCTAATATACTATATATATATATATATATATATATACACTACAGTTCAAAAGTTTAGAGTCACTTAGATATTTCCTTATTTTTGAAAGGAGAGCACATGTTTTTTCAATGAAGCTATTAAATTAAACAGAAATACACTCTATACATTGTTAATGTGGTAAATGACTATTCTAGCTTCAAACGTCTCTTTTTTAATGCAACATCTACATAGACGTATAGAGGCCCATTTCCAACAACCACCACTCCAGTGTTCTAATGGTACATTGTGTTTGCTAACTGTGTTAGAAGGCTAATGGATGTTTAGAAATCCCTTGAAAACCCTTGTGCAAGTATGTTAGCACAGCTGAAAATAGTTTTGCTGATTAGAGAAGCTATAAAACTGACCTTCCTTTGAGCTAGTTGAGAATCTGGAGCATTACATTTGTTTGTTCCATTAAAATCTCAAAATGGCTAGAAAAAGAGAAGTTTCATGAGAAACTCGACAGTCTATTCTTGTTATTAGAAATTAAGGATATTCCATGTAAGAAATTGCCAAGAAACTGAAGATTTCCTACAATAGTGTGTACTACTCCCTTCAGAAGAGAGCACAAGCAGGCTCTAACCAAAGAGGAAAGAGAAGTGGGAGGCTGTGCTGCACAACTGAGCAACAAGACAAGTACATTAGAGTTTCTAGTTTGAGAAATCAACACCTCACAGGTCCTCAACTGGCAGCTTCTTTAAATAGTACCCGCAAAACTCCAGTGTCTACGTCTACAGTGAAGAGGCAACTCCGGGATGCTGGCCTTCAGGGCAGAGTGGCAAATAAAAGCCATATCTGAGACTAGCTAATAAAAGGAAAAGATTAATATGGGCAAAAGAACACAGACATTGGACAGAGGAAGATTGGAAAAAAGTGTTATGGACAGACGAATCGAAGTTTGAGGTGTTTGGATCACACAGAAGAACATTTGGGAGACGCAGAAAAACTGAAAATGCTGGAAGATTGTCTGACGCCATCTGTCAAGCATGGTGGAGGTAATGTGATGGTCTGGGGTTGCTTTGGTGCTGGTAAAGTGGAAAATTTGTACAAGGTAAAAGGGAAGGCTATCACTCCATTTTGCAATGCCATGCCATACCTTGTGGACAGCGCTTGATTTGAGCCAATTTCATCCTACAACAGGACAATGACCCAAAGCATACCTCTAAATTATGCATGAACTATTTAGGGAAGAAGCAGGCAGCTGGTATTCTATCTGTAATGGAGTGGCCAGCCCAGTCACCAGATCTCAACCCTATTGAGCTGTTGTGGGAGCACCTTAACCGTATGGTACGCAAAAAGTGCCCATAGTGACGAAAGCAAAGTTTGAAGGAGAAAATTATTATTTCAAGTAAAAATCATTATTTCTAACCTCGTCAATGTCTGGACTATAGTTTCTATTCATTATGCAACTCCTTTGATAAATAAAAATGTGATTTTCTTTTTCATGGAAAAGACAAAATTGTCTGGGTGACCCCAAACTTTTAAACTGTAGTATATACAGTATATATACCATATTTTGTTATTGTATAGAAAATGGGTATTTTTACAACTCCAATGTGTTTCTATAGGTTGACTGGATTTACAGTGAAGTCCTTCAGCAAAGCTCGACCCTACATCTTCATAGATGAAAGCCACCTGAACCACTCCTTCTCCTGGCTGAAAAATAACCAGCAAGACACCGGATGTTTTCGAAGTGTTGGGAAACTCTTCAATAATGCCATGAGGGTGAGCAGAGAACAGAGTGATTGTGTTATAGGGATGTTATATGGGACATCATTGTCAAACAACTACTCATCGGTAACAGAAGTAGTATTGAAAATACAATATGAGGTCACATTGAAGACAACATTTTTGAATGCTTTACCACCATGTCATTTTTTCATTCTCCAATTAGATTTTCTTCTTTCCTTCTTCTAAGAACCAAAACTTTTTTTTTTACTTTTCTATTAACCTATCCATATGAGGTCTTCTTTTAATAGAGTACGTTTTAGCTTTGAATGACACCATATATTTTATCATACAATGTACGAAAAAATTGAAAAGTGCAGTGTAGATGGTGAAAAACATGTAATTCCGCAATAAGTTTTTGAATTCAGTTTTTTTCGGTATTCATTGTGCGGTAAAAATGATATAGTTGCATGGTTGTCCAGGTTGGTATAATCACTGCATAATCAAACTTGTAAACTTTTTTTTCAATTAGGTATGAGAAAAAGATCAGAAATTTGTAAAACAAAATAGATTGTCATGTTTTGCCATGATCTGAGACTTGTAACTTTTTTTTCATTATTGGAACTGATAATATTTTAGGTTATGTTGCTTTTTATTGCCATTTTTTAGGCTTTGTGGTGACAGATAAATGGAGTCCCACAGAGGTGGTCTTCCAGAGATGTGTCACTGAAAATATGTAATGTGATACTTCCACTGTAACAAAAATATAAATCTTTGTGTTTCAGGGAGGTGTAGATGATGAAATTTCCCTCTCAGCTTTTATAACTATTACTCTTTTGGAGGCCAAATTACCTATAGAGGTAAGTAGAGATGAGCGGACCCATTGACATTCGGTTCGGCGGGTTCAGTAGGACTTTAGATAAAGTTCAGTTTGGGACCCGGACTTGACCTGAACTTCAATAGAAGTCACTGATTGGGCAGTTTGGCTCTCCACCCACATGGAGCCACAGAACACTTCTAGGGGCGGGTGAGCGGGGGTTTTTCCATTTTGGGGGGGTGCACACTACATCCAATAACACTATTGTTGTACCCAGTGGGAGCCAATCAAATATTACAAGTAGCTGGAGCTGGCCCTAGGCTGTACACGAAGTGTACCCGAGCACAACGATGCTTATGCGAGTGGTCAGAATACGTAAAGCACTCCATCTCCGAACCCGAACTGTTTTTTTTTGTTACAAACTTCAGGTTCATTCATCTTTTGTGGTAAATTTAAAGTTTTAATGAGAAAATCATTTCCCTAAAAGCTAAATATAGCAATTTTGTAGACCATTACATTTGTTCTTGGAAAAGGGGTTGTAACGTACCGTATTTGACCCATGGAGATGAGTGTAGGGGAAAAGAAAGATTTTGGGGTGCATCGGTAAACTTACCAAAGAAAGAATATCCAACTTGGGTTTTACCAATGGATGCAGAAAACCCGTGTCCTCTTTGTTGGCTCTGCAACATGAGCAAACAACCAAGAGACCTGAGATGATAATATAACCCCCATGAAAGAAGACCTCTTGAGTTTTGAAACTTTTCATAGATGGTCCTCTTTTGATAATAGATACCCTTGGTAGGTTGAAGGTTTTTTTGACCCGCCCTATACTATTTTTTACTGTCTACAAATTCGGGATATCAGCCATCTGCTAACATGGTATATATGCAAGATTTATTTGGGTAGCTCTTAATTTTGTCACTCTGTACTTTAGGTCGGTAGGGGTGCCAAATTTTAACTATAAAAAAACATGCTAGACAACCAAGAAAACACCCCCTGGAAAATTATTGTGGTTCCAATTGACACAGAAATCCTCCTTCTAGATTTCTTGAGATATTGGGGTGGCAAGAAGCACATCACACAACTACCGTAGTTTACCCCTTTTGTCATTTCAATCTAAAATTTTAAATGTCTGCCTAATATTTTAAAATGTACTTGTAAAACATTTTGTTTTTAATTTCCTCTCAGGATCCCTTACTGAGCAATGCTCTCTCCTGTCTAAAGAACGCTTCTATGGATGTCAGGAACGTATATACCCAGGCTCTGCTGGCCTACACCTTCTCATTGTCTGGAGACACTGTTGTCAGAGGAACTTTGATAGACAAATTGGAGGAAAAGGCTGTGCGGGGAGGTACAGTAAGCAAATATAAAGCTACAAGCACACTGTATGATATATGAGATAATTTACTCCATAAGTGGTCCCCAACCTTTGAGAGCCATATTCAGATCTGGATTGCAAGCCACAGTGCGACCACCACGAATAATGACATCCAGCTCCCACCCTCACAATAGAAATTTCTAGAGCCCCCCATTACCAGTACGATGCTTTCCATAGAAAACACACTAAGCCAGTATATCTACATTCAGGGATTCCCCCTTACCACCATTCAGTATTCTCACTTGAAGTTCTCTCTACACTCTATTGCATTGAGCTTCAAGCAATGCCTCTGACTAGAAGTATCTTCCTATCTCCAGCCTACCATACTTAAAAGGGTTGTCTACTTCTTGATGGGGCTCTACAAAGGTATGTTTTATTTGAATGCCAAGCAGATGGTGCCTTTGGTGAGTACCCCCACATGGAAGAGCAGATATGGATGCCCAAATACTGGCTTTACGAGCTTAAAGATAAGTTAAAAGGGTTGTCCACTACTTGGACAATCCCTTCTCATTCCCCATGTTCACGACACTAAAAAATTACAAGTTCAATATTCAACTCCAGTATAGGCCCCTACAAACCAAAAAATAGCCAATACAAAATATATAGTAATGAAAGTCTATTAATGGATAATTAAAAACAAGATAAAAAGCAATGAAGATAGTGCGAAATGCACCACAAAGTGGCACGGCAAGGGACAAAAAGCAAAATATCTAAAAAAAAATATCTCTCTCTCGCTCTCTCTCTCTCTCTATATATATATAAGTACAGACCAAACGTTTGGACACAACTTCTCATTTAAAGAGTTTTCTTTATTTTCAGGACTCTCAAAATTGTAGATTCACAATAAAGGCATCACAACTATGAATTAAAACATGTGGAATGAAATACTTAAAGTGTGAAACAACTGAAAACACTCTTGGCAATCTCTTGATGAGCATCAAGAGGTAGTCAACGGAAATGGTTTTCCAACAGTCTTGAAGGAGTTCCCAGAGATGCTTAGCATTTGTTGGACCTTTTGCCTTCACTCTGCGGTCCAGCTCACCCCAAACCATCTCGATTGGCTTTAGGTCTGGTGACTGTGGAGACCAGGTCATCTGGCGTAGCACCCCATCACCTTCCTTCTTAGTGAAATAGCCCTTACACAGCCTGGAGGTGTGTTTGGGGTCATTATCATGTTGAAAAATAAATGATGGTCCAACTAAACGCAAACAGGATGGAATAGCACGCCGCTGCAAGATGCTGTGGTAGCCATGCTGGTTCTGTATTCCTTCAATTTTGAATAAATCCCCAACAGTGTCACCAGCAAAGCATCCCCACACCATCACACCTCCTCCTCCATGCTTCACGGTGGGAAACAAGCATGTAGAGTCCATCCGTTCACCTTTTCTACAAAGACACGGTGGTTGGATCCAAAGATCTCAAATTTGGACTCATCAGACCAAAGCACAGATTTCCACTGGTCTAATGTCCATTCCTTGTGTTTTTTAGCCCAAACAAGTCTGTTCTGCTTGTTGCCTGTCCTTAGCAGTGGTTTCCTAGCAGCTATTTTACCATGAAGGCCTGCTGCACAAAGTCTCCTCTTAACAGTTGTTCTAGAGATGAGAAGGTGTGTCCAAACCTTTGGTCTGTACTGCATATATATATATACAGTATATATCACAAAAATAGTACTGTGTACTCCAATAAATATATTATATCAAAGCAAGTACAGAATATTATGCAAGAAGGCGTACAGCCAATATCAATAAATACCAATGATTACAATATATGAGATATGAAGCAAAAGTAACAATACACACCCAAGAATAATATATCTGTACCTGTATAGCAACGATAATAAACTGGCAATTGCACAAACCACAAAAGGTGACGTATTTGGTATTTATCAGCTCCAGTTAAGGTGCAGTTCTAGCAGGGCCCACATTACATTATGACTTGCGATCCCCTCGACCAATCTGCAACGGCTTCCCTCTCCCCACCTTTCTACGGTTAAGTAATTAACAGGAAGAGAGTGCTGCGGCTGCCACTCCCTTCCTGTTAATTACTTAACTGTATGAAGGTGTGACGCCCTGGAAAAAACAGGTAGTCACAGATGACTGTACCCCCCACCAAGGGTACAGGAATCACCTCCTCCTTGGGATTTAACATCACATCCCACACACAGGAACACCAGCCACAAAGCCTAGTCGCCCCCCCCTTGACAGCCGGGACACACCAGAGGTTGGGACCAGGCGGAAGGAAACGCCCACCTAGGGGTCTTGAGGTGACAAGGGGAGGGAACACAGTGGAGAGTTAGTGAGTGAGTTGGAGAGTGGATGGTTAAGTAGGAGCTGAAGTGCAGTGTGGTCGGGGTTGGAGCCCTTGGACCACGGGAGAACCGACTAGTTGGCAGACGGTAGTGTAGGGCCACAGGCGACGGAGATCCGGTCGCGGGAGACCTGAAATGGACCGGGGCAGGGTTGTAGCCCGCCGGTACCGACAACGGGAATCCGGTCCGGAGGCCGTGCACAAAAGGGGTACCTGGACACAAAAAACCTGAGCTGAAACAATGTTCAGTAAACATGC
The DNA here is from genome assembly GCF_048569485.1 of Anomaloglossus baeobatrachus. Classification (NCBI taxonomy): domain Eukaryota; kingdom Metazoa; phylum Chordata; class Amphibia; order Anura; family Aromobatidae; genus Anomaloglossus; species Anomaloglossus baeobatrachus. Next base: position 55,389,181 of record NC_134357.1, on the reverse strand, counting down.
AACATTAAGCATGTGAATTGCAGCCTTAAGACTAGAAAAAAAACAAAGAGAAAATTGCATGAAAAATACCCTGACTATAAATAAATAAATTGCAAGTGCTTAATAACAGGGTACTTAGTGTATACATTTTTGCAAAAAGGTAAAAAGCTGTCTCACCTCGTCAAGGTGTACCCATCTGAGACAGTCCCTAACCTACTGAAGTTAAAAACATTATCAATATCTGACTTGTGTCATGTCAAACTCCAATATGAATGGTGGCAAGTGGTCAGCTGTGTCCCAGATTAAATACACAGTGAAGTGAGACGCAATTAGTTATTCAGTCTCAGTATTAGGAGGGCTGCGCCCCCAACTTGCAAAAAAGCAAGGTAACATACAAAAAACACAAAAAACCTGAGCTGAAACAATGTTCAGTAAACATGCAACATTAAGCCGGGACACACCAGAGGGTGGGACCAGGCAGAAGGAAACGCCCACCTAGGGGTCTTGAGGTGACAAGGGGAGGGAACACAGTGGAGAGTTAGTGAGTGAGTTGGAGAGTGGATGGTTAAGTAGGAGCTGAAGTGCAGTGTGGTCGGGGTTGGAGCCCTTGGACCACGGGAGAACCGACTAGTTGGCAGACGGTAGTGTAGGACCACAGGCGACGGAGATCCGGTCGCGGGAGACCTGAAATGGACCGGGGCAGGGTTGTAGCCCGCCGGTACCGACAACGGGAATCCGGTCCGGAGGCCGTGCACAAAAGGGGTACCTGGACCCTAGGACGAGGCAAGCTTCAAGCCCCTTGTTAATTGACCAGTAGGACAAGGTACCAGGCCTTGTTTCCAGAGACGCCCGAAGAGCAAAACGGCAGCCCAACGCAGGAGATAGGGTGTCCGCCAAGAACCCACTAAAATTCCACTGGTCAGAGTTTGCGGGCACGGCTCCCTCTGTATACAAAACCACAGGGGAACGGATTTCTCCCATTCCAAGCGGGTTAAATCAACACACAGCAAGACACAAGTGCAGGAGGAAGAGTCTCTACCTTGCTAACCTGTGTGCGGGACCAGCACACCACTCCAACGGCAACCAGCATCCGTCCTTGGTTTACCTACAGACTCTGTGTGGATTATTCCTAATCGTGAGTACACCGGTGTCATCCGGTCCAACCTGCCAACGGCGTCCCCGCACTGCTCCCCACCTACACCTGGGCCCCGGGACTACACCTCCCCTACCCATGGAGGGGATACCATCTTGCTGCCCAACACCATCTGTCCCGGGCGCTGGCACAAGAGGCAGCGGCGGTGCCACCCTGCCATCACCACAACCCACGGGTGGCGTCACAGACAAAAACTATCTCCCCTGTAAATACCCCCTTTTCCCTGTTGTGAGGACGGACAGTTGCACGAACCCCGGGTCCGGTCACCACTCGAGCCCCAGACACGATCCCGGATCTGAGCGCCGCGAGCAGCCCCGCTGCCGTGGAGCGGCACCCATCCGCAACAAAGGCAGGGAGAAGAATGGCAGCACTGATTGGTCGGGGGGCTCGCCTTTCATAGCAATGTCATGAGGGCCCCAAGAACACGAGTTCTGACATTGCTGGAACCATGCCAGCACCAGAGGTGAGTATAGGCTTTGGTATTTGTATGAGGGAGCATATAGAGAATGAAAAGAAGTTGTCCAAGTAGTGGACAACCCTTTTTACTTATCTTTAAACTTATAAGGCCAGTATTTGGGTATCCAGATCTGCTCTTCCATGTGGGGCAACTCACAAAAGGCACTATCTGTTGACATACAAAAAAATTACCTTCGTAGAGCCCCATCAGTGGGAAAAATAAAAACGGAATTTAATCCTTTTTTTTTTTGCAAAGTTCAACATATTTTTTAAGCCACAAATAAAAAAAAATCAAAATAAAACTATACAAGTTTTGCATTGTTGTAATTGAAGAGACATGAACAATCATATTACCAGATCTCTGTTACCTTGAAATGCACAGAGAAAAGAAACAATACAGAAAAAACAATGCTGGCATTATGTTCACTTTTTTATTTTCACCATTTCACCTGAGGTGGAATTTTTTTTCCTGTATTTCAGTACATTATAAAGTAAAGTGAATGGTATGATTTAAAAGTACACATAAGTATGGATTTCTCTCTTAAATGACATCACGTTTGTGGCATAAATTAAGACAAATTGCTTACCTCCCCTATAGATGGACAACTGCACTGGAAGCGTGACATCGCTCCTCCCGCCGAGGTCCCATACTGGTACCGAGCTCCCTCAGCAGAGGTGGAGATGACCTCCTATGTTCTCCTGGCTTTTCTGTCTGATCCATCTCCAGATTTAGGGAAATGTTCACAGATTGTGAACTGGTTGAGCAAACAGCAGAATCCGTATGGCGGCTTCGCTTCTACACAGGTAAAGTGAAAATCTAAGCAGTAGAAAAAGTATCCTAATGTAAACAGGGCACAAAAAAGACTCACTAGATACTGAAACTGGTCATAGAGAGTCAACAGTGGTCAGACAAACATTGGCTTTGCAAGCAACTTCACTTTTCTCCATCATTTACATTAAGCTTGTCAAGTCAGCACGTTTTTTTGATCAAGAGACAAATTAAGGGCTACCAGACTCCTCTCCGGCATGAACAAAGGATGACAGGATGACAACATGTCTGACCTTCCACCATATGCCATTTGGGAATGTCTGTCGGAAAGCCAAACTGGGAAATCCGTTCCAGCTGAAATTTACTAACTCAGTCTGTTTAAATCTAATGTGTATGTTCAGTATTTTATTTTTAAAAGGTTATCGCTATTATAAGGAAGCACTATATGACTATGTTGAGACTTCTAAAAGAGGTCCAACCAACAGGATTTTCCTATATAAACTAAAGCCAGTGCTATACTGGCGCTATCATGCTGATTCTATACATACCTTTAGTTGTGAGATCGGATGCATACTTTCTGAAATACAAGCAAGTAAAGTTTGTGAAATGCACTGTTACTTGATTGATAGCAGCTACAGAATATCTAATAGGTGGGTTTGGGTTTTGCTAGTTATTGCTGCCCCTGTCTGCTGCCTGTTCTTCCTATTAGTGTGGAACATCCTTCCACTTCCATGGCTCAGAGCTTACTGCACATTGTAAAGTCGTGGCACACGTTGTGACTTCATGATGACGCACAGCAAAACCTGAAGCTTGGTCATGCCTGAAAGTCCCACCCCATAGTGAAAAATAGAACATCAGGTTGCAAGCAGTAGGACAGCTGTAGACATGAGCAATGAGGTAATTACTAGGCTTCTTTTTACCGTTTACCGGCCATTTACAGTTCACCAAATTGTCAGCTGAGATTTTTTTTTTCTTTTTGCAATTCAAGCAAATCAAATTGCAGTGTTCAAATTCACATTGAGCCTCAAATTTCAGGAAATTCAGCTCAAACTGGATCCTTCGCAGACCGATCTGCTTTTCTTTAATTGTAAGGAATATAGCTGCTATAAAATTCTCACCTTTAGGCCTGTTTCACACATCAGTGAAAAACACAGACGTTTTTCACTGACGTGTTAAAAACGCATGTGTCCCTCCGTGTGCCGTGATTCACAGCACATGTGGGTTGTCCATGTGCAATCCGTAATACGTACTCTGTGATCCATGATTGCACATGGAGATAAACTCACCTGTCCCATTCCTGCTGTCTGTGGTGCTGAAGAGTCCCGCGGTGCAGCATCCGTCCGCCACTGTCTGACCTCTGCAGCTACTTCCGGGTCTGCATAAATGAATAAGCATGCCAGTAAGTAGCCGGCTTAGAAGCAGCAGCCTGCAGAGGCCAGAGACTAGCATTGCTGGAGAAAGTGAGTTAAAAATGCTTTTTATTTTCAACGTCCGTGTTTTTCTGGTACGTGTTTCATGGATCACACCATAGTGTGGTCCGTGGGACATCAGTGATGCCAGAAAAAAACGGAATGTCTCCGTTCGGAGCACACGGACATGCATATATGCCACATAGAGACACAATCAGTGAAAAATCATTATAATGGGTCTGCATATGTCCGTGATTCTGGTACGTATAAAAACTAGCACAAACGTACCAGAATCACTGACGTCTGAAACAGGCCTTAGGCCCTGTGCGCACGCTGCGGATTTACCGCGGATTTTGCCGCGGATTTGCTGCAGAAAATGTGTCTAACATTGCTGCAGTCAATTCCCCAGCAAAACCTATAGGTTTTAAAAAGTGCTGTGCGCACACTGCGTTTTTTTTTTATACCCGTGGATTTTCCCCTGCGGAATTAATAAGCATGTAACTTCTTTTCCGCAGGTACCTGCTGTTTTTGCCATAGATAATGGTAAAAATCCGCGGGGACCAACTTGCGGTAAATCCGCAGCAAACCGCTGCAAATCGCAGCAAAAACATGGGTGCGGATTTTACCGCGGGTGCGGGATTCTTTCAGAATTTCAGGTTTTTTTCTTAAGAAAAAGGCACTTTCTAGTGCGCACATAGCCTTAAGGGTGCTTTACATGCTGCAACATCGCTAACGATATATTGTCGGGGTCGTGTTGTTAGTGACGCACATCCGGCGCCGTTAGCAACATTGCAGCGTGTAACACTACAGAGCGACGATCAACGATCGCAAAAACGTCAAAAATCGCTGATCGTTGACACTTCGCTCCTTTTCAAAATATCGTTACTGCTGCAGGTATGATGTTGTTCGTCGTTCCTGCGGCACCACACATCGCTATGTGTGACACCTCAGGAACGATGAACATCTCCTTACCTGCGTCCACCGGCAATGTGGAAGGAAGGAGGTGGGCGGGACATTACGTCCCGCTCATCTCCGCCCCCCCCCCGCTTCTATTGGACGGCTGCCGTGTAACGTCGCTGTGACGCCGCACGAACCGCCCCCTTAGAAAGGAGGCAGTTCGTCGGCCAGAGCAACGTCGCAGGGAAGGTAAGTCCATGTGACGGGTGTAAGCAATGTTGTGCGCCACGGGCAGCCGACGGGGGCGGGTACACTCGCTAGCGATCTCGCTAGCGAGATCGCAGCGTGTAAAGTACCCTTTAGGCTTTCTCAGCTAAGATCGACCTACTTTCGAAAAACTTGGTGGACCAGACTGGCACTGGTGTAAAAGTACCAAATCGCTATATCGCTATTTTATTTTTTTTAGACAATTACAACTTTAATTCTGCAAAAATAAAATTGTACACTTAAAGTAGTTTTACAACAGAAATTTGGCAACAACTGCTTAATGAATTGGGAGCTTATTATTCTATTTACTGCCTTTGTACTATATAAACAAATGTTACCTCAACTAAACTTGTTATAGTGCTCAATGCACAGGTGTGGCCAAAAGGCTCAGTGCACGAAACAGTCCACTGGTTTTGCATGTCCCCCACTTCCCTCACCGGTGTTTGACAACACTGGCTTGTTTGGAGAAAGCACAGTCTATGGAGAAAGCTCAGGTAGGTCATCGCTGGCCACCATCACCAGTGAAGGAGGTGGGGGACATAACAAACCAGTGAGCGGAAAGGTGCATTGAGTGAGCTTCTTGCCAACACCAATGGTGCACCAAGCCATCTAATTAGTGTACTTGATTTAACATCTGTTTATGCAGAATAGAGGCAGGGAATAGAACACTAAAGATAAGTAGTGTAACTACAAAGATGCAGCGTTTTTGGCCCCAAAAAACACACACGCGGCAAGATTTGCCCAGTGCATTTTTTAAGTCTATTGACTGGACGGGCTCAAAAATGCTAGACAAACGCAAAAAGAATTGACATGCTGCATCTTCAAAAACTCAGCCAAGATGCAGACAAAAAAAGATGCCCAGTGTGGACAGCAAAATAGAAATCTCATAGACTCTTCTGGGAGAAGGAAATGCATGCATGCATCCGTGTGTCCTCAAAAACGCAATTAAAGATGCCTTGTGCGAACATAGCCTAACGGTGCAATTTGTGTAGGGGCATTCCAGTGGATTAGTTACTAAATGCTTGGTCCCATGAATTGAAGTTTCTCACATTTCTCCATGAGATCTAAGATGTTAGCTATACTTATTATATGCTTCTCTTGTACCTGTTGTAAATGTACACGGTTTCCCTTTTGAAGGACACGGTGGTGGCTCTTCAGGCTATGGCCATGTATGCAGAGAAGACATTTTCTGACAAAGGAGATGTGAATGTGGCGGTCACTTCCAAGTCAGGATTCCTTGAGCAGTTCCACGTGGACAAGAATAACCGGCTCCTTCTCCAAAAGGCAACACTAACTAAAGTCCCCGAAGACTACACTGCTACAGTAACAGGGAGCGGTTGTGTTTTTGTGCAGGTAAGCAGAAAAATATATAACAACCAATTCTGAAAACTAACTTTGGCTATCAGTGGGAATCTTGAGCTTTGACAGCAGAGCTTTGGCAAGAGGGCCCCTTCTCCGTGACCCATGCAGATTCCTTTGACTTGGAAGGTTAAGCAAAATTTTTCAGAAAAGTTGCATTGTAGTGCAATTTTTTAGCCCTGGGTTGAAAAAAAGATTGCTTGGGCTTTCAGCAATGAAAAATGTGGAAATGCTTGTTTGCTTTTCTGTACTAAAGATTCATGTTTTCATCTCTTCGTTCTGGCATAAAGCAGGATGAGCAAAGCTAAAAGTAGCAGATGTGCCTGGAGTATATGAACATATCTTACAAAGAGTTATAAAACTATATCATACCGTATATATTATAAAATCATAATGAATGATCATGCATTCTATGTCACTTTTACAAGCTGTAATATTAGGATCTTTCACATGTAGCTTAAAGTCTGCTTTACACATGTCTATGTCGTGCGATCGCATTTGTGATCGCACCCGCCCCCATCGTTTGTGTGGCACGGGCAATTTGTTGCCAGTGTCGCACAAAGTCAGTAACCCCCGTCACACGTACTTACCTCCCGAACGACCTCGCTGTGGGCGGCGAACATACACTTCCTGAAGGGGGAGGGACGTTCGGTGTCACAGCGACGTCACACAGCAGCCGGCCAATTGAGGAGGAGGGGCGGAGATGAGAGGGACGTAAACATCCCGCCCACCTCTTTCCTTCCACATTGCTGGCGGCCGCAGGTAAGCTGCAGTTCATCGTTCCCGGGGTGTCACACGGAGCGATGTGTGCTGCCTCGGAAACGATGAACAACTGGAGCACAGAAGGACGTTCAATTTTTCGAAAATGAGCGACGTGTAAACGAGCAACGATAAGGTGAGTATTTTTGCTCGTTCACAGTCGCTCATTTGTGTTACACGCTGCGATATGTCAAACTAGGTCGGATGTGCATCACTAACGACGTAACCCTGACGACATATCGTTTGATATATCAGAAAAACAAAGACCAAGTAGAGCGGACCTCATATTTGTTGTAATATACATAGACCCCATAGAATACATACAGAAACTTGTGGACAAGAAGGGGTATTTATCATGTTTTTGAAGTAAACTACTGTACCGCAGTTGTGAAAAGTATACAGTTTTTATTATTACAAAAAGTGCAAATATCAAAATCACATGTGATGAGAGTTAGTAGTTAGACATACATAGTTAAAATCCAATTAGATGAGACAGAGAGAGAAAAAGGTCCCAGGGAGGGAGACAGACTACCCCTTAGCTAAAACTGAGAAGAAAGTGGTATTACTATATCCCAGGGTGGCATATAAGTAACCAAAAGATATCAATAGTATATCCCCTGGGCTAGTGGAGTGATGGAATGTCCATACATTAAACAGTAACCAACAGGATAAGGTCCAAATCAGGGCCTGAGTACACCAGTATGTAACAACACCAGAAAATACATAGCATAATCTCAAATAGAGAAAAAAAATCATACAGTGGTGGGGAAATTGGCACCTGAAGGACCTACCTGTGGTATGTATAGCACCCAAAAAGGGAGTCTGTCAGTCTCACATGTGGACCCGGTCGTTTGATACCGTATATCGTAGCGTGTAAAGCCCGCTTTAGTCTCATGCAAAGTTATGTAACACATAACAATGGAAATTCACTATTGCTTTTGCAATAAAACAAAAATCTAGATTTAGGACCCCCTTATAACCATATAAGGTCATTTTTAGATAAAGGTACCCAGATCCAACAACCATACTACCATAGTCATATCAGAGTACAGAATGGAGCTCCATCTATCATCTCAGCAAGTCCTAATGGATCAGCAAATATATTGTTCAAGAGTGAGGGACAAAATGTAGAACTGGTGGGGGAAGGTTGAACTAGATGGACCTAGGTCTTTATTCAACCTGAGTTACTATGTAACTTTGTAACTAAGTGTATGACATTTAAATTTCCACTAAGGAAAGGACAAACATTATGGGGCTGATTCATCAAAGCTTTTACACCACAAAATTGCCATAAAAGCTTTGAAAAGTGGCAAAATTATCATGTTGGGTTGGAGAAGTATTTCTGGTGTAGTGCAAGGAAGCACACACCACTCAGACGAAACTCCAAATTCATTGCGTTGCGTGCACCACCCCAGTTTTGGTCAATCGACCCCTTTGTGTTTTTCATTTCAGTACAGGGATGGACTTACCATTGGTGCAATCTGTGCATCTGCATAGGGTTCCAAGAGATAAGGGGGCCCGTTTTTACCTCCAAAGCATATGCAATTTTGCATTATTGGACTGCAAAGGCCCACATACTGTATTCTTGCACAGGAGGCTTCATCTGTCTGTGATCACTCCTGTTATAGTGTGATATTGTCATGCGGTGTTCAGGTCCAGACTCGTTAGGTGTCACGGCGGCGTGAGACTCTGTTCACAATGCAGCGCTTGACAGGCAACCGGATATCTCCTAGTTGTTCAGCCATAGCTGGGCGTCAGCTGTTTCATGTGGTTTCTTCCTCAATCCTGCAGGAGTTAATTCCTGCTGACTTGGGGAATTCTACTAGGAGTTCAGGTTGCTAATTACCAATCACAGCCATCTCCTTTCTATATAAGATTTGGACCTTGCTACTCAGTGCCGATTATAGCTTCAGCATACCTCCAGCAATTCCGATCTTTGTGGTGATCCAGTTTGTGGTGAACTGTAGTTGCTATTTTGAGCGCTGTAGAAATTTCCCTGTTGTGAATTTACTTCCTTCCTTTTTCTTTATTCCCCTGTACACATACTGTCACTCCTTTGTGTTTGAGTGCAGCGTGTACGAGTTTTCACTCTCCCTTGTCCGTGTCATTTCTGTGGGGTTTTATTACTGTGTTTCGAGCCTTCCCCAAAATTGGTGGAGAGGGGGAGTAATATCAGGGCTCGGACAGGAGTCAGGGTCACGCTGAAGGCTCAGACCTAGCTACCATCAAGCCTCCCTCCGAAATAAGGGAAAGCACAGGGTCTCAAGTCTGAGAGCCAGCTTAGGAGCTCCTGTTCTGTCCTTTCCTGCCCCATGGCAGATATTGAGTACTGTGAATCGCCTAGTAAAACATTGCATCTGTTCAAAATACTATTGACCAATTAAATTTTTGATGGGAAATTACTTCTTTAATTCACAGGCGGTCTTGAGGTACAATGTTCCTCCACCAAAAGGTCCTGCCCCCTTCTCATTAAGTGTAAAATCAACTTCACAAAGAGGATGTCTCGAGGATCCTGTGACTACATTTGAAATTCTCATCACTTCCGCGTGAGTTTTTTTTGTTCTTTTTTATATCATTTTGGAAATGTCTAACACTTGACCAATGAGCTTACTTATCACCATCTTTAAAAAATAAAGTCAAACTTCAATTCTCAAAGATGTCAATATTCTTCCTACTTTGACCAATATGGAATGTTGCCTATAATAAATATATAAATGTGAACATCAAGTCTGCTTTTTTTTTCTTACAGCTATACTGGCACTCGAGAGAAATCTAACATGGCTGTCATTGAAGTCAAGATGTTGTCTGGTTACATCCCAGTAAAAAACACAGTAAGAAAAGTAAGTTACTGGAATAAGTTCCTCTGTAGTAGGAGGAAAATTGTAGGCCTGTAGCATAGAGAGGACTTTGAATCTATTCTTTCTGAACATTTTTGGTCCAGTTCTAAACTCTGGGTATTGAAAAAATCTGACCATGAGAACCAAAAGTGTTGCTATGTGGAGAGCTGAAGTTGCAACCCAAAAGGCCCCTACCATCCTAAGAAACCAGTATTATAAATGGCACAAAGTAGATGAGGAACCATATTATTATTATTATTATTTATTATTATAGCACCATTTATTCCATGGCGCTTTACAAGTGAAAGAGGGTATACGTACAACAGTCATTAACAGTACAAAACAGACTGGTATAAGAGGAGAGATGACCCTGCCCGCGAGGGCTCACAGTCTACAGAGAATGGGCGATGGTACAATAGGTAAGGACAGAGATGGTTGCGCAGTGGTCTACTGGACTGAGGGCTATTGTAGGTTGTAGGCTTGTTGGAAGAGGTGGGTCTTGAGGTTCCTTCTGAAGCTTTCTACAGTAGGGGAGAGTCTGATGTGCTGAGGTAGAGCATTCCAGAGTATGGGGGATGCACGGGAGAAATCTTGTACGCGATTGTGGGAAGAGGAGATAAGAGAGGAGCAGAGAAGGAGATCTTGTGAGGATCTGAGGTTGCGTGCAGGTAGGTACCGGGAGACTAGGTCACAGATGTAGGGGAGAGACAGGTTGTGCATGGCTTTGTATGTCAATGTTAATGTTTTGAACTGGAGTCGTTGGGTGATGGGAAGCCAGTGAAGGGATTGGCAGAGTGGCGAGGCTGGGGAGTAGCGAGGGGAGAGGTGGATTAGGCGGGCCGCAGAGTTTAGGATAGATTGGAGGGGTGCAAGAGTGTTGGAAGGGAGGCCAGAGAGCAGGAGGTTGCAGTAGTCAAGGCGGGAGATGATGAGGGCATGCACTAATGTTTTTGCTGATTCTTGGTTAAGGAAAGCACGGATCCGGGAGATTTTTTTGAGTTGCAGTCGGCATGAGTTGAAGAGGGCTTGGATATGTGGCTTGAAGGATAGAGCAGAGTCGAGGGTTACATTTAACGCTGAGACCTCAATAACTTCTAGTTACACTTCTGGTGAGAGCTTTGATCTTTATTTATACAAGTGAGGTATTTTTTGTTTTATACGACACACCACATTATAAGACGCACCCCAAATTTAGGGGAGGAAAATAGGAAAAAATATTTTTTAATGTTAAAATGAGGGTCCGTCTTATAATCCTAGTGCTTCTTAATCCTAATGCTCACCAGGGGGAGCGGTAGTGGTGGAGCGGCTCAGGATGGTCCCAGGAGGCAGGGCGATGCTGCGGGCTCAGAGGAGGGGGTGTTATGGCTCAGGAGGGTTGGCGATACTGCGGGATCAGGGGTGTCACGGTGGTGGGCGCCATTGATATGACGGTGTGCTTCGGGGGTGACACTGTAGTAGAGTGATTCAGGAGGGTCACAGGACGGAGGGTCACAGGATGGGATGTCTCGGCGGCAGGTGCCATTGATCTGACTGCGGGCTCCATTGAATTGCCCGCAATTGACAAGATGGACTTCAATTACATTCTACCTGGTACAATTTGGAAAATATGTTATATGGAAAGTAAAATATAATTCACAGAATCGATTCTCCTCAGTTTAAAGATAATCATAGTGAATCCTTAAGGCTTAAAGGGAACTTATCACCAGGTTTTCCCTATGTATACTGTATCCACTACCCTGATGCTGTCTGTACGAGCATTCTCTAAGATCACAGCTCCCCATATACCTAAAGAATTTGCATTTTTAATTGTCCCACATCATATATTAATCAGCACCAAGCTGTTTGATGGGTGCCTTCAAACTGTGCTTGGCACCTCCAGAGGAGATACTGAGCATAGTTTGAAGAAACCCATCAAACCGCTCGGTGTGGATTGGTATGTAGAGAAGAACAATTGAAATAGCCATTTTATTACAGTGGGGACGGAAAGTATTCAGACCCCTTTCAATTTTCCACTCTTTGTTTCATTGCAGCCATTTTGTAAATTTAAAAAAGTTAATTTTTTTTCTCATTAATATACACTCTGGACCCCATCTTGACAGAAAAAACAGAAATATAGAAATTCTTGCAAATTTATTAAACAAGAAAAACTGAAATATCACTTGGACATAAGTATTCAGACCCTTTGCTCAGACACTCGAATTTAAGTCACATGCTGTCCATGTACTTGTGATCCTCCTTGAGATGGTTCTACGTCTTCTTTAGTGTCCAGCTGTGTTTAATTAAACTGATAGGACTTGATTTGGAAAGGCACACACCTGTCTATATAAGACCTCACAGCTCACACTGCATGTCAGACCAAATGAGAATCATGAGATCAAAGGTACTGTCCAAGGAGCTCAGAGACAGAATTGTGGCAAGGCACAGATCTGGCCAAGGTTACAAAATAATATCTGCAGTACTCAAGGTTCGTAAGAGCACAGTGGCCTCCATAATCCTTAAATGGAAAAAGTTTGGTACCACCAGAACTCGTCCTAGACCTGGCTGTCCAGCCAATCTGAGCAATTGTGGGACAAGAGCCTTGGTGAGAGCGGTAAAGAAGAACCCCAAGATTACTGTGGCTGAGTTCCAGAGATGCAGTAGGGTGATGGGAGAAAGTTCCACAAAGTCAACTATCACTGCAGCCCTCCACCAGTTGGGCCTTTATGGTAGAGTGGCCTGACTGAAGCCTCTCCTCAGTGCAAGACATATGAAAGCCCGCATAGAGTTTGCAAAATAACACATGAAGGACTCTCAGACTATGAGAAATAACATTTTTTGGTCTGATGAGACGAAGATAGAACTTTTTGATGATAATTCTAAGCGGTATGTGTGGAGAAAACCAGGCACTGCTCATCACCTGCCCAATACAATACCAACAGTGAAACATGGTGGTGGCAGCATCATGCTATGGGGGTGTTTTTCAGTTGCAAGGACAGAACCACTGGTTGCAATTGAAGGAAAGATGAATGCAGTCAAGTACAGAGATATCCTGGAAGAAAACCTCTTAAAAAATGCTCTGGACCTCATACTTGGCCTAAGGCTCACCTTCCAACAAGACAATGACACTAAGTGCAGAACTAAAATAACAAAGGAGTGGCTTCGGAACAACTCTGTGACCATTCTTCACTGGCCCAGCCAGAGTCCTGACCTAAACCCAATTGAGCATCTCTGAAAAAACCTGAAAATGGCTGTCCACCAACGTTCACCATCTAACCTGATGGAACTGGAGAGGATTTGCAAGGAAGAATGGCAGAGGATCCCCAAATCCAGGTGTGAAAAACTTGTTAAATCATTCCCAGAAAAGCTCATGGCTGTACTAGCTCAAAAGGAGGGTGCTTCTACTCAATACTAAGCAAAGGGTCTGAATACTTATGACCATGTTCCAGTTTCAGTTTTTCTTCTTTAATAAATTTGCAAAAATTTCCACATTTCTGTTTTTTTCTGTCAAGATGTCGTGCAGAGTGTACATTAATGAGAAAAAAAAGAACGTTTTTGAATTTACTAAATGGCTGCAATAAACAAAGAGTCAAAAATTTAAAGGGGCCTGAATACTTTAGGTACCTACTGTAGGTATGGCTACAGCTGGGCTTTTATGAAGAGGTTAGCATATGATGTGGGACAATTAAAAATGCTAATTCTTTAGGTATCTGGGGAGCTGCACCCATACCTAAGAAAAAGACTGTTTTAATTGTTCCTCTCCTTATACCAACCATATATCAGCACCAAGCAGTTTGATAAGTTTCTTCAAACTGCGCTCATTGTCTCCTTTGGAGGTGCGAAACACAATTTTAAGGCACCCATCAAATTGATTGGTGCTGATTAACATTCGATGTGGGACAATTAAAAATGCAAGATGATGGTGTGTTGGCTTTGGGTATTAGAAGGAAATGGGCAGAGGAGGCTAATTTCAGGGATACATGGAACCAAAAGTTTACAGATGTCGCTAAGAATTTTGAAAACCTGATTCCAAAATGTGGATATTAAGTTGAATTCTCACCAGATTTGTGTGAAAATGCCTTTAACCAAGCAATATCTCCAGTAGAATATTTCTATATATAATGCTATATTATTTCCAGTTTGGTATCTGCTCATTTAATTTCCGTTCTAGTCCTAACACTCATTTTTCTCCACAGCTGGAAAAGGATAAGTTAATACAGAGAAGTGAAATCCAGACTGACTTGGTGACTTTGTACCTGGACAAGGTCTGTATCAGTCATTGCTATAATGTTCATCTTGTTATTCTGTTACCTCTAAGGGTTACTTTGCACGTTGCAACATCGCTACTGCGATATCGTCGGGATCAAATCGAAAGTGACACACATCCGGCGCCGGTAATGACGTTGCAACGTGTAAAGCCTAGATGCGTTGATAAACGATCGCAAAAGCGGCGTAAATCGGTGATCTGTGTAGCGTGGGTCATTTTCATAATGTTGCACCAATAAGAGATACCATGTTGTTCCTCGTTCCTGCGGCAGCACACATCGCTGTGTGTGAAGCCGCAGGAGCGAGGAACATCTCCTTACCTGCCTCCACCGGCTATGCGGAAGGAAGGAGGTGGGCGGGATGTTTACGTCCCGCTCATCTCCGCCCCTCCGCTTCTAATGGCCGACTGCTTAGTGACGTGGCGGTGACGTTGCAGTGACGCCGAACGCACCTCTCCCTTGAAGGAGGGATTATTCGGCAGTCACCGCGACGTCGCCGACCAGGTAAGTGCGTGTGAAGCTGCCGTAGCGATAATGTTTGCTACGGCAGCTATCACAAGATATCGCATGTGCGACGGGGGCAGGTACTATCGCGCTGGACATTGCTAGCATCGGCTAGCGATGTCACAGTGTGCAAAGTACCCCTAAGAACATCTCAGATTCCTCCTTGATAATTAGCCATAAATTCTAATCTTTACCAGTTTTCTTCCCAAGTGGATATTGGCATCTATGGATTATTCTCTGATGACTTTCACATTCACTAAGGTTTTACTAATAGGAATATTCTCTCCTTATAGCTTGATGACAATCTAATATACCTCCCCTTCATGGTGGAGCAGGACATTTTGGTGAAGAACCTAAAACCAGCTACAGCAAAAGTCTACGATTACTATGAGACAGGTAAAATCTATTTTAGTTTTTTGATAGGTGCTAAATTATAGCTTATTCTATACTTATAATTCCTGGCCTAGTACTGTACAATATTGGCATGCTTAGAAAGGCTTTTTGCTTTCTTTTGGATCATCGATCTTGGATGAACCTGTGTTTGTGTAACCTTAATATATGATTATGTTCATTCGAAAGCTTAATATTACATTATAATGCTACTACTTTGTCTCCCAGATGATCATGCGACTGTAGACTACAACCATCCTTGCAGTAATGGTAAGTCAATTTACACTTAGAAAAACGGATTTCTATAGGATCTCTTTCAATTTGTTAAAATAATATTACACTTCTCTTGCCTGGCAATATGCTTATCTTCTCTATATCTCACACCATAAGAAGTCTTGGCTAAATACACCATATAAACGTCATAGATAGAGTTCAGCCAATCTCCCAAAATTCGTTTAGGGCAGATTCACTCAATTCAGCCATCAGATTTGATTAATTCCAATTTAAATTGATTTGAATCAAAACTGCACTAAATGCCGTGAAAATACATTTATCCACAGATTAGAGTCAATCAGTGGGTGGTCCGTGAAGCTCAGCGCCTTGTGCTCTGCTTATCTTGGGGAACACTTTTTATAAACAGAGGTTGTGAGTTTTTCAGTCCTATAACCTATAAGATGCCCAGCCAAGGTAAACAAAATGAAGAATACTCCTGAATAGAGACGAGCGGAACCCTGGACGTTCGGCTCGGTGTGTTCAGCCGAACTTTAGATAAAGTTCAGTTTTGGACCCGGACTTGACCGGAACTCCAATTGAAGACACTACTTGGGCAGTTCGGGTCTGTGCCCGGATGCAGCCAGCCATAAACAGAACACTTCTGGGGGAGAGTGAGCAGGGTTTTCCATTTTTTTTTTTTAGGCGCAGACTACGTCTAATCACACTGTTATTAACCCCAATGTGAGCTAATTAAACACTGCAAGCAATTTGCACTGGGCTGAGCAATGAGCGTTCCTGAGCACAGCGATGCTCGCACAAGTGGTTTGCATGCATACAGTACCCAAAGTTTGAATCCAAACTTTGGGGTTTTTTTTCGAAAGTTTAAGTTTGGTACAATCACCAAACCTCAGGTTCGCTCATCTGTACTCCTGAACATCTCTCAAGAAAATTCCTTTGAAGCCTAAATTGCAAAGATTCTTTGTAGAATTGAAACATTACAAAGGATTTACAGACAAATATAAAGAATACAGTGTGATAATAAATCAGATTGGGAATAATGCAATATTATAATATACAGTATTATGCTACTATTCCACCCTGTGCTAGTAATTGCACTAGTTGCTCAACTGCTACAGAATACAATATAATAATTTCTCATCCACAAAGCTCTCCACAGCTCTGCACTGGCCTACATCTCCTCCATCAATTCTATCACCCTACTCGTGCCCTCCATTATGCTAATTACCTAAGACTGATATCCTCAATAATCCGAACCACTCCCGTCTCTAAGACTTCTCGTGAGCTGCACCAATTCTCGGGAATGCACTACCAAGAACAATTATGCGGGCGTCACGAGGTACGATCTATCGTGCGATCGCATGAGCGATCGTACCCGCCCCCGTCGTTTGTGCGTCACGGGAAAATCGCTGCCCGTGTCGCACAAAGTTGTTAAACTGCTGTCACATGTACTTGCCTGCAGAGTGACCTCGCTGTGGGCGGCAAACATCCTCTTCCTGAAGGGGGAGGGACTGTCGGCGTCACAGCGACGTCACACAGCCGCCGTCAAATAGAAGCGGAGGGGCGGAGATGAGCGGGACATAAACATCCCGCCCACCTCCTTCCTTCCGCATAGCCGGCGGGTGCCGCGGGACGCAGGTAAGTTGTGTTCATCGTTCCCGGGGTGTCACACGGAGCGACGTGTGCTACCCCGGGTACGATGAACAACCAGTGCCATGAAAAATAAACATTTTTTAAAAAATAAGCGACTTGTACATGACTCACAATTTGTGACCGATTCTGCGTCGCTCTGAGGTGTCACACGAGACGATATCGGGAACAATGCCGGATGTGCGTCACGAAAAATGTGACCCCGACGATGCATCGCATGATAGATCGTCTCGTGTGATGCCCGCATTAGATTAATTCACAATACCCATAGTTTTAAGTGGGCCCTAAAAACGCATTTCTTTAGACTGGCCTATCACCTTACCTTAGGCTGCTTTCACACATCCGGCTTGAGCTCTGCGGCTCCATCCGGCTGTGCAAGCTATGCAACGGATGCGGTGAACACACCGCATCCTTTGCATAATGAAGAGAGAAGAGTTCTGACCAGCGCAAGAAGGAGAGATATGCCAGTAAATTTCCAGATGCTTTATTCTGCTTGGTTTCCAGTAAAAACGATCATATAAACATATGAACAGTTAAGACAATGTCCTCCATGGATAGTGACACAACAGCGACGCGTTTCGGCTACAGGAGTGTAGCCTTTGTCAAGTGGCTTTACTATGTAAACTGAGTCCTCTTTATACCCATACATGAAAAAGTCCTCTAAAACAAACAGGTGTAGATTCTTGCTGAGATCCTCAGAATTAACTCTTGATCCACTGGCTTCGAATATATCACAGAACATTGCTGGTACATGGGTTAAAATACAATATGAAGAAAACAAACGATATGCACATTATATGACATTACTTCCATATCAAAATACATTGCTTGTAAATTACATGATAATATTCATACAATAAAAATTATTACATGAAAAGTACATGAATGTATGACAAACATAGTGATATGAATCTTTGCCCAGAGGAGTGTATCACCGTACAGATGCATTGTTATAATTGCCCTATTTCTTAGGAGTGATGCAATAGCTTATGTAGCAAGTACCCAATGATCAGTGCACAAATACAATTTAATCCAGAGAAAGAGGAAAGAAGGAAAAAAAAAAAAAGGGGTTTTGGTGGGTTTATATACCTTATCTGTATCACCAGAGCAAGAACTATAATTGCATAAAAAAAAAATTCTTATCAACAAACACTACTTGAGTGCTACATTATAATGCTCCCATAATGGAAGTGACCTAGAAAATACATATGCAAATGCATAACAATCAGAGTGATGTGAGCTGTTACCAAAGGGAGTATGCCACAATGAGCATACGTTGTGTTAGTTGCCCTGTCAACAGATATGATTGGATGACATATATAGTAAATATCTCACACCCAACAGTCAATACAAAAAAAAAAAAAAAAAAAAAAAAAAAGGGGGGAAGGGTTCTGGTGGGTATATATACCTTTTCTGCATCTCCAAAGCAAGAACTGCAATTGCATAACAAATTTCTTGTATCAAAAAACACTACTTGAGTGCTATATCATAAAGCTCCCATAATGGAAGTAACCTAAAAAATATATGCAAATGCATAACAATCAGAGTGATGTGAACTGTTACCAAAGGGAGTGTGCCACAATAAGCATACGTTGTGTTAATTGCCCTGTCAACAGATATGATTGGATGACATATATAGTAAATATCTCATACCCAACGTTCAATGCACTAGTGAGGAAAAAAAAAAAATAAATAAATGTGGGGGGGAGAGGTTCTGGTGGGTATATATACCTTTTCTGTATCTCCAAAGCAAGATCTACAATTGCATAACAATTCTCTCGTATCCAAAAACACTACTTGAATGCTATATCATAAAGCTCCCATAATGGAAGTGACCTAAAAAATATATGCAAATGCATAACAATCAGAGTAATGTGAACTATTATCAAAGAGAGTGTATCACAAAATGCATACGTTATGTTGATTGCCCTGTTAACAGACATGACATGATAACATATATAGTAAATATCTCACACCCAACAGTCAATGCAGGAAAAAAAAAAAAAAAAAAAAAAAATTCCCAAATGTCAATCAGTTGTATTGCAAAATCAGATCTTTGCGTATATTCAAACCATTTGGCTGCCTAGTTCCTAATTTAAAAATCCAAAAAGACTCACGATTTAAGATTTTACGTCTATAGCATCCCCCTCTGATAGGTTTCTGAACCCTTTCTATGCCACAAAAGCTGAAACTACTGTTATCACCTCCGTGTACTTCAGAAAAGTGTTTTGATACCATTGACGTACCAATTTTATTCGTTCCCGAGGCATCAGATAAGTGTCTCCTTATTCGTTTCTTGAGGGGACCAATGGTGCACCCTACATATTGAATTCGACATAGGGTGCATGTTATTAAATAAATTACTCCAGTGGTATTACAGTTGATGAATCTATTAATGTCATAAGTATGACCATTAGCTATAGATGTAAATGTATTCGTCTTATCAGCATGGGAACAAGAAATACAAATATTGTGATGACATTTAAAAAAACCCTTAAAGTCCAACCACGTAGAGCCCTTTTGCGGTGGAGATTTTAAAAAACTAGGGGATACCATATTACCAATTGTGGGAGCTCTTTTTGGAATGAATCTAATATCACATTTGGTCAGTATTTCTCTGGTTGTCAAATCAATATTCAGAATGGGAATATATTTTCTCACAATTATTATTATTATTATTATTATTATTTATTTATAGAGCACCATTAATTCCATGGTGCTGTACATGAGAAGGGGGTTACATACAAAATACGTATACAAGTTACAGTAGACAGACTAGTACAGAGGGAAGAGGGCCCTACCCTTGCGGGCTTACATTCTATAGGATTATGGAGAGGAGACAATAGGTGGGGTGTAGGTCAGGCGGCAGCTCTGCACGGTGGTCGGGCGGCAGCTCCGCACGGTGGTCGGGCGGCAGCTCCGCACGGTGGTCGGGCGGCAGCTCCGCACGGTGGTCGGGCGGCAGCTCCGCACGGTGGTCGGGCGGCAGCTCCGCACGGTGGTCGGGCGGCAGCTCCGCACGGTGGTCGGGCGGCAGCGAGTTCATTGTAGATTGTAGGCATTTCGGAACAGGTGCGTTTTCAGGTTCCGTTTGAAGTTTGCAAGGGTAGGGGATAGTCTGACGTGTTGAGGCAGCGAGTTCCAGGAGACTGGGGATGCTCGGGAGAAGTCTTGGAGTCGGTTGTGTGAGGAGCGAATGAGAGAGGAGGAGAGGAGGAGATCTTGGGAGGACCGGAGGTGACGTGTTGGAGTGTAGTGGGAGAGTAGTTCGGAGATGTACGGAGGGGAAAGATTATGCACAGCTTTGTAGGTCAGTGTTAGAAGTTTGAATTGGATACGGTGGAAGATTGGAAGCCAGTGGAGGGACATGCAGAGAGGAGAAGCGGGGTGGTATTGAGGAGAGAGGTGGATAAGTCGGGCAGCAGAGTTAAGGATGGACTGGAGAGGGGCAAGCGTGTTGGCAGGGAGGCCACAGAGGAGGATGTTACAGTAGTCGAGGCGGGAGATTATGAGGGCATGCACTAGCATTTTAGTTGATTGCAAATTGAGGAAAGGGCGGATTCTGGAAATATTTTTGAGTTGAAGACGGCAGGAGGTGGTGAGGGATTGGATGTGTGGTATGAAGGATAAGGCAGAGTCAAAGGTCACTCCGAGGCAGCGAACTTTGGGTACTGGCGAGAGCGTGGTGTTATTTATTGTAATAGATAGATCAGGTGGAGAGTGTAGGTGAGACGGAGGAAAGATGATTAGTTCAGTTTTGGCCACATTGAGCTTTAGGAAGCGAGAGGAGAAGAAGGAGGATATAGCAGATAGACATTTCGGGATTTTGGACAGCAGAGATGTGACATCTGGGCCAGAGAGGTAGATCTGGGTGTCGTCGGCATATAGGTGGTATTGGAAGCCATGGGATTTTATGAGTTGTCCCAGGCCAAATGTGTAGATAGAGAAAAGTAGGGGTCCTAGGACAGAGCCTTGAGGGACGCCAACAGAGAGATGGTGGGATGAAGAGGTTGTGTGGGAGTGGGAGACACTAAAAGTGCGATTTGAGAGGTATGAAGAGATCCAAGAGAGGGCAAGATCTCTGACACCAAGGGAAGAGAGGGTCTGTAATAGGAGGGAGTGGTCAACGGTATCGAAGGCTGAGGACAGGTCTAGGAGTAGGAGTATAGAGAAGTGCTTGTTCGCTTTGGCAGTAAGCAAGTCATTTGTGATTTTAGTCAGGGCAGTTTCGGTGGAGTGATGTGGACGGAAGCCGGACTGTAGGTTGTCAAAGAGAGCGTTAGAGGAGAGGTGGGAGGAAAGTTCAGCATGGACATGCTGTTCCAGGAGTTTTGAGGCAAGTGGGAGTAGTGATATGGGGCGGTAGCTGGTAGTAGAGGTTGGATCGAGGGAAGGTTTCTTTAGGATAGGTGTGACTGTTGCATGTTTAAAGGCAGAGGGGAAGGTTCCAGTCGTTAAAGATAGGTTGAAGAGATGGGTTAAAGCTGGAATAAGGATGGTGGTGAGGTTGGGAAGGAGGTGGGATGGCATGGGGTCAAGTGCGCAGGTGGTGAGGTGCGCTTTTGAGAGCAGACGTGCAAGCTCTCCTTCGGTGATGGTGGGGAGGAAGTTTATGGGGGAGGGGCAGTGGTCAGCTACATGAAGGGGTTGTGGTGGCTGAGCAGAGAAGACTTGCCTTATTAGGTCGATTTTTTCTTGGAAATAGGTGGCAAAGTCTTCTGCAGAAATGAGGGAGGTTGGAGGGGGCAGTGGTGGGCGAAGGAGGGAGTTGAAAGTGTTGAATAACTGTTTGGGGTTGTGTGTTAGAGAGGATATGAGGTTTCTGAAGTAATCGTGTTTAGTGGAGGTGAGGACTGAACGAAATGTGTGAATTGCATTTTTGAATGTGGTGAAGTCTTCCTGGGAGTGCGTTTTCTTCCACCGCCGCTCTGCAGCCCTAGACCTTTGCCTAAGTTTTTTAGTGAGGCTGTTGTGCCAGGGCTGTCTATTGATTCGTCTCACTCTGCCATGCACAAGGGGAGCGACTGAATCAATGGCTGATGTGAGGGTGGTGTTGTAGAAAGTGGTGGCGCTGTCTGTGTCGTGGAGGGACGATATGGAGGACAGTGGGAGGATAGAGTCGGCGAGGGTGTGCATGTTGAGGTGTGCAAGGTTTCTGCGGGGATGTGCTAGGTGCTGGACAGGGGGGGTAGGTGAGGAGGACAGGGCTGAAAAGGTCAGAAGATGGTGGTCAGATAGGGGGAGGGGGGAAGTTGTGAAGTCAGAAAGGGGACAGAGGCGGGTGAAGATGAGGTCTAGTGTGTTTCCATCTTTGTGGGTGGCAGAGGTGGACCACTGAGTTAAGCCAAAAGACGAAGCAAGGGAGAGGAGTTTGGAAGCAGCTTGTTGGCGAGTGTCAGTGGGGATGTTGAAGTCACCCATGATGATGGTGGGAATGTCAGCAGAGAGAAAGTGTAGAAGCCAGGCAGAGAAGTGGTCGAGGAAGGCAGTGGTGGCGCCACAATTCTAACAATGTCATTAAAATCCTCACTATAAGTAGTGACAAAGTTTATAACATTGCTGTCATTACTACTTGATGTTTTTACCCTATCTATTAGCAGTGACTCCCGTTTCATCTGAGAGACCTCCTCATATGTCCTAGCTAACAGGTTTTTGGGGTAGTCCCTATCTCTTAGATCCTTACACTTGTCTCTTAACGCTTCTTCCACATATCTACTATCTGAGCAATTCCGTTTAATTCGGATTAACTCCCCTTTAGGAATGTTAGAAGTCACATGTCTAGGATGACATGAGCCATATCTCAAGATGGTATTCTCGCTTATCTCCTTACGATAAGGAGTAATAAGCACATCAGGCATACCTCCGCCGGCTTCCAGGGTGATGTCCAGGAAGTTTATTTGGCTTTGATGATAGTTAGAAGTAAAACGCAGATTAAAATCATTGCAGTTGATATACTCTATGAACAAACCAATTTCTTCCTGGGTACAACTCCACACCAACAGGAGGTCATCTATATACCTTCCGTACCACATTATTTGCCGTTGCCATGGGTTACCATCTTTCATCAAGAAAATCTCTTCCCAGAGACCCATAACGAGGTTAGCAAGGGAGGGTGAATATTTCCCTCCCATGCTAACACCCTGCTTCTGGATGTAAAAAGTTCCATTGAAGAGAAAGTAGTTTTTATTCAAAAGATATTTGGTAACGTCAAGTATAAAAGACTGCATGTGACTGTCATAATCGCTATATTTACATAAAAAATGTCTAAGTGATGTCATGATGACCCCATAGGAGATAGAGGGATAAAGAGCTACTACGTCAGCTGTTAACCATGTAAATTGATCCTCCCATTGAAAGTTTTCAAAGGCACAAAGGACACTTTTAGTGTCCCTTATGTACCCAGGTAAAGACTTGACTAACGGCTGCAAGGCATGGTCTAGCCAGGCCCCTATTCTTTCTGATAGAGACCCTATAGCAGACACGATGGGTCTAAATTTAGGGGGGAATCCACCCTTATGCACCTTGGGGAGGGAGTGGTAGATGGGGATAACAGGATTATCCACATATAAAAAATCCATTAATTTTTGTGTGATAATACCCATCTCCACTCCATCCCGTAGTACTGACAGTAGTTCCTTTTGAAAAAGTGAGGTGGGGTCTCCTGCCAAAATCTCATAGGTGTCACTATTGCTGAGAAGTTCTACATTGCATTTAATATACAGATCCGTGTCCATAATCGTGATTGCGCCCCCTTTGTCTGCCCTTTTCACTGTGATATGCCAATCATTTTTTATTTCTTGTAAAGCTGCTTTTTCTAATTTAGTAAGATTAGATCTAATATTCCTATGTGAGGAGTGCAATTTTACTAAATCTTACCAAAGGGAGTATGCCACAATGAGCATACGTTGTGTTAGTTGCCCTGTCAACAGATATGATTGGATGACATACATAGTTCTTGCTCTGGTGATACAGATAAGGTATATAAACCCACCAAAACCCCTTTTTTTTTTTTTTTTTTTTCCTTCTTTCCTCTTTCTCTGGATTAAATTGTATTTGTGCACTGATCATTGGGTACTTGCTACATAAGCTATTGCATCACTCCTAAGAAATAGGGCAATTATAACAATGCATCTGTACGGTGATACACTCCTCTGGGCAAAGATTCATATCACTATGTTTGTCATACATTCATGTACTTTTCATGTAATAATTTTTATTGTATGAATATTATCATGTAATTTACAAGCAATGTATTTTGATATGGAAGTAATGTCATATAATGTGCATATCGTTTGTTTTCTTCATATTGTATTTTAACCCATGTACCTGCAATGTGCTGTGATATATTCGAAGCCAGTGGATCAAGAGTTAATTCTGAGGATCTCAGCAAGAATCTACACCTGTTTGTTTTAGAGGACTTTTTCATGTATGGGTATAAAGAGGACTCAGTTTACATAGTAAAGCCACTTGACAAAGGCTACACTCCTGTAGCCGAAACGCGTCGCTGTTGTGTCACTATCCATGGAGGACATTGTCTTAACTGTTCATATGTTTATATGATCGTTTTTACTGGAAACCAAGCAGAATAAAGCATCTGGAAATTTACTGGCATATCTCTCCTTCTTGCGCTGGGCAGAACTCTTCTCTCTTCATTACACACAGGTAGCAGCACCTGCAGCCGGAGCAGCAGAAGGAAATTCGAGCACATGGAATGGGTGAGCTGAAAGTTTTTCTCTTTGCATCCTTTGCATAAGTTTTTACTTTGCGGCCAGTCCGTTTTTTGCCGCTTGCGGCATGCTACTGAGCATGCGCAGTGGCAAAAACCGCATGCGGCGGCCGGATGCGGTTATTGCCGCATCGCGCCGCATCCGGCCGCCATAGGCATGCATTGAAAAATGCGCCGCATCGGCCGAATGCGGCGCAATGCGTTTTTTTTTGCCGCACGAAAAAACGTGCCAGGCAGCGTTCCATCCGGCCGCCGCATCGGCTAAATCTGCCGCATGCGGCAAAAAACGGATGGAACGCAAGGCCTTGCGGCACAATGCGGCACTAATTAAAGTCTATGCAAAAAAACCGCAACCGACAGCAAAAAAAAACGGTTGCGATTTTCTTGCAAAGTGCCGGATTGTGCCGCATTGCAGAAACCGGAGGTGTGAAAGCAGCCTTACTTATCTAACTAATCCCGATTTGCCATTACAATATTTTCTTCCAAATCTGTTCTTTTTTATCATCTGTTTACAACCCATATGCACTTAGTCCTCTGTACTTGTACATATACTGGCTGGTGACCGGTTCATGCAGCATTCTTTGAATTTCCTATTTATTATATTAATGTCCGGACCATAAGATTCAAGCACGTTTTACTATTTATAAACCTAACATACAAAGGAACAATCAGGGGCTACATGGTATGATGCAATATAATTTTTTTTTATTTTATAAATACAAATAAATTCTCCATACAATATATATAGAAAATAAAGAAAAATAGAGGGGGACTGTACGTAAGAGACAGCACAAACAAAAAACAAATGAATTTGTTAATGTATCACACATCAGCAATCAAATATTGCACTCTGCCCTTTTGTTGCAATGAAAAACATATATTTTGGATAACCATCATATATAGCGTTATCAACATCACTTGCAATAAGATATACTGTATGTGGGCCTGTGTAAATTATTCTCATATAGCTATATGTGTCGAACAACATGCTCTCAAATATAGGTCTCCTGCATGATAACTAACAATATGGCATTGGGAGATACATATAACCGAGAGATACATCAATTACTTGTATTCATATTGATGGACAAGTGTGATAGAGACCCCAGCTGCCCAACTCGACGCGCGTTTCACCGTTTTACCATTTACCTTTTGTGCCTCCCCTATTTCCTCATTGATTGTAAGGTTGCTAGTAGGACCCTCACTCCTCTTGGTATCTGTTGATGTGTTATCGTGTAATGTCTGAAATTGTCTGTATGTCTCCTTTGTAAATGCTGTGGAATATATTGGCGATGTAGAAATAATAATATTATTATTATTATTATTACTATACCTACCAGTATAACTTATATTCTTCTGTTATTTCTTTAGCTTCAAATAAATCAGGAAATTCAAGATGAGACCAAGCTGCTCCGTATACTGCATCAGTATCTACAACCAAACACTGGAGACCAACAGTCTGATAATAATAATAATACAACTGTAACAATAACAATAAAAAGAGCAAACACAATGACAACCGTGTCCCACATCTTGTAGTAATTTACGTATTCTAAGTGGCAGTCTGTCAACTGGGTAGGAGATTTTTAGGAAAAATATAATAAAAATGTAGTGTGTACAGAAACACCACTTTTGTTCACTGGTTGTGTTTAGTATTACAACACATTCCTGTTTAAGCAAATGGGTTTTATTTATATTTTTATACTTTACACATTTACATATTATTTTGAAAAAAATTCAAAACACAGTGTGGTAAAATGAATTGTCACAATGTGACTGCAGGGTCATAGGAGGACTCCTGGTGAGCGGTTCAACACAGCAGCTACACGAGGGTGGTGACTTGTCAAGGGAGAGGAAAATCCTCATCGAGCGATGTGACACATAGGGTACAACAGGAAAACAATACAACGGTAGACCCTCTCGCTAGGGAGGGGGGAGCAGAGTCACCTCATAGCACTCATTTGCGGATGATCCCTGCACTCCCTAATGTCCTTCCTCCCCATGCGCTGATCACGTGGCTAGGCCCTCCCTGATCCTAAGCTCTCCCTGGCTAGTTGAGGGGCAGCAAGACGCTAGTCTCACTACTACAATAAGGTAACATGAGATAGATAAGACAAATGTGTGGGGAAAGCCACAACTAAAAGCAGTCCAAGATTTCTTCAGTAAGGAACTTAGCAGCTGCAATCTAAACACCACAGCAATGCAGCGACAAGCTGTTTCAACATCATCAGCATAAGTTTGAAATATAGCATAGGGAGGAGTGAGGAGTGGATATTTGAAGCAGAAGGGAGTGGCTACAACTGAGGGTACAACTACCTCTTAGATCACTGCAGGATAGAAATGATCCTTTAACCCCCTTTAGTACTGGAAGAAATTAAATATGCTCCAACTCAGGGTAAATGGTGATCAGGCACTAATGCGGATCTGCGATCCACAATGCTGCTTTCTGATCCCAGATCTCCAAGCAATGACATCACGCCATGCCACACTCGTGACACCAATGAAACAAGGCTAAAGAGGTTAATTAGGTATATAATTCACTCTTGCCATAAGAATTTATGACCTCTAAGTAATATGGAGTAGGTATAAGAGATCATTGAGTAAGCAGCTCTAGAAATGTCAGGTAGAAGTAGTGTTGTTGACATATTGGAAAACTAGGCTTTGTTTGTCAAAAGATAAATGGTAAAGTAAAGAACCATAAAGGTGGTGTCACACACAACGACGACGACAACGACATCGCTGCTAAGTCGCCATTTTCAGTGACATAGCAACGACCTCAACAGTGATATCGCTGTGTGTGACACATAACGACGATCAGACCCCTGCTGCGAAATCGCTGCTCGCTCCTGAATGTTCCAGGTCATTTTTTTGATCGCTGCTATCCCGCTGCGCCATGATAAGCTCAGCATCCTTGTGTTTGACACCGCAGCAGCGACGGTCGCGACGACGCTGAAGGCAGTGACGTAGGACTGAAGGCAGGACAAGGGCATGTTTTTGTGGTGTATTTTGCAATGCCCCTACGACTCCGATTGGTGGTTACAACAGCGTTCCGATTGGGTACCTTGCCGAAGGCGTTACAGTGATTTCATTCTTTAAGTTCCATTCTTTGTTCCACGTAGTAGATTCTCTGTCTGGTGTCGCTAGTGTGTCATTCTTTGTGGATCTGAATGAAATGAAATAGAATTAATGAAAGCACTACTGCATCTTCCTTTGTTTGGCACGGTCACCCAATCAGGCGCCGCTGTAGTGATCACCAATCGGAATAGAGGGGCTGTAAAAAAGGCAACGCAAAACAAGTCTAGGGGTAAACACCACGCCTCTATCAAGGTCTGAGTCATTGCATAGCAACGCGTGTGACACCGCACAATGACCGTCGAGGTCGCTATGATCGCTGCTCCGTCGCTGCTTAAAATTACATGTTTGACAGCTTACTAACGATCATCTAAGGTCGCTGTTACGTCACAGGAAATGGTGACGTAACAGCGACGTCGTTGTCGTTGTCGTTGTGTATGAACCCAGCTTAAGAAAGGGTTTCTAGTATGGCTAACACTAATAGAAATTACTCCTGAGACATCCGTCTTACTCCCAGTGCATCATACGACCATTTAATGAATGTGGTCTTGGGGTCTAAAGAATATCAGGTTTGTAGAGGTGCAAGAAAAGGCTTAGGATTCCAGATTAGTTAAACAAAATACTTACATTTTCTTTGTACACAATACACTTGGTGGTTACAGTTCACTTTACATGGCACATTAAGCTTGATGGTGGCTAAATATTCCTAATAGTGAAGAGTATTTTAAAATTCTCCAACACAACTTTAATAGTTATATATATTGATAAAGTCTTATTCTGGACAGGCTAGTGTTAAAATTTCACAAAAATCTCAGGTCAATGTTGCTGTCTGACAGACCTATGTAAATTATTCAAACCTACAATACGGCCTTATTAATAACTATTGGGTGTGATCGTCCTCAAATTACCAGCAAAATTAAGTTAGGGATATTTCAGGTCAAATTTCAGGATGATCCTAAAATGCACTTAGGAGAACTTAATGTGACCTTTTCTAAACTTTTGAAATCCTCATGTCCAACTGTTCAATGTTTCAGCACTTTTTGGACAACTTGCTGTTCTCTACCAAGGAACTTAATGGCAAAATTCACAACAGGTGTTTGATACATGAATCACTCAATATATTTTAGAATTGCCATTTAAACAGTCCTCCTCATCACGCGGTTCACATTTTGACATAATGAGACCAAGCCTACACTTAGCAATTGATCAATAGTACCTTGCCATTGCGAATCTTCAAGCAGGATTTTGTCAGATGGAAGTGGCTTCTGAGCTTAAAGTGTCACAGAGTGTCATCAGAAGGTTGCAACACAGATACCAAGAGATTGGAAGAGTCACAGAAAGGCATATATAGGTCCTTTGGCCTTATTCCACACTGATGAACGCTTCATTGTGAACAATGGAATTTGGAACTGGATGATGAAGGCCACACAACTCCAAACACATTTAAGGGAAGTGAAAGGCACCCAAGTGTTACGTCAGACCATATCAAACCATTTATATCAACATGGTCTGCGTGCTAGATGACTTGCAAGGGTACCTGACCAGATCTCCAAGCACAGGAGTCATCATCTTGCTGGATGAGTTACCAGGAGACCTCAGTGCTGTTCGCTGATGAAAATTGATTCACACTGAGCAGAAATGATGGCCACCAACAATGTTGGAGACATTAAGAAGAGCGCTGTTGTAATCAGATGAGCCTTTGGGTAGTGGTGATGTTATAGTGTGGGCAGATGTGTCTAGTCAATACAGAGCTGCCCAACACTTTGTGAATGGTACAGTGACAAGCCACTACTACTTGACATAATTTATCCAATCATTGTGCTTCGGCATAAACAACACAGGCTTAATTTCATTTTATGGTAAACAATGCTCCACCTCATCGAGGTTGCATCATTAAGGAACAGCTGCTGGAGAGTGGGGTACATCAAATGGTGTGGCCTGCACTTTCTCTAGACCTAAATTAATACAAAACATATATGACCAGCTGGGTCACTGTGTAGAGTCTTGTAACCCTACCCCAGAACTTCAGTGAACTGAGAGCCCAGCACCAAAAAGAGTGGGATGCCATGCCTCAACATATGATAACTGTAATTGCAACAGCATGGGATGTGGTTGTCAACCTGTAATTGAAGCTCAAGGCCACACGACATGTTATTGAGACATTGATATTTTTATTGTTTCAATAAATTGTTTGAGATGAAGAAATAACCATTGGATGCTTCTACTTAAATGCCCTACTTTCATGATAAAATATCACTGTAGCGTGAACTTTTTACATCTTACATAAATATCTCCCGTAAGCCAAATATCCATAACTTTTTAAAGTAGTGCATTTTTTAAAATGTTATTGACATGAATGTATCACCAGATGTCAGTAACAACCCGTTCAATCCACATAGGTAAATAAATCAAACCATAGATATCCATAAATTAAGTTATGTGTAATAATGAGGAATGACACAGGGAAAAAGTATTGAACACATGAAGTAGGAGAGGTGCAAAAGTCATGGAAATTCACATCAGATGAAATTTATTGGTAATTTGAAAGTTGAAGGCCTATTAAAAGGTGTCTTATTACCAAGGTGCCACACAAGAAACAACTCATGATGGTTAAAACCGGTGAGATGTCTCAAGACCCTCGCAACCTTATTGTTGCAAAAACATACTGATGGCATTGATTACAGAAGTGTTTCTAAACTACTGAAGGTTATAGTGAGCACTGTTGGGGCCATAATCCAGAAGTGGAAGGTAACATAATTTAATCGTAAACCAGCCACGACCAGTTGCTCTTCACAAGATTTCAGACAGAGGAGTGAAAACATAATCAGAAGATCTGTGCAAGAGCCAAGAACCAACTGTGGAGAGTTGCAGAAAGATCTGGAATCAGCAGGCATAAGGCTATGTGCCCATGGGAAATTATACCTGTGGATTTAGCTGCACAAAATCCACGGATTTTCTGTGTTTTCCAGTTAAATCCGCAGGTTTCAGCATGTACAGACACTCCCCATGTTATACTATGGAACATGGGGAGTGCTGTGCCCATGCTGTGGATACGTGCGGCTTCGGAATATGCTGCAGATGTCCCGCAGCCGCACATAATTACATGTCAATTATTTCTGCGGAATGACCTGCGGAAATCCTGGTCCTCCACTATGGAGATAGGGCCGGGACTTCCGCAGGTAACCCGCATGAATGTCCGCAAGTTTACCGCAGCTATTTCGCTATACTACCGCAGCTATGTATTGCTGCGGATTCCGGCGAGCAGCTGCGGGAAACCTGCAGATAAATCCGCAGGTACAAACTCTAGGGGGCACATAAACTAATTGTTTCCAATTGTTTCCAATGTAGGAATTCGCTCACTTTTAGCAGCAGGTAGCATACACACAGAACACCACTATTAAGTCTACTCTCATAAAAATAGTTTTATTAGATATCATAAATATTAAAACAGAACAGTTGTATTGTTCTTCTCATCAAATATATTTAAGATCACATATAGACATGAAAACACAGTGCAGGTGTCAGACAGACAATACCCTCGCCTGAGGACAGCCTCAGACAATGGTTCTGAAAGAGGATAAAGTGAAGACGTTGGTTGGTCACTGTCAGGGTAATACTGATGAGTATATATTGTGACTACCTTCCTTGGCTATGGTTAGATATCTTCACTTAACAATGAGCCTATTTACTGCTGGAGATGTTCGTCAGCCTCACCGTCCTTGCTACTCTCTAGCGGGGGCAACCACCACCAACAATAAGTGATTTAGAGTGTAGTGCATACAAATAGAACCATAGACAAAAAAGACACAATGCGTTAGATGTCCAGGGTTCTTCCGTTTGGTAAAGTTTCCCTAGTAAAAAGTACTGAATAAGTTAGGTCAGAGCTCAGAGTTCCACTTAGCTTGTGGACCCCCCCCGCTCTCCCGACGCGTTTCACCCCCCCTAACGCAATACAGGGGATTATCAGGGGATATGAACAGAATCACTCCTTGGAAAGAAGGACACCTGAAACAGATGATGAAAAAATATAAATATACATGGTTTTTAGAGACTGCATTCTTTTAAAGTTTAGGGCACTTAGACTAACTTACAGGGTAGTTGGTCCTTGCAGTTAAGATCGTAGTGCTTTATATCCTTTTTAATGATAGGTATTATAGTTGGATGACTATATCATGTCCGGATAGTAGTTACGGTTTTCATTAGTAAATTCCTGCATATCAAAACGGACATGAGTATACAATATATAGTATAGTGTACCATATAGTATAGTGTACTACAGGCAAGAGATATGAAGGGACGTATCCACAATAGGGGCTATCCGGATCCCATTGTGGAACAAGCGTATCAACAGGCCAAAGACAGGAACAGGAGAGACTTACTTGTGCACAAAGAGAAAGAGAACAAGACTGACATCATTAGATTAATAGCAACATATGATGATCAGAACATGAAAATGATGGAAATCCTGAGAAGACACTGGCCCATACTTAGGGCTGACCCAGACATATGTGATTCAATCTCCTCAAATCCCAACGTGACTTTCAGGAGAGGTAAGTCCATTAGGGACTATATCACTCACAGCCACTTTATACCGCCCAAAGGGGAAGGTACTTGGCTAGATAGAAAACCTCTAGGGACCTTTAGATGCGGGAGGTGCACCTATTGTCCCTACATTAATCAAACCAAAACATTTTTGAATCAAAAGACCAATAGAAACCTTAAAATTAGGGACTTTGCAAATTGTAGAACTGAAGGCGTGGTGTACCTCTGCACCTGCACTTGCCCTCTGGGGTATGTTGGGAAAACAAAGAGACAGTTACGGACAAGAATCGGAGAACATGTAGGAGATATTACACACAAAAGAGACACAGCAATAGCCAGGCATGTCAACCTCACCCACGGAAGTGACCTGAGGAGCATATCATTTCAGGTCATAGAGGTGATCCCAAAACCCCCATGCAGGGGGGATTGGGATAGAAAAATCCTTCAGCGGGAAGCGAGATGGACCTTCCTGCTGGATGCAGTCTCCCCAAGTGGCCTAAACGAAATCATCAGTTTCCATAGCTTCATCTAATTAATCTAACTATGAGTGGTTATTACTGACAGGATAGGTTTTCCTTGCATTTATCATATACCCCGCATTTGGTCATTGTATACCATTCACTAACATTTTTGTAAATATGAGACTGCAACCTTAGATTATTTCTTTAATACGGCCTATGTGTCGGAACCCATCCTGGTGGGCGTGATGGCTCTCTTCTGGGTTCTTAAAAGGCAACAATATCCTCATCGTTCTCCCAATTTTCTACTTAGGGCACTAGATATATATATATATATATATATATATATATATAAAAAATAGCGAAACATAGTAGTAATTCATTAATTAAACCTGTATCACTATACCTGGCAAAGCAATGTAAGCACAAGAATGTTACTATTAGTTTACCCTCCATCACTATTCAGCACGTCCCCAAATGGGCCCCCCCCTCCTTTACTAAGAGATCCAACATTTTCCAGGGGTGCCTTTAGACCTCTATAAAAAGAGTATCCTCCTATTGTAACATTTACTGGTACTAGCACTAGGGCGTTATATTTAGCCTGCGTGGCCACTGACTAAGATTGTGCAGTATATATGCAGTATACCAAACATCCAGTCTATGTACCTCTACAATGGTCCCTGGTACGTAGTTACTGCACAGACCCGCCTCTTAACATAGCACCCATCACCCAGGATGTGGTTGCGTCCTGTAACGTGTCATGTAATGATAGAGATGCACCACACAATACATGCTCCCCCCCGTGGAGACGATGCAGCACTGCCTTATATGTCTATGGAACGCAAGCTTGCGTTCCACGACTACTACGTCCGCCATAATGCTCTCAGTAACACCGCCCCCACATGGAACGCATATGCGCTCCAGAGTACAATGTAACAGGCGATTAGATACACCCAGAGATACCGCCCCTTGGAGGTCACATGATAGGTGATGCGGGCATGTGACGTACATCAATACGTCACATCCGGCCAACGGGACACATCCGGTTGGCGGCCGGGAGCTTTACCTCTGCTCGAGTATAGCTTTAAAAACCCCTCACAGACACACCGGCAGAAGAGGCTCGGGTAGCAAAGGGACAAGCGGGCGTTGCGGCTCCTCTGGCATCCTTCCGACTGTGAGCTCCCAGTGTACATAGAGTGGTAGCCACTCGGGACTAACAGTCCTTGCTGGTTGAGCTCACCTCTAGGTAAGTGTACTGCCTCCCCTTTTAACTCCAATACTGTCTATATGCATATATCTATAACAGCACTAAGTGTTACAGTGCCTACCTTGCTGGCAAACAGGGATACTCCCTTGGATTATTATGGGACAGACCCCAGATCATATTATGTGTCAGGAACAGTACAAGCTTTGGAGTGACAGCCCAAGATTGAAGTCCCATATATACAACCCCTTCTACATACAGGCATACAAAGTATTTACCTCTGTCCCATAATGGCTGTAACCCTAATACTGGCGGGGATTATATCAGATGACTCTGGGCACCATCATTATCTAGTGGTATCATTTTCTGCAAATGAATATATATGGCAATTTTGGGACCAGGTGCCTGTTCAATTCCGTGTATGACTTGGTCCTATGACAATAGGGTCTGCCTCATGCTCCTTTTGTAATGTCTATGGATATTTGAACTTTTAGAGGAAATGGCGGACCTAGATATAAACAGTACACCATTACATGTGTTATTTATTCTTTACAGGAAACATATACCTGGTGTCTGTACATCCCTACAGTCCCATGATAGGCCTCTGCTTGCCCACCTTTTGCTTTTCCACAGGTATATGTCACGACCAGGTGGACGGGCAGACCCAGGAGGTGGATCCACTGGGCCGAACTCCTAGATGGTAGTAAAGAGTCCGGTAGCTGGAACACTATAAACAGCAGAACAGTCCGTGCACACGAGTATAGCGGAGAAGTCCCTGGGACCACGGAGTCACGGGTGGTAGTCCGGGTGACGCAGCTCAGGTTCGGAAGCCGAGATGATGTCAGGCGGGGTCCGGAACCTTTGGAGCGAGATGACGAGTCACCGCAGGGATCCGGGATGGTGCGGACTGTCAGGATGGCAGATGGACAGCGTTCGGGGTTCAGGATACGGCAGGACTGGATGGCGAGGCA
Organism: Anomaloglossus baeobatrachus; assembly: GCF_048569485.1. NCBI lineage: Eukaryota > Metazoa > Chordata > Amphibia > Anura > Aromobatidae > Anomaloglossus > Anomaloglossus baeobatrachus. The sequence continues at coordinate 55,354,307 of NC_134357.1, read as the reverse complement.
GGCACGGCTCTACAAGAGAGATAGGTGAGTATATGCACCGAGACACCAGGAGACCTGACTCCTAGCTTAGGAAACACGAAGATCAGGCCCCACCCCCTTGGACAATAACCCCTTTATACCCTGTACCTGATTAGCCTCATTTCCTGTTAATGGACGCTGGCCCTTTAAGAAAGGGTCAGTGACCGCGCGCGCGCCCTAATGCGCATGCGCGCGGCCCGGGTGCCAGAAGCCAGGGAAGGAAGCTGAGAGGAGGACGCAGGGGAGCCGGCCAGGGCCTGGGAAGCCGTCGGGCGCCGGGATCGGAGACCAGGGGGCCTGGGAAGGACGGGCACCGGAGGCTGGAGAGCGGGGAGCGTGGCAGGTGAGCCGGGGAGCGGGGCTGAGGACCCGGGGAGCGGAACAGAGGACCCGGGAAGGGGAGCCGAGGACCCGGGGAGAGTGACAGTACCCCCCCCCCCACGCCCCCCTCCCCGCAACCGGGACATGAAGGCACGGATCAGAGGAGTGCCCACGTTCTCCCTGGGCTCCCAGGACCTATCCTCAGGACCATACCCTTCCCAGTCCACCAGGAAGAACTGTCGACCTCGTACGGTCTTCATGGCCACGATATCCCTTACTGCATAGATGTCGTCATCGGCAATAGGTGGAGGAGCCGGACTGGCAGCAGCGGAGAAGGGACCAAGGACAACCGGCTTGAGCAGGGAGACGTGGAATGAGTTGGGTATCCTCATCGTGGCCGGGAGCTGTAGCTTGTAGGAGACCTCATTGATCTTGTTGAGGACTTTAAACGGCCCAATGTAGCGAGGACCCAGCTTGTATGATGGTATCTTCAGGCGGACGTACTGGGAAGCAAGCCAGACGAGATCTCCAGGAGAGAAACACGGAGGGTCCAGACGTTTCTTGTCTGCGTGTCTTTTCATCCGCAGGGAAGCACGCCCAAGGGACGCTTTGACAGAGTCCCAAATGGTTGCAAAGTCACGGGCTACTGTATCTGCAGCAGGGACATCCGAAGAAGGAGATACAGGCAATGGGATGGAAGGCTGAAGTCCGTAAACGACATGGAAGGGAGAGCTGGAGGACGACTCACTGATGTGGTTGTGGGAGAATTCAGCCCAAGGAAGAAGAGCGGACCAGTCGTCGTGATGGGCGTTAACATAGTGACGTAAGAAAGAGGTCAAGATTTGATTGACCCTCTCTACCTGGCCATTAGACTGAGGATGGTATGCAGATGAAAAGTCCAGAGTCACTCCCAGATGTTTACAGAGAGCCCTCCAGAAGCGGGAGGTGAACTGAGTTCCTCTGTCGGATACGATGTGTAATGGAAAGCCATGCAAGCGGAAGATGTGTTGTATATAGGCGTCCGCGAGTTCCTGAGCAGAGGGCAGTCCAGCCATAGGGACGAAATGGGCCATTTTAGAGAACCGGTCCACCACGACCCATATGACTGTGTGTCCGGAGGACAATGGCAAGTCCGTAATAAAGTCCATTGCTATGTGTTGCCACGGAACTGAGGGTATCGGCAGAGGCAGAAGACGGCCATATGGCAGATGTTTGGGCGTCTTGTTCCTGGCACAAGAGGAACAGGCGGATACAAAAGCAGCGACGTCCGTGCGAAGGGATGGCCACCAATAATGACGTACAATCGCACCCCATGTCTTTTTCTGACCAGCATGACCGGCTGTTTTCGAGGCATGACCCCAGTGTAACACTTTTTTCCTGTCAGTCTCAGAGACATAGGTCTTCCCGGGCGGTATCTGGGCCAGGGTGACAGGGGCCACCGGAATGATTTTACTAGGACAAATGATGGGTTGGGTAGTCTCTTCCTCCTGCTCCATGGGCATGAAAGACCTGGACAAGGCATCAGCGCGTACATTCTTGTCCGCGGGTCGGAAGTGAAGCTGGAAATCAAACCTGGCAAAGAATAGGGACCACCTGGCTTGCCGTGGGTTCAGACGCTGAGCGGACCGTAGGTATTCCAAGTTCTTGTGGTCCGTGTAAATAATCACGGGGTACACTGCCCCTTCCAGGAGGTAGCGCCATTCCTCCAAAGCCAGTTTGACTGCCAAGAGCTCTCGGTCACCGATGGTGTAGTTGCGTTCAGGCGCTGAGAAGCCCTTGGAGAAGAATCCGCAAGTCACCATCTTCCCGGAGGAGGACTTTTGCATGAGCACTGCTCCGGCTCCTGAGGAGGAGGCATCCACCTCCAAGGTGAACTGGCGGTTTAACTCCGGACGGTGGAGTACAGGAGAGGAAGCAAAAGCCCGCTTCAGAGAGCCAAACGCGGCATCAGCCGCAGGTGACCAGTCCTTTGGATTAGCCTCCTTCTTAGTCAAAGCGGAGAGAGGAGCAGTCAAGGCAGAGAAGTGAGGGATAAACTGGCGGTAGTAGTTGGCGAATCCCAGGAAGCGTTGGATTGCCTTCAGTCCAGAAGGAGGAGGCCAGTTGAGAATGGCGGAGACCTTCTTGGGATCCATCTGCAGTCCAGTATCAGAGATGATGTACCCCAGAAAGGGGAGAGAAGACTGCTCAAAGACACACTTCTCATACTTTGCGTACAGACGATTCTCTCTCAGTCTTTGTAGAACCAGCTGTACGTTTTCTCTGTGGGTTTGGAGGTCCGGAGAGAAGACAAGGATGTCATCTAGATACACTACCACACAGATATAGAGAAGGTCCCGGAACACGTCGTTCACCAGTTCTTGAAAGACGGCAGGAGCGTTACACAGGCCGAAGGGCATCACGCAGTATTCATAATGTCCATCGCGCGTATTGAACGCGGTTTTCTATTCGTCACCAGAGCGGATGCGTACCAGATTGTAAGCACCCCGAAGATCCAGCTTGGTGAACACACGAGCTCCTCTAAGCCGGTCAAACAATTCGGGAATGAGCGGCAGAGGGTACTTGTTTTTTACGGTGATTTGATTCAAACCCCGGTAGTCTATGCATGGGCGTAAGTCGCCCTCTTCCTTCTTGACAAAGAAGAAACCTGCTCCAGCAGGAGAGGAGGATCTCCGAATGAACCCCCTTGCCAGGCTCTCTGAGATGTAAGCAGACATGGCCCTTGTTTCGGCTGGAGATAAAGGATATATCCGTCCTCGTGGTGGTGTTGTTCCTGGGAGCAGGTCGATGGCACAATCGTATGGACGATGTGGCGGCAGTACCTCGGATTCCTTTTTATCAAAGACATCTGCAAAGGACCAATAGGCCGAGGTCAGCCCCGGTAGGTTCTCTGGAACCGGAGGTCGTCGGATGGGTTGTATGGACTTTAGGCACCTCTCATGACACGAAGAACCCCATCGGGTGATTTCGCCAGTGCCCCAGCTAACTGATGGTTCGTGTGTCCGCAACCATGGAAGTCCCAGCAGGATCTGGTGGGACATGTGTGGGAGGACGTAGAAAGCGATGTTCTCGGTGTGAAGGGCACCGATACGCAGTTCGACCGGCCTGGTGATCCAGGAGATGGTGTCAGAGAGGGGTCTCCCATCCACCGAGGCAATCACTAGGGGCTTGTCGAGTGGAATAACAGGCACCCGGTACTTGTCCACCGTGGCCTGCTGGATGAAATTGCCTGCTGCCCCGGAATCGAGGTAGGCATCAGCCGTGAACCGCGTCTCTCCCGTTGTCACTTGCACTGTCCATGTAACCGGGTCAGAGAGAGTCCCAGCACCTAGGGTGGCCTCTCCTACCAACCCTAGGCTTTGGAGTTTCCCGGCCTCTCTGGACAGGAGCGTAGCAGGTGTGTGCCCTCACCGCAGTAAAAGCAGAGACCCTTGGCGAGCCGCTCTGCTCGACGTTGTTCAGACTGACGCACTCGGTCGATCTGCATGGGCTCGTGGACGGGAGCCCCAGCTGTCGATGACTGAAGTACGGAGGGTTTCTGCGGAGGAGAGGAATGCCGTACCGGACGTCTCTCACGGGACACTTCCTTGGATCGCTCCTGAAAGCGAATGTCCACTCGAGTCGCTAGGGCAATCAGGGCATCCAGGGTGGTCGGTACGTCACGACCCGCCAGCTCGTCTTTAATTCGCCCTGAGAGTCCTTCCCAGAAGGCGGCGGTTAGGGCCTCGTTGTTCCACCCGAGTTCTGAGGCCAGGGTGCGAAACCGGATCGCGTATTGACCCACCGTCAGAGTCCCCTGACGTAACCGGAGAAGAGACGAAGCAGACGCGGAGGCGCGTCCGGGCTCATCAAAGGTACCACGGAATGCCTGCAGGAAGTCCTGGATGTTCGTGGTCACAGGATCCCCCTTCTCCCACAAGGGGTTCATCCACGCCAGTGCCTCACCCTCTAGATGGGACATGATGAAGGCGACCTTGGCTTGGTCGGAGGCAAACAAATGCGGCAGCTGCGTGAAATGGAGGGAGCATTGGTTTAAGAATCCCCTGCAGGTCTTGGGGTCTCCGGCGTACCGGGGTGGTGAAGCCAACCGAAGTCTGGTGGTATCTGAAGAAGTCGCCACAGGAGCTGGATCCGTGGATTGACTAGTGGAAGCCCGGGATGTTGAAGTCGTAACTGCCGCTTGTAGCGTGTTCAGGCGAGCGTCCACAGAAGACATGAATTGCAGCATGCGGGTCTGGACTTCACGCTGGCGTTGGAGTTCCTCCTGTACGGCTGCTAGTGCTGCAGCGGGATCCATGGCCTGATCTTACTGTCACGGCCAGGTGGACGGGCAGACCCAGGAGGTGGATCCACTGGGCCGAACTCCTAGATGGTAGTAAAGAGTCCGGTAGCTGGAACACTATAAACAGCAGAACAGTCCGTGCACACGAGTATAGCGGAGAAGTCCCTGGGACCACGGAGTCACGGGTGGTAGTCCGGGTGACGCAGCTCAGGTTCGGAAGCCGAGATGATGTCAGGCGGGGTCCGGAACCTTTGGAGCGAGATGACGAGTCACCGCAGGGATCCGGGATGGTGCGGACTGTCAGGATGGCAGATGGACAGCGTTCGGGGTTCAGGATACGGCAGGACTGGATGGCGAGGCAGGCACGGCTCTACAAGAGAGATAGGTGAGTATATGCACCGAGACACCAGGAGACCTGACTCCTAGCTTAGGAAACACGAAGATCAGGCCCCGCCCCCTTGGACAATAACCCCTTTATACCCTGTACCTGATTAGCCTCATTTCCTGTTAATGGACGCTGGCCCTTTAAGAAAGGGTCAGTGACCGCGCGCGCGCCCTAATGCGCATGCGCGCGGCCCGGGTGCCAGAAGCCAGGGAAGGAAGCTGAGAGGAGGACGCAGGGGAGCCGGCCAGGGCCTGGGAAGCCGTCGGGCGCCGGGATCGGAGACCAGGGGGCCTGGGAAGGACGGGCACCGGAGGCTGGAGAGCGGGGAGCGTGGCAGGTGAGCCGGGGAGCGGGGCTGAGGACCCGGGGAGCGGAACAGAGGACCCGGGAAGGGGAGCCGAGGACCCGGGGAGCGTGACAGTATAACACACTTGTTACCCTTAATGTATGATATTTTATGGTCATTGACTGAATCTAATGCCTACATGCTTCATTATTAAGATAGCCTAATCAATTGGTACACTACTATACTTGTCCTTACAGGAGAAAGCTATATCTGGATATATCTAGAACTAACCGACTCAATACACCCTGGAGTCAGGAAGCAAGGTTTTCCCCTTCACCTGGGTTCTTCTAGATATACGGTTCTTTCCTTACAGGTAAACCACATCATTACCCTAGATGTTATATGCATTGATTATGGAGGCCGAGAACCCTAATAAGGTCAATGAGCACACTACTGTACTTTTTCTTTCAGGAAAGATCAGCGGTCAGGCATATCCTTAGTAGAGTTGAGCGCGGTTCGCGGTTCGAGGTTCTCCATTTCGCGGCTCGAGTGATTTTGGGGGCTGTTCTAGATCGAACTAGAACTTGAGCTTTTTGCTAAAGCTCGATAGTTCTAGTTACGTTCGAGAACGGTTCTAGCAGCAAAAAGACAAGCTAATTCCTAGCTGGCTTTCCGCTGTAATAGTGTAAGTCACTCTGTGACTCAGACTATTATGAAATTTCAGCGTATAGTGTGCGGGAACAGCGCATTCAGATCACTGCTGTATGTATAATGGCGATCGCCATTTTTTATTTTTTTTCCTTGTCTTCCTTCCCTAAGCGCGCGCGTGTAGTGGGGCGGGCCAGCATGTCAGCCAATCCCAGACACACACACACAGCTAAGTGGACTTTTAGCCAGAGAAGCAACGGCATGTGTGATAGGATGTCCATGTCACATGTCCCTGCATTATAAAAACGGACATTTTCCTCCAGCACGCCATTATCTGCCTTCTGCGTCTTGGTGTCAGTCACCGCTGGCGTAGCTCCTGTCTCCGATACTGCTGTGTACGCTCTATACACAGCGCTATACAGAATAGGGATAGAAGTTTCTTTCAGCCCTTATAAGGGCTAATACCGGCAGGGTCAGAGCCATAGGTGACAGGTCCGTGAAAACAGATTTTAACAGCTACACAAGATGACAGCGTCTGTGTAGCTAAGGTCAGGGATTTCCCCGCTGCATTTCCCCATTAGGAGGGATAGAAAGGGAGGCTTCCTTTCCTCTACCCAGACCCACAACCCTGCCACTGTACCCTCCTGTCCTTTGCACACTCAAACAAACATATTTGCAGCACGTCTGCCTGCATTGCACACTCAAACTCATTGTTACTAAGCCATTATACTAGCAAACACTGAGGAAACTTAGTGGCATCCTAAACGTGGCTGTTGGACTTCTGTATTGTCCCACTAGTGCAAAGATATTTGCAGCACGTCTGCCTGCATTGCACACTCAAACTCATTGTTACTAAGCCATTATACTAGCAAACACTGAGGAAACTTAGTGGCATCCTAAACGTGGCTGTTGGACTTCTGTATTGTCCCACTAGTGCAAAGATATTTGCAGCACGTCTGCCTGCATTGCACACTCAAACTCATTGTTACTAAGCCATTATACTAGCAAACTATGCTGCCAGTTTAAGGGCCGTAGTTGCATTGTCAGGGATAATTATTGATGTTTATTCTGCTGTTAATAAAGCTAGAGCACCGCTGAAATCTACACCACCTCTCAATTTTTACTACCACATTTTAAGTGCACAATCTTGTCGCAATCAAAATGAGTGGCAAAATGACAGATGCTGGTGGAAAGAGGAAGAGGCGTGTTGGAAAAGGAAAAAAAGGGTTTCTCCTGTAAGGAAGGTGGCAAAGCTCCATTAACATCTGCTGAAGATAGACCATCTTCCAGCAAAAGTAAGATGTCTACTACTTACCGTGAACAATCCGATGTGCTCCCTTTTTTACGGACACGAACAACTGGAACAAAGGTAGATGGCCAAAAAAGGAAAATGCTTGAACGGATCTCAAGTGGTCCAACAAGTGCCCTCTCCGCCACCTCAACTACCGCATCCAAAAAACACCAGTCCTCTGAGTTGTCAGCCCAATCACACTTGCATTCTCCCAGCTCTGAAGTCTCCATCAGCCCTGCACAGTATGGTGGAACTGAGATGGCTGAGTCTGCAGAGCTGTTCAGTCACACTATAGCCTGGGAATCAGAAGTCTTCTCCCAAGCTACAGCGAGTACAGACCAGGAAATGGTCTGCAGTGATGCCCAGAACCTTTGTGACTCTGATTCAGGCCGTGAGGACCAGGTTTCTGAGCATAATGTTGACCCTTTTTCACAAACTGTAACACCTGTTGTTACAGACAATGAGGAACATACTGATGACGATGAGACGCAGATACCAGATTGGGATGAAAACTTAAATATTCGGTCAGGGCAACAAGAGGCTCGGTCTGAGGGTGAGGGGAGTGCAAACACAACAATTGATGAGGAAGTTCTAGATCCCACCTACTGTCAACCCACAGTCAGGCACTCGAGGAGGTCAACAGAGGCGGTGGAGGAGGATGCAACCGACGACGAAGTTACCTTGCGCCTTCCTGGACAGAGTCGGAGCACTGGTAGCACGTCTACAACTGCATCCTCAGCCACCACTCTGCCTCTGAGCACTAGTCGGGGGGGCTCAGCAGGTCGCATGCCCTCTAAGCCTTGCCTAGCCTGGTCCTTTTTTGACATAGCAAAAGATCAGCCAAATTATGTGATCTGTAAAATTTGTCGTGATTCTGTTAGTAGAGGGCAAAACCTCAGCAGTTTGACAACTTCTTCCATGAATCGTCACATGAATAAATATCATATGTCCCAGTGGGAAGCTCACCATGCTGCAATGCGGCCTAGCGGAGCGAACCATCCACCGCCTGCCCCTTCCAATGCATCCGTGCGCTCTTCATCTTCTAGGACTGTGGGGACAGCTGTCACACCTGGTTTTCCACGCACAACTTCCACCACTGTAACCGCAACAGACAGTTTGCTTGGTAGGTCGTCAGTTGGTTTGGAAGGGGAAACAAGTACGTGTGTACAGCTCTCTCAGACATCGATAGCACCAACGTTGGATGAAGGCGACATCATGCCTACTCCTGCACTTTCCTCACAAAGCTGCATTTTTCCAGGGACACCCTACTCAACACCGTCTACACACAGCAACCAGATCTCTGTCCCTCAGATGTGGACAAATAAAAGGCCATTTCCTGCGACCCATGACAAAGCTAAGAGGTTGACTTTATCCCTCTGTAAGCTCTTGGCTACCGAAATGCTGCCTTTCCGCCTGGTGGACACACAGGATTTTAGAGACCTTATGTCTGTCGCTGTGCCCCAGTACCAGATGCCCAGTCGCCACTACTTCTCTAAGAAAGGTGTGCCCGCGCTACACCAGCATGTCGCACACAACATCACCGCTTCCTGGAGAAACTCTGTGTGTCAACGGGTGCATTTCACCACCGATACTTGGACCAGTAAGCATGGACAGGGACGTTACATGTCGCTGACTGGGCACTGGGTAACTATGGTGATAGATGGAGAAGGGTCTGCTGCACAAGTCTTGCCGTCCCCACGACTTGTGTGTCAATCCTCTGTCTGTCCAAGTTCCGCCACTGCTTCTGCCTCCTCCACCTCATCTGGGTCCTCCACCTCCGCCCCAAGCCTGCCTGGTCAGGCAACCAGCGTTCTCACTGCGCAGAAGGAATCACGCACCCCTCATTACTATGCTGACAGCAGAGCGCAACGGCATCAGGCGGTCTTTAGCTTGACATGTCTTGGAAATAGGAGTCACACAGTGGCTGAGTTGTGTTCAGCTCTGGAGACTGAGTTTAATAAATGGTTGTCTCCACTCAACCTGCAGCCTGGTAAGGCTGTGTGCGACAATGATGCAAACCTTGGTGCGGCCCTTCGCCTGGGCAAGGTGACACACGTGCCTTGTATGGCTCACGTGTTGAACCTTGTTGTCCAGAAATTTTTAACACACTATCCCGGCCTAGATAGCCTTCTGACCAGGGCACGAAAACTGTCTGCTCACTTCCGCCATTCAACCGCCGCAGCTGAGCGACTTGCATCGCTCCAGAAGTCTTTCGGCCTGCCGGTTCATCGCCTGAAATGCGATGTGCCAACACGCTGGAATTCGACTCTCCACATGTTACAGCGACTGTGGCAGCACCGCCGAGCCCTGGTGCAATACGTCATGATGTATAGCCTGGGCCAACGAGATGCAGAGGTGGGGCAGATCACCCTGATGGAGTGGTCTCAGATCAAGGACCTATGCACCCTTCTGCACAGTTTCGACATGGCGACGAATATGTTTAGCGCTGACAATGCCATTATCAGCATGACAATTCCAGTCATTTACATGCTGGAGCACACGCTAAACACTATTCGGAGTCAGGGGGTGGGACAACAGGAAGGGGAGGAACTACAGGAGGATTCATATGCGCAAGACACAACAACATCACCAAGGTCCAGACGTTCATCATCACCAATGCGGCAGGCATGGGACCATGGGGGACAGGGATCAACAAGGGCGCATGGTAGCAGGCGAAATGTTGAGGAAGGTGCAGGAGAACATGAAGAAATGGAGGACGAACTGTCCATGGACATGGAAGACTCAGCGGATGAGGGAGACCTTGGTCAAATTTCAGTTGAAAGAGGTTGGGGGGAGATGTCAGGGGAAGAAAGAACGGTTAGCACCTCTATGCCACAAACACAGCGTGGACTTGGTCCGCATGGCTGCGCAAGACACATGAGTGCCTTCTTGCTGCACTACCTCCAACATGACCCTCGTATTGTCAAAATTAGAAGTGATGATGAGAGTGTTCTGGACTTCAGTTGATGTTGTGAACGGGTTCTTCTTCACCAAAGAAAGTATGCGGCGATCATCCACCACTGTTGTCATCCGTGGACGCCCAGGCCTTTTTGAGTTCCCAAGCTCACCAGTCAATTCCTTTTTTCTCAGAATGTACCCGACTGTTGATTTTGCTACTCCAAGCATGTCTGCTATCTCTCTGATGGATTTTTTCTTTTTTTTCAGCCTCAGGATGTTCTGCTTCACCTCAATTGAGAGTTCCTTAGACCGCATGTTGTCTGGTCACAGCAACAGCTTCCAACTGCAAAACCACACATCTGTAATCAACCCCAGACCTTTTAACTACTTCATTGATTACAGGTTAGCGAGGGAGACGCCTTCAGAGTTAATTGCAGCCCTTAGAGTCCCTTGTCCAATTACTTTTAGTCCCTTGAAAAAGAGGAGGCTATGCATTACAGAGCTATGATTCCTAAACCCTTTCTCCGATTTGGATGTGAAAACTCTCATATTGCAGCTGGGAGTGTGCACTTTCAGCCCATATTATATATATAATTGTATTTCTGAACATGTTTTTCTAAACAGCTAAAATAACAAAACTTGTGTCACTGTCCAAATATTTCTGGACCTAACTGTAAATACCTTATCCTGGTATATGCACTGAACAAAAATATAAACCCAACACTTTTTTTGCCCATTTTCATAACCTGAGCTCAAAGATCTAACACTTTTTTATGTACACAAAAGGCCTATTTCTCCCAAATTTGGCTAATTCTGGGCTAGTGAGCACTTCTCTTTTGTTGAGATAATCCATCCACCTCACAGGTGTGGCATATCAAGATGCTGATTAGACAGCATGATTATTATACAGGTGTGCCTTAAGCTGGGTTCACACATAGCGACAGCGACAACGATGTCGCTGTTACGTCACCATTTTCTGTGACGCAACAGCAACCTAGTAAGTCGCTGTTATGATCGCTGCTTAGCTGTCAAACACAGCGACTCAGCAGCGATCATAACGACACGCGTCGCTGTGGAAGCGATGCTGCGCTTGGTAACTAAGGTAAATATCAGGTAACCATTACCCGATATTTACCTTGGTTACCAGCGCACACGCTTAGCGCTGGCTCCCTGCTCTCCTAGCCAGGGTACACATCGGGTTAATTACCCAATGTGTATTCCAGCTACGTGAGCAGGGAGCCGGCACTGGCAGCGTGAGAGCACACCGTTTAGCGCTGGCTCCCTGCACACGTAGCCGGAGTACACATCGGGTAATTAACCCGATATGTACTCTGGCTAGGAGTGCATGGAGCCGGCACTGGCAGCATGAGAGCGGCAGTGCTAGTAACTAATGTAAATATCGGGTAACCAAGGAAAGGGCTTCTTGGTTACCCGCTGTTTACCTTGGTTACAGCTTACCGCAGGCTGCCAGACGCCGGCTCCTGCTCCCTGCTCGCTTCAGTTCGTCGCTCTCTTGCTGTCACACACAGCGATGTGTGCTTCCCAGCGGGAGAGCGACAAGCAAAAAATGAAGCTGGACATTCAGCAATGAGCGGCGACCTCACAGCAGGGGCCAGCTCGTTGCTGGATGTCACACACAGCGACAGCGACGGGACATCGCTGCCACGTCACAGAAAATGGTGACGTAGCAGCGACGTCGTTGTCGCCGTCGCTATGTGTGACACCACCTTTAGGTTGGTCACAATAAAAGGCCGCTCTAAAACGTACAGTTTTATCACACAGCACAATGCCTGAGATGTCGCAAGCTTTTAGGTAGCGTGCAATTAGCATGCTGATGGCAGGAATGTCCCCCAGAGCTGTTGCCCATGAAATGAATATTAAGTTTTCCATCATAACCCATTTCTAATGGTGTTTCAGAGAATTTGGCAGTACATCCAACGGTTCTCACAACCATATGTAACCGCACCAGCACAGGACCTCAACATTCAGCATCTTCACCCCCAAGATCGTCTGAGACCTGCCAATTGGACAGCTACTGCAATAATCGGTTTACATGACCAAAGAATTTCTGCACCAACTTTCAAAAACCATCTCACGGAAGCTCATCTGCTGCTTGTCGTCACCGGGATCTCCACCTGACTTCAGTTCATCGGTGTAACCAACTTGAGTGTGAAAATGCTCACATTCAATGGCATCTGGCTACATTTGTCTGCAGTAGATAAGATAGTGACAATAATGTAATGAATGTGTTTTGTGAGTCTTTAACGAAATGTGTGCCAGTAACATCTGTATTTAAAGTCCAACATTATTTTATTATTAACACAATGGGCCTCATTTTCTTACAGTGTGCATTTGTAAGCCGTATAATGAGTGTATCCCTTAGGATATTGTGACACTATGGACGAATATACCAACTCTGACACCAGTTCACTCTACCGGAAATATCTTATTTAGTTATATGAATAATTAACAAATAAGTAAGTGAAACAATCAAATCCTCACAAAGACACTCAGCCAGGAGGCTGAGACCGATGTGCTGGACAGCAATTTACCTACTCGCGCCCCTGTCTAAACCAGCCACCAGTTAACCTGATAACACCTTTGAAACTGGAATAAATATACGTGTAAAATACAGGCCCACCTGAGGTTTAGCACAACAGCGTACAATCCTACAATGAATTGTCTGTACTACTCAGCTGAATACCCCCTCCTGACCCAATGCACTTCACGTAAATGAAGAGAAATAGTCCTTTCTCAACTTTACAGTAAATGTTTAATCAACAAACTGATTGCTGCAGCAGTTTGGCGGGAAATGCAGTGTAATACACCTACGTAGCTGTCTAAAGTTAAAATGTTCTCAAAAACGCTCTCTGGGCAAAAGTTCAAGGGTAGCCTGCAGTCCATAGTGTACCAAGTTGATACTTAGGCATGGATGAGATTTCTTCCTATCCAAACAAATCTGACGTATCACTGTGCAGCCGGAAGCTCCATTCACAGAGTTTGGTAATTGCTGTGGCATGACACAAATAACATACCCATCTAATTAACTGTCACCTCTATTTCCCTCTTGCATACTATCGGTGCCAAATTGCAGTGAGTTGCGTTCATGCTTACCAGCTGCTAAGGTGCAGTGGACCTTAACTGTCTTACCGACAGGGGCTACACCACATTTTCAGCTAATGAACTGAGGACAGCTACAGGACTTCTTGGAACAGCTGAGCAGTATGGTTAACGACCGTGCCCTGACTCCTTAATGACGTCTAACAGATCTCAAGCTAAATACCACCTTTCTCTGTCTCCTACCAGCACCCCTGGCAGAAATCTTCTCCCAACTAAACAGGATCTGGTCTTTGTGATGCCCCAGGGCAGTGGGGTACTCGGTCCCGGGCTCTGTAGTGCTCGTTGAGGTCAGTTGTGGTCGCAGCCTGGTACCGTGGCCCTTGGGGTGTCGTCCCTCAGGAAAGAAAAAGGGGGTTTTGGTAAAAATGAAAGAAAATAATAAAAGTGTTTGTCGACTACGCCACTTGCGGTGTGTGGCCAAGTTATTTGGGGCCACCGCTGCAGGTTTCTGCTGGGCCTGATGGAGTGATGCAGCCTGGATGGTTAGAGCCCTCCGCAAGCAGGGACAGGCCCCAGCAGTGGTTGATGGTGGTTGTGTGGCGCCCTGGACAAGCCAGGTTGTCACAGGTACTGCAACAACACACCCCACACCCCGGTTAGGCACATCAGTCACACACAAACCCTTGTTGCCTCCCTCCAGGGGCTGATGTCCACACCAGGTGGGGTGAAGCCAGGCGGTTGGCCCCACCCACTGGGGAGTTCACAGTCCTGGAGGCGGGAAAAGGAAGCAGATCAGTTTAGGGAAGTGGTAGTAGAGGAGCAGACTGACCGTGTCCGGGTACGTGGCCCGGGCACTGAAGAGCAAGGTTGGCAGACGGTGGTAACTGTCTGCAGGCGAGGCCGATTGACGCACAACCGTAAGGACCGGGGTCGGGTGGTGGCCCGCCGGTACCGAACCGGGGAGCGAAGAGAAGCCAGCACCATTCGGCAGGGCCTATGGACCCCGACCAGGCTTGGAGTCGCCGTTAAACTGGTCAAATCCGTCAGCAACGGGAACCTCCGGGGTTTCCCAGCAGCAAAGACCCGACTGAAGGCAACCGCTCAACCGTGAAGGGAAATACAGCTACCGCCACAGCTAGAGTTACCAGGGCCAGAGCCTGCGGGCAAAAAGGGGCTCCTCTGGCAAACACACCGCTGGGGAGCGGGTTACCGGTGGGAAGCCATCAGAGGCGAAAACACATTAAAGGTGCAGGTAGAGACAGTCACCGCCAACCTACCGGGAGTGACCACCGCAGCCGCCTGTGGGACCCGTCCATCCAGCCATTTGTTTTACCAGAGACTCCATGTACATTACTGGCTGAGTGAGTACCACCGTGCCGTCTGGCACTGTGCTGCCCCTGCGACCCTGCACCTCCCCAACCCCTGACATCCACCTTCCAATCGCCATCACCGGGCCCCAGGACCACCAAATCCCCCCTACCCACAGAGGGGAGAGAAACATCTCGGCTGCTCCCTATCATCGCTCCCGGGATCCCCATCCAGAGCAGCGGTGGTGTCCCCAACCTCACCACACACCGTGGGTGGCGTCACGAACCGAGTTCCCAATCTCCAAAAACTATCCCCTTTTCACTCACGGGCGAGGAGCGCCGCTCGAGTCCCCGGATCCGGCCCACCGCTCAAGCCACCGAGCAGCAAGCAGCAAGCAGCAGCAGCGCGGGACCCGAGCGTGGTAGTGAGCGCAGCGCCCCCCTCCCCGCCCGCGACAGTTGTAGTGGTGAAACAGTCTATGTGAGTGCACGCCGTCAAGTAAACAGTCCACAACAGTGTTGCAGTTTACCTTGCCTTGTTTAGTTTTGGTGATGGAACCACAGGTGCCGATTCCAGGTGTTCCCGCTCCCCTTGTTCTCCGTGCCAGCTGGACCTGGGATGGCTGTCCTCTGTGCAAACTTGTTCTCATTGCACTCCCGTGGCCTGGAGCTACTTGGAAGTCCCTTCTCTTCACTCTGGCCCTAATGCAGATAGCCTGGACTATTTAAGGGATTCAGTCCCCGGTTCCCTCTTTGCTGCTTGTTCTTCAGGCATTTTAGGTTGGCGATTGACCCTGGAGATCTTCTCAGCCGACAGCGTTAACAGCTGACCATCAAGTGTCCCACTGTCCTAGAGTCTGCATCCCACCTTGTGCGGAGTCCCGTGAGCCTTGGTTCCGAACTTCCACAGGCCCTTCGTGGTTCCTGTAGTCTGCTGCTTCCACAGGTAACCCACGGTGCCTGGAGTCCTGTTCCGTACTCCACAGTTCTCACTCCTTTTACAGCTCTCTGTTGTTTCTACAGGTCTCTCTTTCTCTGTTTCTACTCCTTCACCTCCTCACTACCAACTCTCTACTTCTCTGAACTGACTGCTCACTAAAGCAAATACTACTTCCTGCCACCAACTTCCCACTTACCCCTCACTGGGTCTCTCCCTACAGGCTGGGTGGCTACGTCCAATCAGTGACCTCCCCTTTTACCTGTTACTAGGCAGCCTTCCAGCTTAGTGTCGGGGTTGTGTATGTGGCCTCAAGGTGCTGGTGTACTTACCGGCACGGATATTCTGGGTTTTGGGTTTCCACGGGTTACATTTGCGGCACCTAGTACCGCAGGGGTGCTACATCTTCAACACAATCAGCTCCACTATGCCTCTGCTCTAGTTCTCAGGGTATCTTCACACACGCGTGTATCAGGATCTCCTTTCAGCACGTCTCTTTTCACATTTCAGTGAACTCAAACTGCACTATAAATGGTCGCCGTTCCACACATGTAATGCACTTTTCATTCTAAGATATCAGTTTACGGGCATCATCAGGAATCCCATTTAATCTGGAAACAAACAGTATATTTCAATATCAATTTTTCTTGTCTATAGGCTGTGCATACAAATAGCGGCGCCTGGTGGCCAAAAAGCAACAATATTTACAACGGGCACGCTGTTACACTGATGTGGACAAAGGTATACACATTTATACCACATTGGTGAGCCGGCAAACATCTCACACCTTTGTTCTCACACAAAATGTTAAAAAAATGAGTTTTTCAAGCAGAAACTGATTCAGGAAACTGGATTTACCTTTTCCATAAATTGAATTGAATGGGAGTCAGAGGTCCAATACCCGGCCTCGGACAGTATCAGAAGACGGAAGATTCGGAACTGAGCATTTTTAATCACAAGCTGCCACCGCCGGCACTTAGAGCAGCTGATCGGTGGGTGTGCCGAGTGTCGGACCCCGGTTGATCAGACATTGATGAACTATCTTATGAATAGGTCAACAATGTAAGTGTAGTGGACAACCTCTTTAAAGGGAGCCTGTCATGCATGAAACAATAACCGTATTTTTCGGATTATAAGATGCACTTCTCTCAAAATTTTGGGAGGAAAGTGAGGAGTGCGTCTTATAATCCTAATGTAGTTTCCCGAGAGAGGTGGAGAGGGGTGATGTGGGCTGCAGGCACTATGATGTGGGATTATTGCGGGCTCTGCTGTGGGCACTGTGATGTGGGCTTACTGTGGACACTGTGATGCGGGGTTTCTGCTGTGGGCTCTGCTGCGGGCTGTGAGGAAGGTGCCGCCATTCTGTAGCTTTCAGCGGTACAGGCTTCAAATAATGGTGCCCAGAATTGGCACGTGCGCAGATGGAGCTCTTGCCTCAATAGCTAATCTGCGCACGCACCGCCTCGGGCCCGTTCAACTCACTGCAGCGGGCTTTAAGCAAATGGCCCCGGAGCTAACGCTTGCACAGATGAGATCTTGGCTTGTCATTGAGCCGAGAGCTCCATCCACTCACGCGCAGACTTCGGGCGCCATATCTTTGAAGCCCACATCGCCGACAGTTTATGGATGTTCCTCTTGCCTCACAGCGCCCACAACAAGCATCTGGGACACCCGCTGCACCGACCGCAGCATCGCTGAACTCCAGGACCACCCCTATCTCCTGTGACCCCACTCCACTGCCACCCCCCTCTGGTAAGACCACATTTTTGTTTCCATTTGTTTTTCTCTAAATTTGGTGTGCGTCTTATAATCCGGTGCATCTTATAAAACGAAAAGTAGGGTATATTACGTGCTATCGTTTCTACATAATTTGTTATTACCCCTGATATTTAACTTTAAAACTTAAATACCCAAGAAGAAAATAAGACAATCTTAAAAAATATATATTTTATATAAATTATTAGTCAAAAAACTACTTAAAACATACATAAAAACTTATGTGGTAGGTCAGGATAAACACAGTGGATACAGGGCTTAATATTGAACACAAGATGCAGAAAAAAACAGCTAATAGTATAACTATATAGGAAAATCTCCTTTTTAGATCATACAAAAATTTAGCTGTATTTAAACTTTGGTTGGTTCAATATATAGAGAAACAGGAGTATCAGCATTAAAAAGAAGTATCACATGCTTAATAATTACAAAAGGTTGCTAATTAAATTAATTTAAAGACAAAGTGTGATGTGCATAGTAATTAATGGGCACAAAAAGGCAAATCTAAAGTGACGTGCATAGTTATACTAACAGAAGGTTCTGTGATCTGAAGGTGTCGGGTGTGCAAGAAATCTCCAGACTGATATATTAGTATATATATATATATATATATATATATTAACCCCTTAACGACCGCGGGCAGTAATATTACGTCCTAGAAGTCATAATGTTACTGCCTGCGATCTGCCGGCGACAGCTTGCCGTAATCTGCGCACATCTCAACTGATTTTCACAGCTGAGATGTGTGCCTGCTAGGCACGAGCAGAATTGTTATCTGCTCATGCCGTTTAACCCATTAAATGACGCTGTCAATATGTGACAGCGCCATTATAACGGCATCGGCGGTAAGCTTTTACTTACTGCCCGATACCGGAAGTCATGTGACATGATCATGTGACTTCCGGTAGTTGTTATGGTAGCACAGGGTCATGTGATGACTTCTGTACTACACATGAACTACTTTCAGTTTCACTCGGCCCGCAGCCGAGTGAGCCAGAATGTGAGCGTATCTGCTGTTTACAGCTGTGCAGCTGTGATCAGCAGATAGGGCAGAGCGATCGAATTCCTGATCGCTATAGCCCCCTAGGGAGACTAGTAATATAAAAAAAAGTAAAAAAAAAATAAAAAAAACCCTAAAAGTTCAGATCACCCCCCTTTCGCCCCATTGAAAATGAAAGGGTTAAAAAAATAAAAAATATACACACGGTATCGCCGCATTCAGAAATGCCCGATCGATCAAAATATAAAATCAATTCATCTGATCAGTAAACGGCGTAGTGGCAAAATTAATTCCAAACACCAAAATGACGTTTTTTTTGTCGACACAACTTTTGCGCAAAATGCAATAACAGGTGATCAAAACGTAGCATCTGCGCAAAAATGGTACCGTTAAAAACATCAGCTCCAGACACAAAAATAAGCCGTCACTGAGCCATAGATCCCGAAAAATGAGAACGCTACAGGTCACGGAATATGGCGTAAAACGTGCGCCACTTTTTTCGGACAAATTTCCGATTTGTTCTTAACCCCTTATATAAAAGTAAACCTATATATGTTTGGTGTCTACGAACACGCAATGACCTGAGGTATCATACCCACACTATACCGTATAGTGAACACAGTGAATAAAATATCTCAAAAACAATAGTGCTATCGCACTTTTTTTTGCAGTTTTTCTGCATTTGGAATTTTTTTTTACAGTTTTCCAGTACATTATATGGTAAAACTTATGGTTTCATTTAAAAGTACAACTCGTTCCGCAAAAAAATAGCCCTCATATGACCATACTGACTGAAAAATAAAAAAGTTACGTCTCTCAGAAGAAGAATGGCGAAAAAAAAAAACGGAAAGCAAAAAAATCGTTCGGTCGTGAAGGGGTTAAATATTATTAAAGTGCCAATAGATGAGTAATAAAGTGCTTAAATATATAACATCGGTGTGGGAAATACACAAACCCGACACTACAAATCACAGAATTCCCCCATAGAATAACACATGTACAAATACTACGATAGAGAAAGCTTTCGCACAAAAGTAGCAGCGCATGTGTGAACTAAAGTCCAACCAATCTTTGCATAGTGAATAAAAGCATAATTACCCGTGTCAATACAGCCACTGTACAGAGACCCCCCTGACGCGTTTCACTACAGCTTCATCATAAGGGGTAAAACTTTTAATCAAACATTTCTCATTTGTAAAAAAAAATGATGTATTGTTTACAGTGGAACCTTGGATTACGAGCAGAATTGGTTCCGGAGTGTGCTCTTAAACCAAGTTACTCTTATATCAAAGCAAGTTTTCCCATAGGAAATAATTGAAACACAAACAATTCGTTCCATGACCCAAAAATATTTACTGTATTTATACAAACTTATTACAGTAATATAAAATAATGTCCTGTAGTCATATAAAATTACAGTACACTAATACAAAATACTGTGCAGTAAATAAAACATAAAACAAATTAAACTGCACATTAGCTTACAATAGAATTGTTGGTGTGCGAGAGGTACAGTATAAGCAATGTGCTGCACTGGTTAGCAGAAAGAAAGTACAATACTGTATCCACAAATGCAAATTGATAGACATGCTATATAATGTATACTGTACTGTACAATGGTATACTGTATACAGTACATATGGACAGATAGTTACCTCCAGAGCGGGCTAGAGCGCGGTGAAAGGACAGAACCGGAAGTGTGCACGGTGAGTATTTGCTCTTATTGCAAAGCGTTGCTCTTAAACCAAGTTACACATTTGTAATAAGCTTTGCTTGTCTTGCAAAACGCTCTCAAACCAAGTTACTCTTAATCCAAGGTTCCACTGTATTTATTTACTTCATATCTGGAATCAGCACCTTTCATTTGAGTAAAATCATCAAAAATACTTAGGTCAGCAGAATGTTTCTTTCCAAATGTAGACCAGTGTTATCAGCTTATTCCTTGTGGTGAGCAGAAATATCAGATGATGGTTTTACTTTATGGGTACTTTTAAATATTTCTTCTAATAGGCATGACCATTGAGGAAGGATTCTCCAGTCGTCCTGCATGTGTGTTACCCACCGATACTATTTGTAAATAATACATGGACTGCATGCGACTTGGTTCAAAATTGGCCACAGCAGCCTTTATTACCTATTATTTACATTCTAAACAAAAGGGGGCGCCGTCCAACGGGCAACCCCAACAAATAACAATAAGTAACACCGTAACCAATACAGTAAATATATAACCCCGGGTAGGCCCAGTCCAGGAACAACTTCTCACCCCAATATCCCTGGCTACAACACACTGACCAAGAGATGAGGTATTAATCACCCACGGATTAATACCCCCAACTTTGCAAAACCCCGTGCCTGCAACATCCCGGAACCCGGAGCCACCATACCAACATGGTGTCTCTCGGTCCAGCTACCAATCCCTTCAACCGCCTCTGGACCAGACCTACCCCCGCTGCTGCGACAAATAGAAAAAGAACCCATCCTAATAATATTCTCCCCTCAATACTGAAACACAAGGAAGGGTGGGTGGGGATCGGTCCACGTCTGGAAGTCAAGAGAGGGGGTAAGGGTACTTTCACACTTGCGTATTTTTCCTTCCGTCACAATCCGCCCTTTTGGAAAACAGCGGAATCCGTTAACGGATTCCGCTGTTTCCCATAGACTTGTATGGATGACGGATTGCGCCAAAAGGACCTACGTTGCTTCCGCTGGGCGATGCTCCGTTGCTTCCGCCCAGTGTGAGGAACGCAGCATGTAACGTTTTTTTTGAGCAGCTGAATCCTCAGGATTTCACTGCGCATGCTCTCTCTGGCTCCCTGCACCCATAACCAGGGTAAATATCGGGTAACCAAGCAAAGTGCTTTGCCTAGTTATACTCGATATTTACCCTGGCTACGTGTGCAGGGAGCCCGACACTTCCCCGCTTGGCTCTGCCCCCTCCCGCACTCCACTCCGCATGTATACACACACACGCGCGCACACACAGACACACATACACTCACCTGTCCTCAGCGCCATGGCCCTGCTCGGCTCCACCCAGCCCGCACTCCGCCCCCGCACACATTCTCGGCAGCCGAGCGATCAGTTGATCACCCAGTGGCCGGCTACTGGGAGCGATCAGTTGATCACCCGGCGGCCGGCTGCTGGGAGCGATCAGCTGATCACCCGGAGGCCGGCTGCTGGGAGCGATCAGCTGATCACCTGGTGGCCGGCTGCTGGGAGCAATCAGCTGATCACCTGGCGGCCGGCTGCTGGGAGCGATCAGCTGATCTCCCGGCGACCGGCTGCTGTGAGCGATCAGCTGATGGTTCACAATAGTCTGCCGCCGGTAAAACTGTAGAAAAAAAAAAAATCAAGACGGATTCCGTTGTTTTGCAGCATCCGTTGTGCCACTATATGCAACACATCCGTTGCATCCGTCACACAACGCAATGCAACGGATACCGTTCAACGCAAGTGTGAAACTAGCCTAAGGCAGATATCTTCATGTATAACCCATCATCTGCCCCCCCTCTTCCTCCAGGGAACTCCTCCTACCCACCAATCCCCTCTATGCCCTATACAAAACCACCTCCTATCCCTACTAACCCCATCACTCCTTCCCTTCCCTATAGTCATGTCGCCCCACCACCCTATGGGTTCCATGCCTTTTTGAACATTTTTCAACCGCTAAGAATAATTTACCGAATTAAAAATATAAGATAATTTTAGTAATTTGGAAATTACTTAATGGTCTCCCCCTAAATCAAAGTGTTTATCATCGATTGCAAGTGTGTTAACTAAACATTATATTCCTGAAGGCTCTTACATATGATATACTTATAACGTAATCAGTTCAAAACTGCCCCAATTTTGTTGTTTTATTAATGAGAAATATGTCCAAAGCCTTTATCTGACCAGTCCGTGCTCAACAAATATTTGATATGCAAAGTTCTTGTGCAATGTCCATAGTGTACGTACAACTACACGGCTCTACAGGAAAGATTATATAAATGCTGGAGTCACTGCCCTGTTCTGTACAGATTATATATCACTCACAGAAGTCACTGTCCTGTCGCTCGCACAATGGGGCACTGGGCTGTATGTGTGGGGTTGGTCATATTACAGATCTTAGGGACCCTGGAAGCAAAACTGTAAGTATAATAGTTATATTTTGCCTTTATTTTACTTGAAAAATGTTATATATTTCTCTATTGTACTATACTGCAGTGAGGATAAGACACTTTTTGGACTTTTTTGTAGTAAATTTTAAAAAGGAAAACTTTATACTGCATATACTGTATGTCCTGTTCTGCAGCCAAGAACAAGGACAAGCAACAACAGTATCCTGAAGGCCATCCATAACTGTTCTTACCTCTATAACCCATCTTATTGACAGGCACTAATATAAAAAGTTTGGTCAACATGGGAAAAAAAAATAAGATTTATTTATATAAAACTAGAAGTCATCTCTAAGTATGGTTAGAAATGACAGGTCTATTAATTTAATGATTACAAAAAGAAAGTTGTATACCCCGTTCCACCTACAAGTGCATCTCAATAAATTAGAATATCATCAAAAAGTTAATTTATTTCAGTAATTCAGTACAAAAAAGGAAATGCATATATTATATAGAGTCATTACACACAGAGGGATCTATTCCTATATATTATATAGAGTCATTACACACAGAGGGATCTATTCCTATATATTATATAGAGTCATTACACTCAGAGTGATCTATTCCTATATATTATATAGAGTCATTACACACAGAGTGATCTATTCCTATATATTATATAGAGTCATTACACACAGAGGGATCTATTCCTATATATTATATAGAGTCATTACACTCAGAGTGATCTATTCCTATATATTATATAGAGTCATTACACACAGAGTGATCTATTCCTATATATTATATAGAGTCATTACACACAGAGGGATCTATTCCTATATATTATATAGAGTCATTACACACAAAGGGATCTATTTCACGTGTTTATTTCTGTTAATGTTGATGATTATGGCTTACAGCCAATGAAAACCCAATAGTCATTGTCTTAGAAATTAAGAATATTGTATAAGACCAACTGAAAAAATGATTTTATAATCAAAAATGTTGGCGCCTACTGAAAAGTCTGAACAGTAAATGGCTCAATACTTGGTCGGGCTCCTATTGCATGAATTACTGCATCAATGTGGCGTGGCATGGAGGCGATCAGCCTATGGCACTGCTGAGGTGTTATGGAAGCCCAGGTTGCTTATATAGCAGCCTTCAGCTCATCTGCATTGTTGGGTCTGGTGTCTCTCATAGATTCTCTATGGGGTTTAGATCAGGCGAGTTCAAGCACAGTGATACTGTAGTTAGTAAACCAGGTATTGGTAGTTTTGGCAGTGTGGACAGGTGCCAATTGTGATGACATGGACACCCAATGCCTAGCATGGGTTAAAGTTTCTTAAAATTCAGCTAGACGTCATTGTTCTTCTGTGTGCTATCTCATGTTTGCTTAGCTATTGTTTCTCCAGACCCTTCCAGTAATCATTGTAAAGTAGTTGTGTATTGCTAATGTAATTACCTTAGTAGCCATTGTCTAGTCTGTGACTTGCAGATTTCATGTAGATATCCTCAGTCTTACTATGCACATCATTTAAATGAACATTATCCAGCAGCTTGAAATTCATCCAATGGGAGAAGCAATCTTTTCCAACCAATCCGATGAGGACGCAGTGTATTCTAAGGGAAGGTTATGGCTATAAAAGGGATTTATTTAAGTCACCATGTTGTTGTTGATGGATGTGCATGATCCAGTCTTAGCTCTTAGGAGCTGGCTAGAGGATCAGGATACCTTGTGGCTTCAATCTAGGGACTCCGGTTCCAATTGGAGACCATATCCACAGTCTAGGGATTTCGACTCCGGCTGCCAGGATTATATCATCAAACCAGAGACTACTTAAGGAAGAAACCCAGGTTGGGACAATTTGGTCACCTGGCTACAGACTTTGCAGACCTCACACAGCTTCCTAAATCTGGTGTTATTCCAGTCTCGGTGGGTGCCCGCCAGAAGCGGGGTGCTGCTGGATTGGAGTAAGTGGCCCTGGAAGCTCTGAGGCAAGTACATTCTAATCCCTGGTGAGACAGCGGAAGGGTGAGAATCTGTTGCCTGTTACGTTTGTGTGTTTTGCTGGTTATGTGTTATGTGCCGTTAATATTTTGGGGATCCAATAAAGTCTTAATATTGTGATTCCCTCACCCTGTGTTGTCTGAGTAGTGTTCCGCCCACGGTTAAGGAGGTCGTGCATTCAGTTGGGATGAGCCCTGGGCCACGCTGTCTTTCTAAAGGCGGCTGGTTCAGTGGAGAAGAGCACCCACTGAGCCCCGTGTTTCCACACCAATGTGACGCCCTGGACCCCAGGGGTCACAGTTCACTACACACACACACACACACACACCCTTCCCTGGACAGGTCACACCAGTCCAACTTAAAATCCTTGTTGCCACCCTCCAGGGCTGATGTTCACACCAGGTGGGGCGGAGCCAGGTGGTTGGCCCCACCCACCGAGGAGTACACAGGCTGGAGGCGGGAAAAACACAGTTGGAAGGAGAGTACCGTTGTGGGCAGTAGTAAAAGAGGAGCGAAAACTGTTGGTGTCTGGGTTGGAACCCGGGCACGTACAGCAAGGTCGGCAGACGGTGGTGGCCGTCTGCAGGAGTTGGCGAAGGTCAGCGGAACTGTAGGACCGGGGTCAGGCGGTGGCCCGCCGGTACTGAACCGGGGAGCCAATTGGAGCCAAGCACCAGGCAGGGTACTCAGACCCCGACTAGGCTTAAAGCCAACCTCTAGTCAAATTGTCTGATTACGTCTGGACCTCAGGGGTTCATTCCCAACCAAGTCCCGATTGAAAGCAACAGCCCAACCAGTACGGATAAGTGCCACCGCCAAGGGCCAGAGATCCAAAGGGCCAGCATCTGTGGGCAAAGGGGCTCCTCCGGCACAAATACATCGGGGAGCGGACTACCGGTGCCCAGGCATTGGAGTCAACATTCAAACACAGGTGCAGGGAAATGACAGCCACCATCAACCTGTCCAGGGAAACACTGCAGCTGGCTGTGGGCCCTATCCATCCAGCCATTTGATTTACCAGAGACTCTGTCCATCTGTATCTGAGTGAGTACACCAGTGCCATCAGGCACCACGCTGCGCTGCACCGCGACCCTGCACCCTGCGAGCCCCATCCTACTGGAAAGCAATCAGCCACCGGGCCCCGGGACCAACAGCCCCTACCCACGGAGGGGTCAAAACCTAGCTGCTCCCCGCCATCACTCCCGGGAACCCCGTCACCAGCAGCGGTGGTGCCCATCATCCCCACGACCCGTGGGTGGCGTCACGAACTCTATACAAATCCCCAATTCCTCCCCTTTTCACTCGTGGGTGAGGAGCGCTGCTCGAGCCCCGGGTCCGGCTCGCTCGAGCCACCGAGGAGAAGGCACCGGATCCGAGCGCGATCTCCCCGAGCAGCCCCCGCGATGGGGAAACTGGCCCCCGCCCTCGACACCAAGTCCTGCTGGAAAATGAAATTTTCATCTCTAAAAAGCTTGTCAGCAGAAGGAGGTATAAAGTGCTCTAAAATTTCCTGGTAGACGGCTGCACTGACTTTAGTCTTGATAAAACACAGTGGACCTACACCAGCAGATGACATGGCTCCCCAAACCAACACTGATTGTGGAAACTTCACACTAGACCTCAAGCAGCTTGGATTGTGGCCTCTCCACTCTACTCCAGACTCTGGGACCGCGATTTCCAAATGAAATGCAAAATTTACTTTCATCTGAAAACAACACCTTGGACTACTGAAGAATAGTCCAGTTCTTTTTCTCCTTGGCCCAGGTAAAACGCTTCTGGCATTGTCTATTGGCCATGTGTGACCTGACACAAGGAATGCGACACTTGTAGCCCATGTCCTAGATAAGTCTGTGTGTGGTGGCTCTTGAAGCACTGACTCCAGCAGAAGTCCACTCCTTGTGATCTCCTCGAAATTTTTGAATGTCCTTTTCCTTACAATCCTATCTAGGCTGCGTTTATCCAGGTTGCTTGTGCACCTTTTTCTACCACACTTTTTCCTTCCACTCAATTTTCTATTAATATGTTTGGATACAGCATTCTGTGAACAGCCAGCTTCTTTAGCAATGACCTAGATGTGGGTTCCACTCCTTGTGGAGTGTGTCAATGACTGCCATCTGGACATCTGTCAGGTCAGCAGTCTTCCCCATGATTGTGTAGCCTACTGAGCCAAACTAAGGGACCATTCTAAATGCTTAGGAAGCTGTTGCAGGTGTTTTGTGATAATTATTCTCATTTTCTGTGATAATGACTTTTTGGTTTTCATTGTCTGTAAGCCATAATCAATATTAACAGAAATAAACATGTGAAATAGATCCCTCTGTGTGTAATGACTCTATATAATATATGTGTTTCTCTTTTTGTATTGAATTACTGAAATAAATTAACTTTTGGGTGATATTCTAATTTATTGAGATGCACTTGTATGTACATTCCCAGGCGCATAATTTTCGATTAGTTTTAGATTTCTTTTCGGTTTCCATTAGATAATTACCAGACTTCTGTACATTACATGTGAAACTGGTTTGAACAGGGGCGGACACTGACCAGCTTGGAGCACCTGTGCAAGAAGTATGTCTGGGCCAAACTCATTTTATAGCAACCAACTTACACATTACACATAGTTTTATACTCGTGGGTGTGAGTTGGAGTAGAGCCATTGGTCTACAGCCTTTTGAACATCCGTGTGGCCATCTGTGTGTATGTGTGTCATCCATGAGTCATCTGTGTGCTATCCATGTGATATGTACCAGAAATAAACATATGACACTGAAATAAATGTTTAATATGTGTTAAAGATGTGAAAGATAGATAGATGATACATATATGGGTGGATAAGTGGATGGATAGATAGATTTTACAGCTATTAGCTAAATAAATAATTAATTGGAAAAAATTTGATAACAAGCAAAGGTAAAGCAGACAGAAGTTGGCTGATATTACCAGAATGTGAAGGTGCATGATTATTGGGCCCTTCCCAACCTAAAAATACCAGACAGTAGCCCCCCAGAAGTGGCCTATCACATGTCCAAAAACATACTGATAGGGAATTTAGATTGGGAGCCCCAATGGGGACAGTGTTGTCAATGTATGTAAAGCGCTGTGGAATTAATAGCGCTATATAAATGAATAAATATTATTTTATTATTATGTCCTGGTGCATTAGCAATTGGGATACTGGTTTATGGCGTTGATGTCAGCTGGCATCAAGCCATAGTGCTAGTAAAGTAGTGGTGACATTAGGTGTCTAATATCAGACCACAGCTGTCTGCTTTATCTTTGCTGGTTATCAAAAATGGGGAACCCCACATCGTTTTTTCAATTAATTATTTGGCTATTAGCTGTAAAATCTATCTAATAGCTATCGATCATCTCTCTCTCTCTGTCTCTTTCTCTCTCTCTCTCTATCTATCTATCTATCTATCTATCATCTTTGCACATCTTTAACATCTAAAAATCTTTTATTTCTTCAATGCATATAATTCTGATCCGTGTCACACATATGGTACACGGATGGCACATGGATGTCATTTGTGTGCTGTATGAATTTTTTCACAGACCCATATACTTCTATTTTCCCTTGTCATCCATGCTGATGCTAAAAAAGTGGACATGGCACTGTGTGGATCACACGGACACAAGTATGGTTCACACAGTCCATGTGAAACCACAGAGGTGTGAAGATCAACCTAGATTTTAATTAATATGCATGAGAACAAGTCTCTAGTAAGTATGAAAATGGACACCATACTTACTGGAAACATGGACATGTGAAGGGGGACAACTAAAGAGATGACCATATAGATAACAAAATAACAAGAGAATATGGTTTGTAATTGTAATGTGACCATGGTCGGTAGCTGTACGCGAGGTATACGTCCTCCGCGTCCAACCATGTTACATAAAAATAGGGGTCCTGGCTTGGTATGTGTGTATTGGCTGTTATCTGGGTGATACATGTTATCATTGAAGATTGCTGGACCAGATGGTAGAGATTACTGAATAATAACTTGATATGAACTATGTAGATCGTAGGCACAATACTTCAGAAATGCTTCTTTTGCAGCACACAGATGTGGGGGACTTAGCAGATACATACACATACACATTGCTTTCCTTATACTTTGCAAAATTTCAGGAAACCATTATGAGAAGCTCCATCTTCCCCTGTGAGACCTGCATAGGTCGAGATGTAACGCTACAGATGCTCATAGCTATTCTCAGGTCCCCATTTGGCAACCACATTGCTTGTTTCTATTTTAGCAACAATTATTTGCTAAAATCCTGTTCCTATCAATTATTTCTGATCAATTCCCTTCAATTGGATCTTCTGGCTCCCTGGACTGCACATGGGACCTCACCCTTTCCTCCATTCTCATCTAGGCTTACTGCCTGAAATTCACATTCACACTGTCTCTTTCCGCTCCTTGGGACAAACTACCAACCTGATGCCTCATGGTCTCCTCTCCTTTCACACAAACACCCAAATACATATGGGTCTGCCAGTAGATAGACCTTAGGTCTTTCTCTTTCTAGTGTTCGGCACTATTTCAGTCACTACCAGGAAGTTGCACCCTGTATGCCCATGTAGCACCCTGTATGTAAAAACGCATATGTCCCTCCGTGTGCCGTGATTCACGGCACACGCGTGTTCTCCATGTGCTACCAGTGATCCGTGATCAGTTATAACACATGGAAATCTCTCAATTATACTCACCTGTCCCCGCTCCTGCTGTCTGTGGTGCTGAACTCTCACAGTGCTGTGTTTCCGGTCGTCACTGTCACCCCTCTGCAGCTACTTCTGGGTCGGCGGTGCAGTGCATAAATGCATATGCTTGGAAGCAGCAGAGAGCAGCATCCAGAGACAGCGTCGCTGGAGAAGGCGAGTATAAAAAGCTTTTTATTTTCAATGTACCTGTTTTTCTGCTACATGTTTCACAGATCACACCATAGTGTGGTCCATGGGACATCAGTGATGCCAGAAAAAAACGGACATGTCTCCGTGCAGAAATCATGGACATGTGTGTATGCCGCACGGAGACATGTTTAGTGGAAAATCACTGATGTGTGCGCAAACCCATTGATTATAATGGGTCTGCATATGTCCGTGATTCTGGTAGGTATAAAAACTAGCACATACGTGCCAGAATCACTGACATGTGAAGGTGGCCTTAGGCGGGCTTTGCATGTTGCGACATTGCAAACCGATGCTGCGATGTCGCACGCGATAGTCCCCGCCCCTGTCGCAGGTACGATATCTTGTGATAGCTGGCGTAGTGATAATTATCGCTACGCCAGCTTCACATGCACTCACCTGCCCTGCGACCGTCGCTCTGGCCGGCGACCCGCCTCTTTCCTAAGGGGGCGGGTCGTGCGGCGTCACAGCGACGTCACACGGCAGGCGGCCAATGGCGGCGGAGGGGCGGAGATGAGCAGGATGTAAACATCCCGCCCACCTCCTTCCTTCCGTATAGCCGCTGGCGGCAGGTAAGGAGATGTTCCTCGCTCCTGCGGCTTCACAGACAGCGAGGAACAACATCGTACCTGTCGCGGCACTGGCATTATGGAAATGTCGGAGTCTGCACCGATGATACGATAACAACACTTTTGCGCTCGTTCATCGTATCATCTAGGATTTACACACTATGATATCGCAAGTGACGCCGGATGTGCGTCATTTTCGATTTGACCCCCACCGACATCGCACCTGCGATGTCGTAGTGTGCAAAGCCGCCCTTAGTCATAGACAACTATGTGGATGATTACACATAGAAAGTTTGTATGTAGCGTGGTGAAGTATCCTTTCACTATCTCTCCCCTAATCATTGTCCTTCCCTAATTTATCCTATCAACCATCACAGAAGAGAAGACACTAATAACCATGTGTCCTATGAAGCTCTACCATTTTCCGATATTCCTTACCTCCATTAGGTTTATAATGATATCTAATCTTATATATTATTCTTTCCAGACACTATGCCGTCGTCTTCCCATCAGAGTTACAGAGCCAGCATTCAGAAACCATCTGTATACAAATGGAGAATGCTGAAGGAGAGACCAACGTGAAAATATCTTTAAACTTGGGAGACAAGGACACCACACTGGTCGAAAAAAAATTCCAGCAAGACAACAAATTCGTCTGCCTTAACTTTCAGGTAAAAATGGACTTTAATAAGCTATGTTTACAATGAGTTTTTGAAGATTTATATGATGTGGCTTCTCCTCAAAAATCAGTTTGAAAACTCTTGGAAAAGTCTTCCAATTCACTTCTATGAGAAAACCACTTCACTTTTGATATGACTTTTTATTTTTTTTATTATTATTATTATTATTAATAATTTTTTGAGGTTTTTCATGAAGATGTTTTGAAAAATGTCAGATAAAAAAGTGCCTGACCCTTCTTAGGAGCAGTTCTTGAAGGAAACCTATCCAAACTAGGCACTAAAGAATGCTTTAGGAAAAACTTGCCCAAATGCCTGTGTGCACACAACATCTTTTAAACCGAGGCAAACCCAAGCAGAAGACACTTCAGGAAACTCTGTGGCGGGTTTTTTCCTGAGGCGTAGTTTGTATAGTTTTTTCTGTTGTTTTCTCAGCAATTTTCGGAGGTTTTTTTCATGGGTTATCGGCTTTTTTGGAGGGTTTTCCTATTTATTGTGAAGTACTGTATTTTTTACTGTCATTATTGGTCATTTTTTTTCACTCCTTTCAATAATGATGGAACCCCTAGCTTTTGGTAAGAAAAATTATGGCAAAACTCTCCATAAAATGTCTGGTTGTTTTCTGAGATTCTTTTTATATTTCCCATTGACTTTTTTGGGAACGTACAGAGTGTCTTCTGAGTAGAAAATTTCACAAGAATGATTATGTCACGTCTATTAGTTGCTTGCCATTTTTAGAAACCTACAGTGTTTCAAAGATGTCCAAAAGTGCAGAACAAGTTATTTGATCGATTATTTTTTTTTTTTTAAAATAGGTTTTGTTAAGGTGAACTCATAACCAGAGATCACAAGGTGCCTACTGCCTGGCCGAATTGATATGGGCCAAGTGCATGCATAAAAGAATCCACACCAGACACAGTCGGATGTGTAATCTCTTCTTGGTCACAGTAGAAAATGGCACCAAACAACAGACAGAGAAAAGCATGCGTCCTCTTGATATAGGCTAGGGGCGTACACAAGTTCAGATATGCACATTTAGTGGGACAGTTCATTGACTAGCCAATGGGGAGATCCGTGTTGCTGTTGATGGGCGGGTCTGACTCCAGTGGATGAAACCATGACGATGGCAGGGAAGTCATCTGGTGCATCCATGCTGATGGTTTGGTCTGTGATTTCCAGCTTGACCAGTCTTCCCTTATATGGTATCTTCTTACATCTGGACATTCCTTGCATTCCAGGCAAGGTGTGGAGAAACAGGCAATGGCAGACACCTTTATATCTGTGTCATTTATATGATCTGAAACCTGAATTATGTAAGGCAAATCGACATATTTCCCCCAATGCCTTGTCAAGAGGTTAATTAAGTATTTCATCTTATGGCTCTCCTCAACAGTCCCCCCTAAATACTTTATTAACCTTCTGACCCTACCGTGGTCCTCTAACACATCAGCTCTAATGCTTTAACTGCAACCTTTTTTTCATTTTTCCTATCTGCTATACAAGCAATACTAAGCTTTTGCCCCACTGATACAGACTGCTGATCAGAGAGTTGATCACATCCCGCACACACAGTTCACAGAGGCACAGGTAACTAGAACAGATTTATTTAATGCTGAAGAGCTTACTCAGAATTTGAGATTAATCGATTAGAAAGAGTAAGGCAATTGTAAGAATAAGCTTCTTACTGTTATGCTGCAGCTTTTAGCGTTACTGTTTCTGAAAGGCTGATTCTCAGTCAATATCCGAGTGCTGTCCGCGTCTTCGAGACTTTTCTACCCGAATATACCTGATTGTATCACAACACTAATGGATCTCTTCTTGTCTCTGGTCTATAATCTACCACCAGGAGGCCTTTAACAAGATTTCCCTTACACATGGATCCGATTACCTTCAGTAACACAGAGTAGCACTTTTACGGCTTCAAATACCAACAAATAAAACAATACCAGTTACCTATAAGTGTATGTTATCCTTAAGTCACTTAAACCCTTAAAATAATTGATCGGTTCAGGTCAGATAATGTCTTTCCCAACATGAGCCCTTATTTGTGTAATATTCCTGTACCCATTGTTCCCTTATGGTTATTTCCCATGTATCATCCCCAATCTAGAAATTCTCCATAAAGTTCTATATGAGATAATCCAGCACTATGTGTGTTGTGACCCTCATTCTGCTGGTACGATGGACTCTTTACAGCGGCTGCTGTCTCCAGATGGGTTTTCCCTCAAGCTTCATGGAAGTTGCTGTGGTTGGGATAAGCTGGATCGGTCCACCTGATTCTGACTCAGGGATCATTCTGACTTGTCTTTTTAGGATCACCCGGTCTCCTGGCTTGAGACCACGTGCTCCTGACACTGATATAGGATCTGGAATTGGAGGATACACATGTTTAACACACTATATAGGCAGTTGTATACGGCTCGTACATCATTGGTCAGGATATCACACTGTATCTGAAGTATCTGTGAGAAATATAATCACGTTCTAGGTACTAAGCCAAAAATACCTTATATAAAGATCGAATTATTAAAGGAAAACGAACATTTGTTACATGATTTGCAGCGTCCACCATTATCTTGTGGATCGTTACATGATTATGTTATAATCATTAAAATTCCAAACAACATACATGTGACTATAGACACAATAAGATATTCCAATACAGGAGGGGGCAGGGATTGGGGCAATAGCCCTAAACTCTCCCTACCTCGCAGCGGAGGTCGGCACCCTATAAGGCGAATTGGCGCCCCCGCTCACCGATGGCTC